>NW_020947062.1:2303803-2424491 GCF_900497805.2 Vombatus ursinus | reverse complement strand
TAGATAGATAGATAGATAGATAGATAGATAGATAGATAGATAGATAGATAGATAGATAGATAGATAGATAGATGGCACAGGTTGAGTTGAAGATGAAGGGGTGATATCTGAGGAATAAAATCAAGGGGTGAGAGAAGATTATACTGGGAGAAGGAGAAAACAAGAGGTAGAATGGGGTAAATTATCTCACATAAAACAGACAAGAAAAGGCTTTTACAATGGAGGGGAAATGGGGGAAGGTGGGAAGGAAAGAGTGAATTTTATTCTCATTGGATTTGGCTTAAGGAGGAAATACCACATACACTCAATTGGGTATGGAAATCTATCTTACCCTACAGGAAAATATGGGGAAAAGGGATAAGAGAGTTGGGGGATGATAAAGGGGAGGATAGATTGGGGGAGGGGGTAATCAGAAGCAAACACTTCTGAGGAGCATCAAGGTCAAAAGAGAGAATAGAATAAAGGGCGGGGGGAATGGGATAGGGTGAAGGGAAATATAGTAGTTTTCCATAACATGACTACTATGGAAGTGTTTTGAATGACTACACATGTACAACCTGTATCTAGCTGCTTGCCTTCTCAATGAGGATGGGTGGGGAAGGAGAAAGGGAGAAAATTTGGAACCCAAAGTTTTAAAAACAAGTGTTAAAAATTGTTTTCACATGCAACTGGGAAATAAGATATACAGGCAATGGGGTATAGAAATCCATCCTGTCCTACAGGAAAATAGAAGGGGAAGGGGATAAGAAAATGGGGGAAGAGATAGAATGGAGGGCAGATCAGAGGAAGGGGTATTTAGAATGCACACCATCTTGGGGTGGGGGGAGGGATGAGATGGGGAGAAAATTTGGAACTCAAAATCTTATGGAAGTGAACATTAAAAACTAAAAATAAATAAATTTATAAAAAGAAAAGAATGAGAAAGAACACAGAGATTAAGTCCTAGTGATCCTTTTGATTTTTGAAATACACTATTTGTTGTTATAGTTACAATGACAAGCCTCCAATATGGAGTCACTTAAGCTAAGTGGTTCCAATGCCATAAAATATAAGGATGTTATAGATAGCTTGTACTTTTCCACTATGTTTTTTTCTACTGTCTCATTCTGACCCTATGTCAAACAGTAATGAATGGTACTGAATGGGCCACCTGGCTAACTGTGAGTTGTGAGCTACACCTATCCCTAGAGTGTCTGATTACTAACTCAAACAAACTTCTGGTCCCCACAGGGAGGTTCACTCCACCTGAACCTTGTATCAGATAAGTAATAGAGAATTTCCCCACCAAATCTGGGTCTGACTAGGAATGGCCTCTCTCACATCTAGCTTTGATTAACCATCTTCAAGCAAGCCCATTTTTAAGCTATAAAATATTCCCATTTAGTTCTCTTTTCTGAGCCTGTACTACCATTGAGATCTGTGACTCTGTACATGTCTCACTCTCCCCCAATTTGGATGAGTTTCTTTTCATCTGTGTGACCAAAACCCTGTCTGTATTTCATGTGTAGGGTTTTTTGTTTGTTTCTTTGTTGTGCCATATAATAATAAAATTCATGTTTATACTAAAAAATAAAATTCTACATCAGTGTTAGAGCTATGTGAATTATGTGAGTAATCAATCAGCACATGCTATATGCCAGGATTTGTGTGCTAGATGCTAGAAATACAAAGACAAAAGTGATATAGTCTCTTCCCTCAAGGAACTTGCATTCTATCATAGGAGAAAATATACACAGATTTAGGGATGTACAAAATAGATTCAAGAAGGTTACTGTCAGTTTATATCTTGTGTTTTGATGATATTCATACTTTATACTTTTAGTGAATCAATGTTAATTGACATTAATTTAATTTTTACTTTATTCTGATTTTAAAAAAGGATCAAATGAGTTAAGATATTCTGACCAGATTTTGTTTACCTAGAATATTAAAAAGTTTTTATTTTGTTTTGTTTCCAATTAGAAGCTCATTGATTGGAAAAATGCCAGACAAGTTATCATACATGAATACAATGTAATGCTCCTTGCAGGTAAGAAAAGATGACTATGATGAATAAAAAAAGTTGTAAGAAGATATCCACTATGAAAGGTGAAGTAATCAGAACCCCACAATGACTAAATCAATGTAATGGAAAAACAACACACAATAACAAAATGATCAAAACTGAACACTGTGAAATTGTAATGATCAAGACTGTGCCCAGAGAGAGATATGAGAAGGTCTTTTATTCTGCTGACTTACATAGGTAGAAGGCTAATGGTTAGGAACACTTTATATAATATCAGACTTTTTTATATCCTTTTTAATTTATGTTATAAAGGATGATTCTCTGGATGGGAAGGAAGCAATAATACATTGTGAAATTTAGGTGACAAAATAATAAAAATCCCTATATTTAAAATAATTCTTAAAATTAAGAATTGGTTCAATTCCTATTGTTTACTATGCATGGTAAGCCTATGTACTCTCTGAATCTCAGTTTCTTCATCTTTAAAGTTGGTATAATATGTCTTGAACTAATGTTTTCATTGGTTGTGGACAAAGTGAAAACATTTGTGAACAAAGCACTGTACAGATCTCAACTACTATTTTTAGTTATGGGAGTGATCAATGAATCAACAAGTATTTTTTGACCAGCTACTATATAGCATACCTTTGAAGCTCAACAAAGTCAAAATATTAGCTTACATTGAATTGCTTAAGATTGTCTATTAATCTATCCTAGTAGGCTCCCCAGCAATTTTATAAACTGCTTAACAGATAATAGCGAATCAAAAATAGCAATTTCTCTTTGAACAAATGACCCACTGCCAAAGCTGCTTCTCATGATTTATGAGAATATTGTTGTTGTTGTTGCTGTTGTTTACATGGCTAACTTCATTAAAAAGGAACTTCACTCTCAGGAGATGGTTCAATATCACTTTTTGGTTACTAATGTTGCACTATTATTAAAATATACCATCCCTATAACATTTATTTCTATATTGTATAACATATATACAACAGCACGGGAATAACATCATACAATTACAAAACATCTATATGTTGTCTTATTGTTACATGGAGTGAGTGGACTTTGGCTAAGAAGTGATGTTTAATAAGAAAGAAATTAAGTTTACTTTTCTTTTTCCTTAGAGTTTAATGTTATTTGTTATATTCACACTCTATTCTCACTTTGGTTAAAATAAATATAAACTAAAACCACTGTACCAAAATGCCAATCATATTCAAATGAGGCAATGACACAAGGCAAAGTTTTAGAGGCCATAAATTCTCCCCTTATACTTTTGGCTTTCTTTCCAAAAATTGTCAGAGGTCCCTAGGAAAATGTCTCAATGCTATTTGGGGAACCTAACACCCACCTTGGATTCTGCATTTTTCTATGATATCAGACATCCATGTCTGCAGCCCCAGTGTATAATATGATGGAAAAAGTTTGGAAAGGGAATCAAGAGATTAACTTTCTTGATAACTAACTAATTGACCTTAGGCTAGTCATTCCCTCTTTCTGGGCCTTAGTTTCCTTATCAAAAAGAATAAGAGAAAATGATCATCTTTGAGCTAGTGAGTCATATGGACTTTCATTCATGTCTGAAGATTTCAATTTAAATTATTTTTCTATTTTCAAAAGTTCTGGTGGATAAACAAAAACAAATTTAAGAAGACTGACAATTTATACTTATTTACAAAGATTCCTCATTTCCTTACCCATGACTACAAATTAAAGGTAATTTTTGAAGAGCATCATCTACCAAATACAAAGTTTTTCTCCTATAAACTTCACAATTACCCCCAATTCCACTCAATATAATCTGTTGGTTAAGACAGAGGCCATGTACTGATAATTTATATTCCTCATGATCAAAATCAATGGATGGAGTTAAATAGAAGGGATGATAGCTAAGCTAATCATAATTCCTGATTATCAAGTCTGAGAGAAAAAGGTTGAAATTTTTGGATTAAATTATATTCTGGTTATCTATGAGTTTAAATTTTGCATTCACTCCTCCTGGCACATTTTCTGAGACAGGGGGCCATTCTAATTATCACTCGACATTTTCTGGTTTTCAAAGGAGTTTGTGATGATAGAATGAAAGAGAATGGCACATATTAGGAATCCCAGAGTTTGAAGGGACCTCGGAGGTCTTCTAATTGAAACCTTTTCTGAAACATGAATTCCCTCGATGTGGTTATCTACGTTTGCTTGAATACCTGTTATACTTATTTGTCCCTTTGGGGCCTAGTAGAAAAAGTTTAATACTTCTTCCATGTAACAGCTATCATGAAAACAACTATCATATCTCTTTTATATCTACTCTCCTATTGGCTAAATGTTTCATATCTCCATGAGAGCAGGGATAATATTTTATTTATCTTTGTAAATCCACAGAATAAGAGAGGATTAAGAAACCATCTAGTTCAGCCTACACTTGAAAAAGCATCTCCTTTAGAACATTTCCAACAAGTGATCATCTATTCTTTGCTTAACAGCTTCCAATAATGGAGAACCGGTGGTGTGTTGGCAAATATTTTAGGACAGGAAAAAATAGATACACACACAATACACTTTTAAGTTTTATCTGTGCTTTAGTGGAGTGGAACCAAGATGGCAGAGTCCAGCCTGGAACCCAGCTGAATTCTCCCAACATTCTCCTCAAAAAAAAACTTTAAAATAATATATCAAATCAAGTTTTGGAAGGGCAGAGACAACAAAAAGTTAGAGGTAGATATTTTTTCAGCCTAAGAAAACTTAGAAAAAAAAATAAAATAATTTTTAAAATTTTTAAAAATTAAAAAAAATAAAACAAATAAAACAAACAAACAAAAACTTAGGAGGTCCACAGGAGACATCTGTCACACTGGGGTGGGTGCAGGCCTGGAGAGTGACAAATGCACTAGTGCTGGGCCTTAAAGGCATCCCAGACAGCAGCAGCAGCAGCCACAATTTCAGGAGTGTATAGACCAGAGACAGCAAAGAGGTTGGATAACCGGTCAGAAAGAGATTACAATGGACCCTTCACTGGCACTGGGCGCAGCTGGTGCTGATTGGCAACTCTGCTGACACAATTCTGGGTAACGGTTCAAGGATGAAGAGGAACACCTGTAGTAAATCACAAGGTCACAGATCCCGGTCACAGATCTAGGACCAAGAGGACTGCTAGCACTTGTAGCTGCAGGTGATAGTGGCCTTTCCTGGGTAAGTACCAGAGCTTAGGCCAGGAAAGTAGTGACCACACCTGTCCTCAGATCATATCATCATGAAAACATGAAAAACTTACAGACTCTCAGAACTAGTTCTGAAAACAGCAGCACAAAAAAAGGTTGTAGCTTGGCATAGTTATCTCCCCATCCTTAGGTAAGCAGAGCTCAACTTTTAACATGTGTGGGGAAGTGAATCAAATTTATAGAAAAAGAGCCATTCCCCAATTGATTAATGGTCAAAAAAGATACACAGAAGAAGAAATCAAAGCTATTGATAGTTATATGGAAAAAATGCTCTAAATTACTATTGAACAAAGAAAGACTATTTAAAACAACTCTGAGGTACCACCTCACATCTACCAGAAATATCAAATGTTGGAGTGGATGAGGGAAAATAGGCATATTAATGAACAGTTGATAAAGTAGTGAACTGGCCCAACCATTCAGAACAGTCTGTATCTATGTCCAAAGGGCTACAAAACTGTGAATACCCTTTGACGCAATAATAATAATACAACAAGCTCTGTACCCTAAAGAGACCAAAAACAAAAGAAAAGTAACTATATGTACAAAATATTTATAGTAGCTCTTTTTGCGGTAGCAAAGAAAAAGAAATTGAGGGATGATCATCAGTTTGGGAATGGCTGAACAAGTTGTGGCAAATTATTGTGACAGAGTACTATTGTGCTATAAGAAATGATGAAGGAGGTAGTTACAGAAGGAAAAAAAAACACAGCAAGACCTATATGAAGTGATGCAAAATGATGTGAGAAGAACTAGGAGAACATTGTGCACAGTAAGAGCAACATTTTAATAATGATCAACTGTGAAAGACTTAGTTACTCTGATCAATACAGGGATCCAAGACAATTTCAAAGGAGTCATGATGAAAAAATGCTATGCACCTCTAGAGAAAAAGAGTGAGAAAGAGGGAGAGAGAGAAAGAGAGAAAGAGAGAGAGAGCGAGATAGAGCTGATGAACTCTGAGTGCAAATGAAGTATCATTTTCTCACTTATTTTTTGGCATTTATATGAGTAATATAGAAATATGTTTTGCATGATTTTTGTTTGTTTCTCCAGTGAGTAGGGGAGTAGTGAGGGAGGGAAAAAATCTGGAACTCAAAATTTAAAAAAAGAAAAGAATGTTAAAAACAAATAATAAAGAAAAGAAAAAAGTTTAATCTGCATTATTAGTTTTTTTATTCACTTTCTCATGTTTAGACATTCAACGAAACAATAAATCAAACATTGACTTGTAGCATCTTCTGAGATTCTAAGTGTAAATGCTCACCCTGAAATTTTTACAGTCAAAGCCCATATGAATGGATTCTAGCACTTCATGTACGCAAAACGTCCTAAGGCAGCACATTCCACTTTTGGATAGTGCTAATTGTTAGTAAGATTTTCCTTGTATTGAGTGAAAACTGCCTCTCTACAACCAGGTTCTACCATCTGGGATCAGCCAGAGCAAGTCTTAATCACTCTTCCATAATATAGCCCTTTAAATACTTGAAGACAACAAACAAAACTTCCCTAAATTTTCTCTTCTCCAGGCAAAATCCCCACTTTTTCCAACTGATTATCACAGGTCATAGTTACAAGTCACCTCACAATCCGGGTCCCACTTCTCTGCCTGAATTCCAAGTTATCCATGTTTGGAAACACTGAAATATAGGGCAGGCTCAGAGCACCTGGGATTGATGCTCTATGAAATTCACCAAACTAGTGTATTTATGACAAGAAAGATGTTTCAAGAGGTGGTCCACAGTTAAGTATTTATTCCCAAATAAACAACTGAAAATAGAAATGGAAAATATTGCAAAGCTGACAGTAAATGCAACTTAAAACACTGCTGTTATAACTGCTACACATAAAGCTGATTTCAGGAGCAATTTTTTGCTAACAATATGGTCCTTGTTATATACAAGATTTTAATTAAGTAGGGAGACAAAGTATAATAGAAACATATTAAAGGTAGACATACTAGAGATGGGACATCTGATAGGGAGGTTGACTTGTTTATAGTTTGCTTGTCAATATAATTGTCATTTTAGAGTTCTGTTTATTTTTAAATACAGACTTTACTTTGCACCAGGGAGAAGAAATATTCCTTTTCATCAAGGTTTGGATACAAGAATTACATGCAAAATTCTAAATATAACAAATGAACTAAAATTCTCTTTAAAATCTGCTCAAAATTGTTTCAAATCACTTTTTAGGGATACCATGTCATCCTAGAATTCTTGAACATTAGAGTTGGAAGGACATTTGGAATCAAAGAACCATAATGTGTCAGAGCTGGGAGGACTATTGGAATAATAAATTATGGAACTGGAATGAAGCTAAGAATTATAAAACATAGAATGTTCTAGCAGAAATCCTAGAATTATAGAACCACAGAGAAGGAGATGAGAATATAAATGAAACTCAGAGAGATGAATTGACTTTTACTCCACAACAGAGTGGCAGAACCAGGACAAAAATTTCAGTCTCCTGTCTTATGCTCTAATGCTCTTTGGGAGTAGTCAGTCAGCCAGTCAACAAGCACCTACTCTGTGACAGGCACTGTACTAAGCACTGAGAATATAAAGAAAGGCAAAAACAAAACAAAACAAAACAAGAATAATCCCTACTTTCAAGGAGCTCATATTTGAATGGGAGAGACAATATACAAACAATTAATGTACAAATAAGGTGCAAACAGGACAATTAGAGATAATCAACAAAGGGAAGTTATTAAAGTAAAAAGGGTTGAAGAAAAACTTCTTAAAGAAATTAGTGTATTAGCTAGTACTTGAAGGAAGCCAAAAAAGATGGGAGAGAGAAATGAAGAAAGAGAGAATTCCAGCCACAGGTGATGGAGAAAATGCCTGGAATCAGGAGACAGAGTATCTTGTATGAGGAATAATTTAAATAAGTGAATGACTCTAAAAAATACTGAAAATACGTAATGTCTTTTTGTAGCTCAGCTTGGTTATCAGAGGGAAAGTGTACAATCCATTAAAGAAAAAATATCACAATTATTAAAATAGAGGGGAAAAAATCCTTCTGAGGAACAATTGTGGAGAAGAGTTCTTCATAGTCTGAGTCTTAAAAGGACCTCAAGAAAAAGTTCGTTTAAATTTTTACAAAGTGATTTGTTCCAATCTTCTGAAAATTCATGTATTAATTTTATTTTTAAAATGAAGATGAGACCCAGAGAAAGTCACAAATTTGTTCAAGATCATACAGATTTTGCTCAGCAGAGAGAATACCAAAACCCAGATATTTATGTTTCTTAATGTATTCATCTTAGCCCCATACTATGCTGCCTCTGATGGAAATTTTCTGGTGAGATTAGTTATAATTCTGTTCAAGGGAACAGCCTAGGTGATCTTGTGGTCAATGCCATCATTTGCACCTGTTCCTTTGATCTTTGATTCAAAAATCAAGGGGCATTTTTCAACTGCCCCATGAAGGCTATTTGTAGTGAATGAGCTGTCTTACTAGTGGTATTCTGTAATTTGAATGCTTGAGTAGCCTTTATATCTTCTCAAAGTAGTTGTATGATTATCTTATATAATAATCAGCTAAGATCTTATAACTCAGATTAAATGACCTCTGAGATTTCTTCCAATTCAGAGATTCTGTTATTCTAATTTTGTGCAGCCTTCAAGAGGAAGAAAGCTTTTTTTGAACCAATACTAAACATCAAAGTCAGTCTTTTTCTTTAATTTGTTTATTTATTTTTAGGTCCAACATTCACTTCCATAAGATTTTCAGTTCTAAATTTTCTCCCCATCTCTCCCCTCCTGCACCCCAAGATAGCATGCAATTTGATATAGGCCCTACATATACATTCATATTGAACCTATTTCCACATTAGTCATCTTGTAAAGAAGATTTAGAACCAATGGGAAAAACCATGAGAAAGAAAAAAAAACAAAAAAAAAAGGAGAGAAAGAGAGAAAATAATATGCTTCAATCTGCATTCAGACTCCAAAGTTCTTTTTCTGGCTGTGGACAGCATTTTCCATCATGAGTCCTTTGGAGTTGTCTTGGATCAAGTCAGTCTTGATAGAGAGCATGGTTTTTCCCTCAATCCTTTCAGTTAACATAATCTGAAAGGTAGGAAGAGTCTTTCATCAAAAGGAGCAGATATATAGACAATACCATCAATGGCCATCATGGGGGCATCATCATCTCTCCCAATATGAGACTTCTCATAGGCCTCATGAAAAAGCATAGAAAGCCAGAAATACAAAGCTAGTTTTCCATTATTTAGGAAAATTCATTATATTATAGATACAGAGCTATGTGTATTGTGAGGAGAAACAGCAAGACATTGAGTGATGACTTTTTTTGTAGCAGAGCAATGTGGCTGTAGGGTCTAGTGTTCCTGGTTACTTTTAAATGTATATTTAGTTTTAGGTTCTCCATGTGTACATTCTTAAAGGGATATCATGTGCCAAGCTATTATGCTAACTAGCTGAAGTGTTGGGCATGGAGAAAAATTAGGATTTTGACTTTGGGGGTCCACTGATGTGAAACATTGCATATAATATAATATCACTTTTTCAATCTGTTGATTGATTTTGTTTATTTTTTCTCTTATTTTTAAAAAATAATAATTGTATGGGATAGCTTTCTAGAAGGGACAAGGGAGGGATTCAGGGAGAAATCTAGGTAAGGTAAATACAAATAAAATTTACATTTTTAAATAGTAATTCAGAGTTGGAAGGGATCTCAAAGATCATTTATTCTAACACTTCACTAAGATTGCCCTCTACCATCTACAACCTGCCAGCCACCATCAACAATGCTGTTTTAAGATGTTTGATATAGAATCTACCACTTCATAAAAAAGTAAGTCATTTTTACATCTATTGAGCATTAATTATTCAGAATTTTTTGTTTGATTCGGTTTTTTTTAGACTAAATGTAAATCTGCCACCCTGCAACTTACACATTTTCTGCCTACTTTATCACTTTGGGAAGTAGAACATAAGCCTTATGAAGACAAGGACTAGTGTGCTTTTTGTCTTTGCACCATACTTTCTATATAGTAGATTCTTAACAGTTGATTATAAAATTGAATTTAATTGGGGGCAAGCAAAGAGATTTTAGTATTTTCTCTTTTTAAATTAATTTAATGTTTGTTTTCCCCAATTACATGTAAAAACAATTTTTAACATTCATTTTTAAAACTTTGAGTTCCAAAACTACAAAGTAATGTGACCTAGCTGAATGAGATCTAAAACTAAATTACAAAGCAACAATCACAAAAACTGTTTGGTACTGGCTAAGAAACAGAATGGTAGATTAGTGGAATAGGTTAAGTACACAAGACTGACTGCTGTCAGTCAATGACTACAATAATCTACTATTTTATAAAACCAAAGACTCCACTTTCTGGGATAGGAACTAACTATTTAATAAAAACTGCTAGGAAAACCAGAAAATAATATGGTAGAAACTAGACATAGATCAACATCTCACACCCTATACCAAGATAAGGTCAAAATGGGTACGTGATTTAGACATAAGGGATGATAACATAAACAAATTAGGAGAGCAAAAAATAGTTGCACTGTCAGAACTATGGAAAAGAAAAGAATTTATGACCAAATAAGGGACAGAGAATATTATGAAATACAAAATGGATAATTTTGTTTACATTAAATTAAAAAATGTTGTGCACAAACTAAACCAATGCAACCAAGATTAGAAGGAAAGCAGAAAGCTGAGAAACAATTTTTATAAACAGTGTCTCTGATAAAGGCCTCATTTCTAAAATATATAGAGAATTTATAAGTCAAATTTATAAGAATACAAGTCATTCCTGAATTGATAAATGGTCAAAGGATATGAATAGTCAGTTTTCAAATGAAGAAACTAAAGATATCTATAATCATATGAAAAATACTCTAAAACACTATTGATTAGAGAAATAAAAATTAAAACAACTCTGAGGTACCACCTCATACCTATCGAATTGGCTAATATGACAGAAAAGGAAAATAATAAATGTTAGATGAGATATGGGAAAATTGGGACACTAATGCATTGTTGGTGGAGCTGTGAACTGATATGACCATCTGGAGAGCAATTTGGAACTATACTCAAAGGGCTATAAAAATATACATACCCTTTGAGCCAGAAATACCACTTCTATGTCTGTATCCCAAAGAGATCATAAAAATAGGAAAAGGATCCACATATACAAAAATATTTACAGCAGCTCTTTTTGTGGTGGCAAAGAATTGGAAATTGATGGGATGCCCATCAATTGAGGAATGACTGAATAAGTTGTGGTATATGAATGTAATAGAATACTATTGTGCTATAAGAAATGATGAGCAGGCGGATTACAGAAAAACCTGGAAAGACTTACATGAACTGATGGTGAGTGAAGTGAGAACAAAGAGGAGAATGTCTTACAAGTAACAGTAACATTGGGCAATGATCAACTATGATAGACTTAGCTTTTCTCAGCAATACAATGATCCAAGACAATTCCAAAAGACTCATGATGGAAAATGCTAACTATATCTGGAAAAAGAACTACTCAGTTTGAATGCAGATCAAAGAATATTATTTTCATTTTTTGTGTTATTTTTGGTTTCTTCTTTCTCATAGTTTTTCATTTGTGTTCTTATTCTTCATTCACAACCTGGCTAATGTGGAAATATATTTAACATGATTTGTACATGTATAACCTATATCAGATTGCTTGTTCTCTTAAGGAGTGGGGAGGGGAGAGAGGGAGGGAGAAGAATTAATTAATATAGAAAACCATCTTTACATGGAATTAAAAAAAAATATAATATTATAAAAGCAAAAAAAAAGCTTTGAGTTGCAAATTCTTTCCCTCCCTCCCCATCTCCCTCATTGAGAAGGCAAGCTATTTGATATAGGCTATACATGTGTAATCACACAAAACACATTTTCACATTAGTGATATTATAAAACAAAGCATAGACCAAAATAAAAACCCAAGAAAAATAAAGAAAGTTAAAAAAGTATGCTTTGATCTGTATTCAGATTCCATCAATTCTTTCTTTAGGTGTGGATAGCATTTTCCATTATGAGTCCTTCAGAATTGTATTTGATCATTGTAGTTTGCAGCCACTGGAGGAATTGCAGAGAGCAAGATCATTTGTGGAACAGTGTGACTGGGGCCGTAACTGCAGCTTAGGAGTGGAGGGGAGAGTACAAGTTTGGGCCCTGAGACAGATCTCAGAAAATAACAGTAAAAAAGACCTGAGGAATCATTCCCCATACCTTGAGACTGCAACTTGTTTACATTAATAACTGATAAAAACAAAATAAAAGAAAAATAAAAATTAGTATGCAAAGGAGGAAGAATCTAACCATTGATAGTTACTATAGGGATAGCGAAGAACTGGGTTCATATTCAGAGTAAGACAATGGAGTTTTAAAAAAAAAGCCATTCATTTTTTAATGAGAAATGTCAAATATCCCCAAGCACAAAAAAAGTTCTTGAAAGAACTTAAGGATATTAAAAATCAAATAATAGAGATCAAAGAAAAATTAGAAGAAAAAAAAGAGCAATCCAAGGAAATCAAGAAAATTATGGAAAGAAAATGAATCAACTGGAAATAGAGAATCAAAAACTTAAGAAAATAATTCCTTGAAAACTAGAATTTGGCAAGGGGAAACTAAAAATGTTCTAAGACAATAAGAAATCATAAAATAAAATGAAGAGTGAAAAAATAAAAGAGAAAGTGAAAAATCTCATCAGAAAAACAACTGATCTGAAGAACAAGTCAAGGACAAAGAAGATACGAATGGTCAGACTGCCTGAAAATTAGGATTAAAAAAAGAATCTTGATTTAATATTATAAGAAATTGTCAACGAAATTTGCCTAGAAGCTGTAGAACAAGAAGACAAAGTACAAATAGAAAAAAAATCCTTTGATTACCACCTGAAAGAGATCCAAAGACAACTTAAAGGACTATCATAACCAAGTTTCAAACTTCTCAGGTTAAGGAGAAAATATTGACAAAGAATAAAAACAACTTAAATATCATGGAGCTATAATAAGGATTACACAGGACCTAGAAGCTACTACATTGAAGGACCATAGGTCTTGGAATATTATATTCCATAAAGCAAAAGAGCTGGGGTTATGACCAAGGGTAACTTACCCAGTAAAGTTAAGTATAAACCTGAGCAGAAGGAAAAAAAAAAGGACTTTTAATGAACTCAAAGATTTTAGGTTTTTGTGACCAAAACCCCAGAACTTAAGGGAAAATTTGACATAACATCAAGGATAAATATAAAGTAAACATTAAAGACCAATCATAAGGGACTCAATAAAGCCAAATTGTTTACTTTGTATATGTGAAAATATTAGTAGTACTTTTATAACCGTCATCATTAATTGGATAGTTTGAAAGAAAGGTGTGGGCCGAGCTGAGTATGATGGGGTAATTCTAAAAAATTAAAATAAAATGGTGTTTGGATTCCATTTGTTTGAGGGGGAAATGATGGGGTTGAGATCTGGACCCCAGAAAGGAAAAACCTTGGACTTTCCCACGTGGACAAATCTCTGGCCTATGCTTGAGGCTATAATCCCATCAACTGGCTTTTCATTGTGGCTACACACAGTCTCTCAATTCTGTTACCTTTAACCTAGCCTAGCTATCCATTGTCTTACCTCCCCATGGCCTCCAGCCATTTCCCACCCTTAATCCTAGCTAGGCTCCATTTTCCCTCAGCCTTGTCTCAGGGTTTCTGTTCACCCCAGTTTACTGACCACTCCCATCCAGACCCTCCTTGGATTCCCTCCTCCAGTCACTCCAAACTACTTAGCCACTTGTAGATCCCTCCCACAGTCTTTTCTTGTCTCTATTAAGGTGCTCAGGTTCTTATAATCTAGCCACTGTTCAGATTTTCACAATCTAGCCAATTGCTCACAGATGCTCAGATTCCTTAAGAGTCTGGCTAATATGTCAGATCTTTAATAAACCTTGTCTTTGGCTAAAAACAAATAAAATAAAATAAAATTGTTTAGGGAGATATAAAAAGGAGTCATTGTTATACACAAATGTGGCATAAAAGGGAAAAAATGATACAAGAAGAAGCTAATAGGGGGAAGGCAGGTAGTGCTGGAACCTTACTCTGATTGGGAATGGGTTAAAGAGGTAACAACATATTTATCTAGAAAGGTATAAAATTCTTCTAAATTTAGAAAGAAATAAGAGGTCAAGGGATAGGGTGAGGGGAGAGGATAAGGGAGGGACTTCTAGAGGGGTGAGTAGGCTAAGGAATAGGAGGGCAAGGTAGCAGGTAGAAGTAAAGCAGAGGAATATGGCAGGACAGGATAAAGTGGTTGAGAAGGATAGTGAAGGATATGATTGGTCTTTAATGTTTACTTTATATTTATCCTTGATGTTATGTCAAATTTTCCCTTAAGTTCTGGGGTTTTTGGTCACAAAAACCTAAAATCTTTGAGTTCATTAAATATCCTTTTTTTTCTTCTGTTCAGGTTTATACTTAACTTTACTGGGTAAGTTACCCTTGGTCATAACCCCAGCTCTTTTGCTTTATGGAATATAATATTCCAAGACCTATGGTCCTTCAATGTAGTAGCTTCTAGGTCCTGTGTAATCCTTATTATAGCTCCATGATATTTAAATTGTTTTTATTCTTTGTCAATATTTTCTCCTTAACCTGAGAAGTTTGAAACTTGGTTATGATAGTCCTTTAAGTTGTCTTTGAATCTCTTTCAGGTGGTAATCAAATAGGAAGGACAAAAACACACAACATGTAATTGTAGCATAGCATGTGAATGGGATGAATTTACCCATAAAATGGAAACAGCAGATTAAAAATTTGAACTCAACTATATGTTGTTTTCAAGAAACATTATAAAAATGAGAGAAACACACAAAGATAAAATAAATGGCAAGAGTAGAATTTAGTATGTAAAAAAAGTTGGTATAGTAATCATGATCTCAGACAAAGTTAAAGCTAAAATAGATCTAATAAAAAGTAAAAAATAGAGAAACTACACTGTCAGCAATATTACTCAATATTGTTTTAAACCATTTAAAATACCTAGATGGTATAAAATTCCTGAGCATATATTTGCCAAACAGAAATAGGAACTACATGAACACAAATATAAAACAATTTTTATACAAATAAACTTAGATCTAAATAATTGAAGTAATAGTTATTATTCATGGGTAGGTAAAGCCAATATAATTTTTCAAATAACAATTTTACTTAATCTATTTATTCAATGTCATCTCAATTAAATTACTAAAAATTATTTCACTAAGTTAGAAAAAAAACAACAAAATTCATTTGGAGGAGTAAAAGGTCAGGAACTTCAAAGAAACCAGAGCAAAAAAAATGTAAAGCAAGTAGATTCAGCTGTATCAGACCTTAAAATATTTTACAAGGTGAGAACATTGTTGAAGTGTAAAAAGGATAATTTCAATTATTTTAAATAAAAATTTTCTTGTATAAATAAAACCTATGTAGCTAAGAACAGAAGGAATGCAGAAAATTGGGGGAATGTGGAAGGAACATTCATAGGAAATCTCTCACATGGGATGTGATCAGGTTGGAGTATTGCTGTGGTGTAGAAAATGATGAGCTGCTTGATTTAGAAAAATGTGGAAAGACTTGGACTTATGAAGGAAGATGCTACCCACCTTCAGAGAAACAGATGATAGAAAATAAGCGTAGCACAGTCTTACATATATGTGTATGAGTGTATATCTGTATATTTGTGTGTTAATGGATATCTATTTATATGTACATATGTCCACATGTAATTCTAGCTTTCTTTAGGGTGGGGGGTGGGGGTAGGACAGAGGGGGAAAATAAAGTAAAAAGTGCACAGCAGAGAACAAAAGAAAACCAACAAGGAAGCAAAGAAAAATTGGACAGCTTTCAAAACAATGTGTAATATTTATTATACAGGTTTTTGTCTTATATTGAATCTTCTCTTATGGTCTGCTGTGTACATGGGAATATTTTTTTTTCTTTTCTCATTTTGTATTTAAGTTTAAAATTTAAAAAAGTCCCCCGAAAAAATCTATCAGGCATTACTAAGTGGTAATTATGGATTATAGAACATAACATATGTCCAAATATTTTAAGAAACCATGAATGAATGTGAGCATGGGGGTGGGATTTGTTTTATGTGATCATTTGTTATTATGCTGCTGACAAACTGTTGTAGGGTGTTAAAAATGATTTCTCTTGGTAATCTGTGTTTTGGAAACTCAAGAGCTCTACCCTGCCAGCCTTTGTTCAAAGTTCTTCAGAAGGACATCTCTGATAATGAGATTGCATTGAATTTTCTTATCTTGGTCAAACTCTAACCCAGGCCTGAATTGATCTTACCTACTCAGGTTTGAGTGGAGATAGATTTCCAAGATTGGGGGTAATATTTCCTTTAATGGCCCCTGTGGGTTGTGATCTAAAGCACTGTACTCAAGGCCTAATTTTAATATCACCCACCTCCTAGTACATTGACCAATCATGGTTGATTGGCACCCCCTTGGGAACACCTACTTTTTGAAGGGTATATAATTCTGTATCTCCAAATTCCAAACAGAGTCAGTTCCAAACTGGCCCCCTTAGGGGGACCCAGTTTTGGACATGCAATGCATGTCAAGCTACTTTGAGAAATTAAACTATGTGCATATGTATCCCAATTTCATTTGCCTCTTAGAGCAGACTCTGATCAAATTGGGGTTCATGGGATTTGGGGTTCACAATAAGGGATTAGGAGTTCCCAAGGGGGAAGGGAAATATTCTATGTCTATGTCTTCTAGCCCCACTGTGCATGGGCTCCATTATTGCCATGGTACCTGTGGGTGGGGAAATGGAGAAATGCTGAAGTGAATAAGGAAGCTCGCACTCTCTCTCTCTCTCTCTCTCTCTCTCTCTCTCTCTCTCTCTCTCTCTTTCTCTCTCTCTCTCTCTCTCTCCCTGCTGGCACAAGGAGAAAGGTGTTACACTATCTGTGAATTTTCCAATTTATTGTGCTTTTCCATTAACCCAGTAACTATGAGTGGAATTATGTTTTATTTAGGAATATACTGAATACAGAGAATTATTCTTCCTGGATCATAGCTCAACATTGCTCTGGCTGGGAGTAACTATTTCATTACAAAAAGTTTTATGGAGTTTGGATATTGCATCACCACTCTGAGTGCAATTCAAAATGAATTTTTTTTTAACCAATTTGAGGTTAAGTTAATCTAAGTACTACTATTAGTATTGCTTTTCACTATGGACAGCTTTTTTCTAAATTCTAAAAATAGTTTTTATTGGTAAAGATTAGTACCCGCTAATAGTCATAATCCAATGGCTCCCTATTACTCCTAGGAGCAAACTTAAACTCCTCTATTTAACATTTAAGGCTCTTCACAATTTAGCCCATTTCTGCTTTTCTTCTTAGAAATTTCTTTCCTCCATGCACTCTGTGGTCTAGCCATGTTGGCCTACTTATTTTTCCTCATACATGATATATCTCTGCAATGTTACACGGGCTGTATCTGTTCTATGATTGGAAGAATTGGAATGGCTCTTGATCATCATCTCTACCACTTAGAATTTGTAGCATCCTTCAAGATAAAGCCACCTTTAAAGAATTGGAAACTGAGAGGACACCCATCAAATGGGGAAAGGCTGAACAATTCATGGTATGAGCAGTCTGTGAGTAGTAGTATCTGCCCTACTGGGGACCCAACTAGCCAGCTCCAGTTAAGCATTGCAGCTCCTTCCTTTTTCCCTTTCTTTCTTTCCTCCTTCCTTCCCTCACTCTTTTGTTCCTTCCTTTCTTCTTTCCTCCTTTCCTCCCTCTATCCCTTCTTTCCTTCCCTCCTTCTCTCCCTCCTTCCTTCCTTCCCTCCTTCCCTTCTTCACTCCTTCCTTCCCTTTTTCCTTCCTTCCTCCTATCCCTCTGTCCCTGTGAGGACTCATACCCTTACCTGTGGGTATTCTGCCCAAAGGAATATAAATTTTGATCACTGTAACCCCACAAGATATCTTGGAGTTTTCAGTCTAGATTCCCTTTTTTAAGGACCATACCTTAAACCCAAATCACTCTGGCTCTCATAGATTGGCCAACAATAGGTCCCAGGTCAAAGCTCTTTTGGTCATTGTTTGGTCTCTCATAGCTCAGAGTGAATGTAAATAGCAATTGTTTCTGTTTTGGCCAGAAACCTAGAGGGTCTTTCCCTCCCAGATAGATTTTTTTTTGTTTTACTAAGTAAAAGAGGTCATTATTTGCCTCATATCTTACCTAGTCTTAATCACTGAATGGGCACTGCCTCAGGCAAACAGAGACCTGGGGAAAGACATTTGCTTAAAAGGACCAAGGTTTCCTAGGCATTCTGGACCATTTCTAGTCATCCTGATTTACATCTTGCCACTGGACCCAGATGGCTCCTGAGGACAGAGTGAGGCTGGTGACTTTGCACAGCCCTGACTCACTTAAATCCAATTCACTTGCAAGTCATGACTTCACTTTTCCAATGTCGAGGTCTTCTTCAAGAACAGAGGACAAACAACTATCAGCTTTATAAGACAACTATTAGTGTAAATATTGCTTCACTGGTGATATTGCTATGGATATTCAATTCATTCTTCTCCTTTCTCCCTTTTGGAATGGTGGAGTCAACTCTCACCTAGGCCTCTACTATTTCCCCATTCCCTTTCCTTTGTCAAGTTAGATGTTAGAGATTTAATTAGCTAGGCAAGCTATAACAGCTAGTTCATTTTTTTAGTCTGGAGAATTATAACAGTCCTTAGATTCAGGTTGCCCCTTCCTCTGCTCAGAGTGCCCTTTTGGTAAAATTCCTAACATTTAAAAAAATCTATTTCTGTCCCCAAAATAAAGTTTAATGTATTTATAGCTAAACCCTACACTATTTTTGGACCAAATATCAGGAAACATTTGTGTAAGAAAAGCAAAAAGAGTATATTAAAGTGGTTTTTTTTGTTTGTTTATTTGTTTTTTTTTGTTTTGTTTTGTTTTGTTTTTTACTAGACAAGCATTAGGAATAAAAGTTGAGGAAAGAGCCTACCATTTGAGGGAACTTTTATCAGTCTTGTGAGAGTACAACTGATGTCTTGAACCCAAGTCTTCTGTTCTAAGATGCTGTCTGGGACTGATATTTCAGTTCTGTCCTTCCCTTCTCTCCCACAGCTCAGTCTGTTTTCAGTGTCTCCTTTTCAGTTTCTCATTTCAATTTTTTCCTTGTAATTTTCTCCTTTCAGATGTTTTCTTTGGCCTTCTGATTCTTTCTAGCTTGGCTTGTTAAGTTTCAGGTAGGGTTGGATATTTCATCTGCTAGCTGCTATTGCTGCTGTTCAGTTCTATCATCATAGCCTGAAATTGAGAGATATGTACTAACCCTTGAACCACAAAGCTCAGAATGCCATCCTGTTCTTAAAGCATTACTACTTTTGTATTCCTGGTGCTTGCCTGGCATATAGTAAGTGCTTAAAAATGCTTGTTCCTTGATTGATTATTATGAGGCTAAATGATCTGCTCTGAGTCAGATAGTATGTGTCACAGATGGGACTTGACCCCCAGTCCTCCTGACTCAAAAGTTAGTTCTTTATCAAGCATACCACTCTTCTTCTCTAATTCCAATAAATTATTCAATTATAAAATATCACCAATGAAATAGCAAAAAGTTCAGATATGTACTGTTAACACAATGAACAATTTGATCCTAATAATGTCACATTTATATTCTACTCTAAGATTTACAAAATACTTTTCTCACAAGAGCTTTGAGAAGTAGGTAGTACAACTATTATTATCCTGATTTCCCAATTAAGGATACTTAGGTTCCAAAGGCAAAAGTGATTTGTGCATGGTTATATATCTGGTAAATGGCAGAACTGGGTGTCAAATCTAGGTCTCCTGACTCCTCATACTACCAGCTTTAATTACTGTTAATTGGCAAAGTCTCCTAATATAATAATCAGATGCTTCAAGCTTCCATGATTTCATCCCTGTGTGTATTCCCTTCACTGGTGCAAATTATGTCCCCTGCCCTCCTCCATGCCTCCTCCTCTGATATGATATTTATCCATGTCTTTCTACAAATTCCCTCATACATGATTTATTTCTAACATGCCAGAGGCCTCCCTCTGGTTCTTTGAATGTCAGGTTCTGGTGTAGCATTTGAGCTGTCTATTTGTTGATCCTCATTCTTGCTATGTGTCCAGCCTGCCTCCTATAGGCTCTCCTGTTTTTCACTCTTCTCAAACATAAGCAGTATGCCTCCCTCCATCATGAGTTTTTCCATTGTGATTTTGGTTCTTCATAGTTTTGCTTCTTCAGAGATCACTGTTCTTTCATCAGTTAAAGCCAGATGGCAATAGTGGGAGAGAAGTGGAGAACATTTTTTTTTGTAGCAGATAGATAGCCATACACAATTTCCCAAATGTGACCCTATCTGATCTTCCTCTTCTTCCTTTCCCTTGCCTCCTATTTCTTCTCAATTTTACATCCACCTCATTTTTCATTGAGAGTCCCTGTCCAAGGTTGGCCACTAAATAAATGAATCGTTTTGTCCATGCTTACCAGGGAGATGAACAAAAACAACAGTTTGTGTTTGTACTCTGTTTCATGAAGGAGATTTGGGTATTAATATTTCCATTTTACATACAAAGTAACTGAGGCTCAGAGAGTGGAAGCAATTTGCCTAAGTTCACAAAGCTTGTAGTTGGGTGAGAGTTCCCTTGGCTCCAAGTTCAGTTTTTTCTACCACATCACCTTGCTACTGCAACATGCCTTGTGTGAAAGTAAGCTATATTCATTATAGCTTCTAGCCAAGGCCTCCAATCTTTCTAACCTCAGTGATTTTTATTATAGGATCAGCTTTGATCATTAAATCCATTAAAAGCCCAGATCCGTTTCCTATTGCCTGAGTTATGGCAGCTGTACAAAACCCCCCACATTTGAGGTTTGCAAAGTGTGTAAATTATTTTCGAAGTCATGTCAGGTAGAGTTTATTCCAAGGTTTGCTTGCAAATTTTAATCAGAAAACACAGAAGGGATATGCAGTTCAGATTGAAATATTCCTTCACCTTGTACTCAGCACTAGGTTGACTTACTGTTGGCTGATAGAACTGGCAGAAGTTACAGCGTGCGTGATAGAGGAAGGCTGGACAGAAACTGGAGCAAACACATAAAGAAACATTTATTTAAAAAAAGTAAATCAACCATAAAGATCCTCCCAGTAGACCTGGGAGATGGAAGTCTTTCTCATTTTCTCCATGGCAAAATTTAATCTAGCGGCTTGGCTTTTCAAGCGTCATATTCAAAGAGATGCAAATTCATCAGAGCTGAGACCCCAGCCGACTTTTAGCACTTTGTGAATGTCAAAGGGGCTTAAAGGTTGAAGCGTCTTTACCTCTCTCCATCCTAACTCATTCTAAAAAAAAAAAAATTAAAGGCTGAAGACATGATCTACCTATGCCTATTCATTCTGAGTCTTTTCTTATATGTGGTTATGTTTGCCATAAATCTATTATTTAGCTATGAGAAAAATACATAGAAACAGAAGGGCAGTTTACAAATTCAGAATAAATCTCCAAGTCACAGAGTAACCAACACACATGCACACACACACACACACACACACACACACCCCTACCTCAAATAGTAATCATTATATTTGGTTCTTCATTTAATGCATTCTCAATTGACTGGTTTAGGCACCAGTATTAACTCCTGAGTAATCTCAATCCCCACACAGCTCACTTTGCACAATCCCCTTAAGTAATATAAGTAATGGATTTATCACAAAAATAAGAGGTATTAATGAATATCTAGGACAAAGATTGGGTGATGGGAGGTGGGGTATTTGTGCCATAAGGGGAGTTGGCCAGATGCAGCTCCAGTGTGGCTTGTGCTGCCATCTTTACAGAGTATAACCTTTTCTGCTGATGGGATTTTTGCAACTTGGGGGAAACAAAGGAAAAGCAGCCTAAATAGATCTGTGTGTCTAATTGTCTTGGGAAAATAGAGTCCTACTTCTAATTATGAAATGAAAGAAAACATTGCATGTGTTAGCTAAATAGTATTTATAGAGTACTTTTAGCATTTTCAAATGTAATGTCAGTATGGTATAGTAAAAAAAAAGTGTTGAATTTGCCATCAAAGGACATGAGTGTGAATCCTGGCTCTGCTACTTACTGACCTTGGGCTCAGAGAGATTAAGGGACCAGCCTATGGTGACCCAGTTACTAAATAACAAAGCTAGAATTTGAACCCAGATTTTCCTGACAAATAAAACTCTCTCTCTCTCTCTCTCTCTCTCTCTCTCTCTCTCTCTCTCTCTCTTTCTCTCTCTCTCTCTCTCTCCTTTATTCAATACTTTTTTCATAGTCACCTTGTGAAGAAGATAGTGCAGCTTTTATTGTGCTCTTTATATGGAAGAGGCAACACTTAGAAATATGAAATTTTGCCCATGGACAAACCACTACTAAGTGACAGAGGGGAGATGCAATCCCAGATCTTCTGGCCCTAGGTATAGTAGTCTACCCACTACCGCAAATTGGAAACAGAGTTAGAAGGAATCATAATTTTCTGGTCCAACCTCCTCATTTTCCAAATAAAGAAACAAGACCAGATTGGTTATATGCCTTACTTAAGAGCACACAGTGAGTTCTTGGCAGAGTCCCAACTAGAATCCAGGTATCTTTTTAAAGATAAGGATGGGAAAGGTAAGCTTTGTGACTATTCCTTACTCTTTTTAGGGGTTGCAGGGACTGAACTGTTCAAACAGACGGTGGACAGAAGAAATTTAAAGAAAAAAGAAACTTGAGTTTGCTCATTTTTATAAGTATCAGGAGTTCTCTTAATATTATGCAATTTTATCATTTCATCTCACTGAGAGAGAGAACAAAAAAGGGATGATTGTCTCTTTAAGAAAGTGGTTTGGGCAGTACGTTTTGGTTTGAAAGTCTGTAGACAGTGGCATTAGATTGATTAGGTGTGTACATGTTGGCTGAGAAAGCTGTAGAAAGGGGAATGGAAGTGTTTGACAAGATGAAAGACTATTCAACATGTTAGACAGCTGGTTGAGTGAAGAGATCTATAACAGCACAGTAAAATGTACTCAGCAGTAAATGATGCCTTCATCGCAAAAGCCACTCCAAGTTAGGTCACACAATTTTACTCTTGCATGACACGTACAGCCAAACAAAGTTTTAAAACACAAATACAGTTGATGGTTGATGTGTGTGTGAGTGTGTGCACACATATGTAGTGTACAAGTAATTTAGGATAATAGATTTAGGACTAAGAGATATTGTAGAGATCATCTGGTCTTAAGAACCTCATTTTATCCTTAGGAAAATTGAAGTTCAGGGATGCTAAATGACTTCATCAATGGTGAGCTTCTTGAGGGCAGGGTCTATTTCTTGCTTTTCTTTGTATCCTCAGTTCTTAATATGGTGCCTAATACATAGGAGACACTTAATAAATGCTTATTGACTGACTGACTTGCCGAAGTTCCACATGTATTCCAAAAACAGGTTGTGAACCCAGGTCTTCTGACTCTAAATTCAATATCCCTACATCTATATTCACTGCTCTAATACACTTGGTGTATTCCTTTGTGAGAAGCAAAACCTGCAAATAAAGAAAGGAAAACTATTAGAAAATTGTGCTTCTCTGTGTCTGGCACAAAAGGTATGTCTGTGTACTAATGTATGACTTTGATCCTGGATCGTATGGTGTAATGAGTTCATGATTCTTACAATTGACTAAGTAAAGGCAAAGTACTCTAGATTACCAGAAATAGTGGATTGAAGTAGAAGATAATTTCACAACTGACAAATAAAATGGATAACAGTTACTCAGGTATGAAACAAAAGAAGTGGGTTCTTATTGGTGTGTTTGCAGTAATTAAACTGCCTAATTAATTTTCATAACATCACAGACTTAACAGAGTTTGAAGGAACCTTAGGGATTTTCTACCCTAGGCTAGTAATTTTACAAATGAGGAAACTAAAGCCTAGAAAAATGAGGAGACTGGTCCAATGTCAGTAAGTAATAGTAAGTGATAGTAAGAGGCAGCTGGGTAGCACAGTGAGTAGCAAGCTATACCTAAAGTCATGGACAAACTAAATTAAAATCCTGCCACAGACACTAACCAGATGTGTGAAAATAAGCAAAGCCCTTGATCCCAGTTCCCTTGTGTATAAAATGGAGAAAATAATAGCATATAACTTCAAGTTTGTTGTAAGGATGAAATGAGATAATATTTGTAAAGTGTTTTGTAAACTTTAAAGTGCTATAGAAATGTTAATTTTTTTATTAAAATTCAGGGGCTCTGACTTGAGATGC
Source organism: Vombatus ursinus (assembly GCF_900497805.2). Classification (NCBI taxonomy): domain Eukaryota; kingdom Metazoa; phylum Chordata; class Mammalia; order Diprotodontia; family Vombatidae; genus Vombatus; species Vombatus ursinus. The sequence continues at coordinate 2,399,940 of NW_020947062.1, read as the reverse complement.
AACATTCTTTCTAACAAAGCAGTTTGTCTTTCCAATCATTGCACATCAGAGCTGGAAGGGATCTTAAAGAACACTTAAGAGAGATTTCCAGATGAAGAAGCCAAGGTTAAAGAGTGAATGACTTGCCCAAGATCACACAAATAGTGGTGTAGCCAAGATTAGATACCTTGACTCCTGATCCAGTATTCTTTTTATTACATAATTTTATTAAGAAAGTAGCTAGAAACCCTATTACCAGGCTTTACCTTTTATTACCATTTAAGAGAGAACTTGGTCATAGTGAATGGCAACTGGTTTTACCATACAGTCAAGGTAGCACAGGATGATAAAAGTAGTGATTTGTCTATTCCTGAAACTGAAGATCCATTAAAATGTCTACATATAAAGGTTGAACTAGCCAAGACAATTCAAGAAAATTATCCATAAGTGATATTTTTTTTTAGAAAAAGAAACAGCATTTGGAGATTATCTTATTTGATTACCTCATTTTACTGATGAGGAAAATGCAGCTTCTGAAATTTAAGTAACTTAATAGCAAGTGAGTGGAACAGTAAGGACTACAACCCAAATGTGTAGGAACTCACTTTGCTATACTACCTCTTTTATGAAACCTTGAGACTACTGAGTCAATCCTTCCGGTAGGACTTCTAGGGTTACAGAGGTTTAAGTTCATAGACCTGAAAATAAAAGATATTTCATTATTTCAAATACATCTCTCCTTACTTATTAAGCACAATGAAAAAGTCACGTCAAAACAAAATTGGAATGGGTACACATTATCTGTTTCTGAAAAGGTCATGCCTAGTGCCAAATACTGGCATATTTTATACTAGAAGGGCCACTAACTCATTGGGGAGATTGATAACTTCAAAAAATATCTAGCTAATTTAAATCATACACCTTTGTGAAAACTCAACAAAACTACTTCTTCTTCTTCTAGGAAGTCTTCCTTCACTCATCCATTAGAAATAATCATTCACCTGAATTCAATGCAATTCAACTTTTAATCACCTCCTTGTGCATAATGACTTTGTGCTGCTAAGATGCTAGAAAGTCAAAACTGAAATAGAATTAATTCATCTTCCAGAAACATCCAAGCTAAAGGGAGGAGGAGGAGAAGATATACATACAAATAATTATAATATGTGACAAGTTTAAAAAGAGGTCCTTACAAAGTACTTATAAAAAAATAAGAAGAAAAAGAATTCTAGCAAAGCATTTGAGGGTTAGAGATGAGTTCAAGAAGAAGGTGTCATGAGGTGAGCCTTGAAAGAAGAGAGGGATGAGTTAGGGGGGAGGGTTGAAGTCAAGATACATGTCATAAATGTGAACTGAACAAAGGCATGAGGATTGGAAAGAGCAAGAAGAAAAAGAGCAATAGAGAATAATCTGACCTGGAAGGAGCATGGAGTATGTGCAGGTATGTAGCATAGCATAAGGCTGAAAGGTATGTAGGATGGCATAATATTGTAGAAGACCTTGAATGCCAGCATCAGGTGCTTATACTTCCTTTGTACTACTGCGGCTTTTGAGTTAAGCAGCAATGATGTGATCTCATAATTCCTTGTGCTTCTCTTATGTACATATGATGGTATATTTTTATAATTTATTTGTGTATATATTTTATCATTCCTATTTAATAGCAAGTTCTCTTTTGCATGTTATCCTTTGAGAACAAGAACAATGTGTCTGTATGTCCCTCAGTACTTAGCACAGGGCATGGGAATGCTAGCTAAAATAACATTGTTGAATGCAGCTCTTTACCATAATTAGTAATTATTCTAAACTAAGCTGTATAATGAGGTGTAACTATAAAGTCACATGGTAGGCTGCTTAACAAATGTAGGAAATGTTTATACTCCAAATTCATGCTGTCCTTCAAAGTAAGTACTTTGAAAGCCTTCATGCATATTCTAACAATTCCCTTGATCTCAGGCCTGGAATCAGCTTAGGAGGTACACCTTGAAAATGGCCTTATGACTTTGGTAACCACCTTGGTTTGGGCCCAAAACACAATATCCTGGACTGACTTTAATCATCAGATTGACCCTGAAAGATTTTAATCTCTCTAAAAATCAAATCTCTTCATAGGGCCAGCACACTAAAAACAGAGCAGCTAATATCTTAATTAACTTTAATGATTAAATTTATCCTTCTAAAATGTGAGGAACCAAGGAGGATGATTTGAACCTATTAAAAAAAGAGGAACAGGTTGATAGGGAATAAAAATGTTTGGGTTATTGAGAGTACACTTGGAGCCAAGTTCCGGAACCTCACTGCCATACACAGAGATGTATGACCCTGGCCGTGTAGGTCACTGGGTGTTAGGGTTAAGGACATAGATTGTGGTAGGCCAGAATGACTCTTAATAACAAATATGGTTAAGTTGGCTGGAAAACTTTCCTTTAGATGAGCTTATGAGTGGTCATTTGAAAGGAAAGGACCTCTCCAAGGAGGATATAAGAGCTGCTTCCCCTCAGAGTTCTTCATATTTGATAAAATGATTCCTTAGGTTGCCTCTATCTAGGGTTTCTGAACATATCTTTGCAGATAGTGGGAGGCCAGAGGGAACTGGGTTCAATGTGTATTTTTGAACCTCAGAGAAAAGCATTTGCATGATTCAAATTCCACAGCTCTGCATCCTCCAATTATGCCTGATCAGATTAAACTCAGACTGGGACAAAAGGTAAAGAAGTATGAACGCAAAAGCATGACAGAGTCCTGTAGTAATAGCATCACTAGGGCTAAATTTCAGAATGAGCTGAGGTTGTGAAAGAAAATTAAGAATGATTTTAAAAAATTGTTATTGATGTTTGGCTATGTTGAAAGGAAAAAAAATAGAATCAAAATCACTGAATTTCTGCCCAACTTGATGATAATAAACACTGGAGAGGAGGCAGAACTGTGCACTCTTATAAATGACTGAAGCATTTATTAAGCACTTAGTATGTTCAAAGCACTAGGCATACAAATAGAAAAGTAAGGCAGTCACTGATCTCAAGCATCTCACGTTCCAATGGGGAAGACAACACTTATGGATTCAAAGTTCAAGGCAAATGGAAAAGTCCCAGGGTCCTTAGGGTATAGAGGCAAAAGACATGGCAATGCCTCTTCTTTAATGTCATTTCCACTGATAAAATAACATTGCTTTCTGTTGTTGAGCCATTTGACAGTACCAAGGACTTTGTTGACAAAAACTTTTCTGGGTGACTTAAGCATCTACAAACAGTTGCCAGACTGAATCTCCACAAGGGTTGCTTCCTAAAATGATAGTTGTGGACACTGGACTGGAAGTTTTGTTATTCAAATATTCTTGAGTTCAGGATCCTTGGATATATCCATCAAGGTCAAAGAAGAGATGGTGTTCAAAGTGGTGGTGGTAGTTTGACCTGACTAGTACTAATAATGGCTCCTGTCTCTCCTTCAGGGTACCTTGCTGCTTCAGCTAGGCTGCCTTGCTCACTTATGTGTAGCAATCTGTGTAGATGGCTGGCCCCCTCTCCATAAGAACCATCTTCCCAGATTATGTCTGTGAAGGCTGGACCACCAGGAGCAGGACTAGTGCACTGAGGAGTAAGAGGAGGATGCCACTACCAGATCTCTCATGTCTATTTACCCATTGGTGACAGCTGGCAAATGATTGTTGCTGATGGTAAAGAGGAAGGTGTATCCTTCTCCACAATCATTTCTACCTTCAATCATAGCTGTGGTAGCTGGGTTGGAAGCAGGTCAGAGTCCTAAGTTGCTTCCATCAGAATCTGAGGGAAACTGAGGTGGTGGTGGTAGAGGGGGTAGTTCTACTTTCCTGACACATACTACCTCCTATCTCTACCTCAGGGTACCTACTACTTTAGCCAGGTTGATTTGCTTATTTTTAGATAGAGAAAAATATGGTATAATGAAGAATATTAGATTTGGAATCAGAGGGTGAATTTCAATTTAAGCTGTCCCTTATTACCTGTATAACCCTGGACACATCCATTCCCTCTTCAGGTTTCAGTTACCTCAGGAACTGGACTAGATGACTTCTGATTTCTATTCTATCTCTAAATCTGTGAACCTATGCTTCTGTTCCATGCCAAAGAGGATAATCTTTATATTGGAAAGGACAACGTGAAAATGACTAAGAGACACACAATGCACAATACCTAAGAACAATAGGAAAATAGCAAGTGACCACTAGCTGCCTTTGAAAAGTTCAAATCACCTGACACAGATGAACTACACCTTAGAGTACTGAAAGCAATAGCAGGAGGTATTGTTGAATAATTCATTGCCACTGATCTCTGAAAAAGCTGGAACTGTACTAGAGAAAGAGAAATGTTCTGACCTTTAAAAGAAGGGGTTAGGGAAGCAATGAGAGTGAATAGCCACTACTTACCATCTAATGCTCAGAAAAGTTCTAGAGCATATTATTGAAGGTATGGTTGAGGAGCATCTAAAACTGGAATCACTGTTCATACTGAGTCAATGTGACTTCATCAAGAATTGGTTGTGCCAGACTTCCAAGAGCCAAGATGGTGCAGTAAGTAGTAAATTGCTGTAGCTCTTCCATATTCACCTCTAAACAACCATAAAATAGCACCCCAGAACAAATCCTGGAACATCAGAGTAAGCAGAAAGATGAGGTGGAGCAGTCTTTTAGCCCGGGAGACTTGGAGGATCAGCAAGAAAGTTCCATCTTACTTGGGTAAAAGGGGACCTCACTCCAGGACAGGAAGCACCCCAGAAAACTAGCAGCAAGACCCACCTCAGCAAACCAGTGGGAAATCCTGAGCTCCAGGGTGGTGAAGCAGGCAACACCAGGACCCCTCACAAGCCTTAGCATAGCCAAGAGAACTGGCACACTCCTACTCCAAAAAACACCACGTGCTTCAGTTTAGCCCTGGGTAAATGCAGAAAAACTCCACCTAGCCTCAGCACATACCAGACACCACCAATAGGACCCCATCTCAGCACTAGGTAAGCTACCAGACCTTTGTGGCCTCCAACAGCACCATACACCTCCCTCAACACAGCATCAGACATGAGGGTCCCCCATGGGCCTCAAAGCAACATCAGCACAGAACCAGGTAAATAGTCAGTGCCTGTAACCACTGGCACAAGAAGCCTGAGACTGAGCCCTTTTAGCCCTGGGAGCAGAGCTCAAAATTAAAAGAAAAGTAAAAGGTCAACAAAAAGATAAGATGAGCAAAAAACAACAAAAAAAATCTGACCATAGAAAATTATTATGGTGACAGGGAAGACCAAGACACAAACTCAGAAGAGGATGACAATGTCACAACACCTATGGGCAAAACCCCAAAGTAAAATGAGAATTCTCTCAAGTCCAGAAAGAACTCATGAAAGAGCTCAAAAGAAGCTTAAAAATCATATAAGAGAGGTAGAAGAAAACCTGGGAAGAAAAATGAGAGTGATGCAAGAGAATTATGACAAAAGAGTCAACAGTCTGGAAAATTGTTTAAAAAGTAGAATTGGCCAAATGGAAAAGGAGATATAAAAAATACACTGAAGAAAACAACTCCTTAAAGAGTATAATTGGCTAAATAGGAAAGAAAGTACAAAAGCTAATTGAGGAAAACAACACCTTAAAATTTAGAATTGGGCAAGAAGAGGCTAATGGTTCTATGAGACATCATGACTCAATCAAACAAATTCAAAAGAATGAAAAAAATGGAAGAAAATGTAAAATAACTCATGGGGAAAAACAAGTGACCTGAAAAATAGATCCAGGAGAGACAATATTAGAATCATTGGACTATCTAAAAACCATAATCAAAAGGAAGACCTGGACACTATCTTTTTATCTTTACATATATAATTTTTAGGCAATTGGGGTTAAGTGACTTGCCCATGGTCACACAGCTAGTAAGTGTCAAGTGTTTGGTCTGAGGCCAGATTTGAATTCAGGTCCTCCTGACTTCAGGGCCAGTGCTCTATCCACTGTGCTACCTAGCTTCCCCAATGCTATCTTTCAACAAATTATCAAGAAAAACTGCCTTGATGTCCTGGAACCAGAAGGCAAAATAAGCATTGAAAGAATCCACCAATCATCTCAGGAAAGAAATCCCCAAATAAAAATACCAAGGAACATTATACCCAAATTTCAGAACTATCAGGTCAAGGAAAAAATACTACAAGTGGCCAGAAAGAAACAATTCAAACATCACAGAATCACAATCAGGATCACACAGGACTTGGCAACTGCAATATTAAAGCACCAGAGGTCACAGAACATCATATTCCAGAGGGCAAAGGAGCTCGGACTACAACCAAGAATCATTTACCCAGAAAAAATAAGCATAATATATCAAGGGGAAAATGGTCATTCAATGAAATAAGATTTCAAGTTTTCATAAGGAAAAGATCAGAACTAAACCAAAAATTTGACCTTAAATATCAAGCCCCAATTGAAGCATTAACAAGTAAAAAGGGAAAACATAAGGGATTCAGTAGACTAAAACTATTTACATCTCTACACAGGAAAATGATACTTGTAACTTTTAAAAAGTGTAGCACTAATAGGACAGATAGAAGGAATATACATAGACAGAGGGTATGGGTAAAAGGTGAATTTGAGGGAATGACATTAAAAAAATTAAGGGATGAGAAAGAGAAATACAATGGGTGCAGAAGGAAGGGAGAAGTAGAATGGGGTAAATTAGCTCACATGAAGAGGCAAGAAAGGCCTATTACAGTGGAGGAGAAGATGGGGGGAGGGTGATGGGCATTGCTTGAACCTTACTCTCATCAGTATTGACTCAAAGAGGGAATAATATACACAATCAATTGAAAATAAAAATCTATGTTACTCAACAGGAGAGTAGGAGGGAGGGAGATTAAGTATGGGGGGCAGAGGTGGGGATGACAGAAGGGAAGGCAGATCAGAGGAGGTAGTAGACAGAAGTAAAACACTGGTGAGGTGGGAAAGAGTGAAAGGAGAAAGGATAAAGAGGAGAAAGAATAGGACAGAGGGAAATATACACATAATAATCATAAACATGTAAATGTGAACAGTATGAATTTTTCCATAAAATGGAAGTGGACAGTAGAGTGGATCAAAAACCAGAATCTTACAATATGCTGCTTACAAAAAAAAATGAATCAGAGAGACATACACAGAGTAAAAGTAAGGGGCAGGATCTATTACACTTCAGCTAAATTAAAAAAAAAAAGAAAAGAAAAGAAAAAGGAGGGATAACAATCCTGCTCTCTGGTAAAACAAAAACAATAATAGACCTAATTAAAAGAGATAAGGAAGGAAACTACACCTTACTAAAAGGTACCATAGAGTAGACAATGAAGCAATCAAATTAGAAGAGCAAAGAAAAGTCTACCTGTCAGATACATGGAGAAGGGAATAATTCATGACCAAACAAGAGATAGAGAGTATTATGAAAGGTATAACAGATAATTTTGTTCATATTAAATTGAAAAGTTTTTGTACAAACAAAACCAATGCAACCAAGATTAAAGGGAAAGCAGAAAGCTGGGAAATAATCTTTACATCAAGTGTCTCTGATAAAGCCCTCATTTTTCAAATATACAGAGAAATAAGTCAAATTAATGAGAATATAAGCCATTCTCCAATTGCTAAATGGTCAAAGGATAAGAACAGGCAGTTTTCAGATGAAGAAATCATTTCTTCATACAGGCATAGGAAGAAGTGCTCTAAATCACTTTTGACTAGAGAAATGCAAATTAAAGTAACTCTGAAATGCCACCTCACACCAATCAGATTGGATAATATGACAAAAAATAAAAATGATAAATGTTGGAGAAGATTTGGGAAAATTGGAACACTCCTTCTAGAAAGTTCTCTCATATAACAAATAATATTTTTCAAGAAAAAAGAGAAAAAAAATAACAAAATTGATCAATATATCAAAAATGCCTAAAACTATGTACAGTGTACCACACCCATGGATTTTTCATATCTGTAAAGTAGTGGGGTGGGAGTATCTTCTCATATCTCTTTTTTGGGGCCATGCTTGTCATTTACAATTGCATAAATTTCACTTTAGATTTGTGTGTGTGGCTGATTCTTTCATTTACATTGTTGAAGTAATTCTATATGTTGATTTTTCTGTATCAGTTCATGCATATCTTCTTATACTTCTATATATTCATTATATTCATTATTGCTTAAAGCATAGTAATATTCCTTCACTTTTAGATACCATAATTTGTTTAGACAATTCCCAATGTTTCCATTTCTTGCATTCACAAAAAAAAATACTACTATGGATAATTTCATTCATTCATTTATTTATTTATTTTTTTACTTACTTATTTATTTATTTATATTTATCAATGGTCTTCTTGTGGTATAGACCTACTAGTGGAAATCCTGAAATAAAACAATTAGACTACATTATGAGACATAGAGTCAAGTACTATAGACAGAGATATTCCTATTGTATTGTGTTTTGACCAGCCACATCAATTTTATTCTGTTTAGATAAGGATGTCATATTTTAGTAAGGAAACTGATATGGTTCCTCCTGCCCCTATGGAAAATTTGTGGGAGTAATATTGAATAAAATAATAATTGGATCCATGGGAACTGATGAAAGCACCAAACAAGATGGTGTAGACTAGAGCTTAACATCAGATGATAGAAATGGCAGCAGTGAGTAGAATTTGCAAAGAAGAAGCATCCTGATCCAAAGAAAAAACTTCCCAATATTTTGCTCCCTCTGAAATGAATGAGCTGGTGTATAAGGTAGAAGGTTGCCCCTCATTGAAAGTTTTCAAGCAAAGGCCAAATGACCACTTGTCTGATATGCTGGAGAAAAGAGTCTTTTTTTTTTCTGGGCTTGGGTTGAACTGGATGATCCCAAAGGTCTTTTTCAACTCTATTATCCAGTGATTCTCTTACATGTTGGTAAGAACAATGGATTTAGAGTTAATGGTCATAGCTCTTCAATCCTGGTGTTGGCACTTAGTACCTATATGACCTTGGGTAAAGCTCATCTAGCTCCTCTACATCTTAATTTTCTTCTCTGCAAAATATGATTGTTATAATACATAGGATTTTCCCCTTAGATATTCTATGATCCTTTAAATTTTTCCACCATCATGAGGATGTCCTGTAGGCTATGAAAGGCAGTTCCAAACAAGGAATCCCCCCTAATATTTTGAGTAATGACAGTGTTATTGGAATATTTATTTGGACTTCTATTAGACTCTTGCTTTGGACAACACTGATTTGAATGTTTCAGTTCTAGTGTGTTGAAAACATATCAGTTGTGTTTCGTTATAGTCATGCAGCTTATTTGAAAATGAATAAAACCATGTAGAGTCCTCAAATAAGGAGATTTTTACCCACACAGAATCATACTCCACTGACAAATGGAAAACTCAACCACCACTCTGAAAATGCACAATATTCATGTTCTAGTTTTGTTTGGTCCTGAATTTTTTATCTTGGAACAATAATGACCTCAGCCCAGGGCATTTCCAGAGGATTAATGACCAGCCAAATTTAATGACCCAAACTGCAGCCTACGGCCATCCCATACTCCCTTGACACTCATTAATCCCAAGTAGGCTGGCCTTCTCTCTTCTGCCTGCTCAAATCATTCCCAGGTTCAGCCCAATTGGAAGTGGGTAGACCATTGGGACTACACAGTTAGAATTCTCTCTCTCTCTACCCTGCACATCTCTCCAGTCACCTTCTCATTTAGCAGGCCAGTCAAACAGTAATTAAAATATGCTAGGAATTGATCCTTTCCCACACTAGCTAGACACATCAAGCATCTATTAAAATCAATAACACAACTCTTAGGGTTAAATCTTAAACAGTGACAAGGAATTTTGTTTTCATTTTATGGCGACAATTCACACAGAGATCCATGCAAACTGCTTTGTATATTGGTTCTATCCTAGGATAACAAAGCTGTTAAATAGTTCACTTTTAAATGGATGATGTATGTTTTTTTGTGTGCCTAAATAAACAGACAGGCACAGGGAATGATTAAGGTAACATATGCATGGTGAAATCATATCCAAAGGAAAGAGTAGATTAAAGTCTTTCTTCTTCTGTATATCATGAATTCCTAGTGTGATAGACAGCAGAGTATCAGGATTTCAGTGGACTAAGAATGAGATTTGGTTCCTAGCCCTGGCCATACTATTTAATCTATGTATAACCTTGAAAAAGACATTACAACTTTCTGGGCCTCTGTTTCCTCTTCTGGGAAAAAAAAAGACAAACATTTCTCAGATAGTCTGTGTTCTATGATTCTAAGATACTTTCTATCTCTAATATCATATACAGTCTTATGTTCATAGTCCCTTTGAAACCTAGTATAGTTTTGATGTGTGAAAAAGAAACTTGAAAATCTACCATTAGAGGGAGAAGAGCTAACTTATATTCTAGAAAATTGTATTGGATAAGAGATAAATCCTGGCAAACTGCATGGTATGGGTTCTGGAAGGCTGGAAGCCAGAATGAGGATATGGCAAAAAAAGATTTATAAGGAGGAAAGATAAAACCTAATCTATTTCACAATTTTGCACAGGTTTCACCCTCATTTCATGAGAAATGGAAAACGTTTATATATTTGTGGGGGCACACATATACATATAGACATACACATGTAAATTCATTTATGTGTATTTTTAAACAAATACATATATATGTATATGTGTACACACATATATACATACACAAATATATTACAAATGAATATATTTGTATATGTGTATTGGGTATGTGTGGGGGGGGAGGGGGAGTGTTTCCTGTTCCTCTGATTTCATTGATGCAGGGATCTTCCAGATAAGAAACTCCCATTCAAAATGGTCCACCATCACCACCACCAATTCAGCAATGCTAACTGGCAACTGTTCTATAACAGTTAAAGAGATGCCTGGTGCACTGAAAGGTTAAGACAGTGACTTTCTCAGGGTCACAGTCAGTATATGTCACAAGCACACTTAAATCTGGGTGTCAAGACTCCTAGGCTAGTCTTTTATCAACTATACCCAGATTGTCATAAAAATGCAGCATCCATTACTGTATATAAATATATATGTACACAAATTTATTTATTTGTTCATTTAAACACATGTATTTGTATGCATTGTATGTATATATATGCACATATATATGTGTATATGTATATGTTTATATATGCGCATGTGTGTATACACTTATATATTTGCATGCTGTCTCTCCCATTAAATTGTAAGCTCCTTGAGGGTAGGCTTTGCCTCTTTGTATAACCAGTACTTAGCATAGCGCCTGGCACATAGCAGGTAATGAGTAAATGTTTATTGATTACATGTATGTATGTATGTACATTTATATTATAAACCCACATTAATGCTTAAGTATCACCCACTCTTTGGCTCTGTTCCTAATTTTCACTTGCACTGGTGGGTTGGATCCAGAGAAAGAAGCTGCTACTACTACTCTCAGAGTTCTAGGGTTAACCCTAAGGAGTTGGGTTTCTAATAATGTCATATAAAAGCACCCACCAGTGTGTTTCTAATTAAAAGGCAGCTGGTATATTTAATTAGAATTTAGCAAAAGATAGTAAGAGTTCTTTGCACATGTTTCTCCCTTAAAGTGTGGGACACACCTTACTACAAATACACATAGGATCCATGGGGAGAGTGGGCACAAACTTAAAGTACAAAAATAGTGATTCTCCCATATGAAGAATAGATGTGTTAATGGGAAAACTCACATGTGCACTATTAGACTTTGTTTTTCCTCTTCTGTAGAGTTCTCACTAAGTGTGGTTATCTGTTTGTCTGTAAGAACTGGTCAATAGTAGTGTCCATAGCTGGTACTTCTCTTGCTGAAAAGTCACAATCCCAGAAGTTGCTGGAGTCCTTGGATTTCTACAGGTACTTCTGTAGTTATTATCAACTATTGATCCAGCAGCCACAAGTATTAGCTCTGAAAGACTCTTCTACTGACTGAAATCAACAGTGGGACCTCTGATAAGACCTCAAAGGATCCCCAGAACTCTCAAAATTGCCTAAGGATAGGGAGTACAAAGAAAGAAAAATTTTCTTCTTACCCCAAATAGTTCCCTTTCAGGGAATTGGCTAAGGTTCTGCCACCATTGATTAGTCCTGTTGCTGAACTTTGTGGTTTCAAATTGATTTAAGGTTTATTCACAAGCTTGGAGGAGTATTTGATTCTTTAAGTGAATCAAAAGTTATTTCATCTGTTGAGCCATCACTTTTCTCCAATGATCAAAGCACTTTATTCTTTTCAAAATGATTAAGAACTTGTTCATACCTAGTTAAGATTTTTGACTGATTAATCATTAGCCTTGTGTGATATAGGCCATCTTCCATTCATTAATTGGAAGTAGAATGAATAAAAATAGATATAGATATAGACGATTAAAGTCCCACTTGGATTCTGGAATGGAGAAGATTGAGTTCCTGAATACTGTTCCAGTGTTATATAAGCCTTTCTAACCCCTCATAATTCTAGGGCTTTCCCTCTAATAATTATTTCCTATATAACGTGTATTTGGCTTTCTTTGTGTATGTATGTATATCTGCATACTGTTTCCTCCAATATTTTATAAGTTCCTTGGGGGCAAGGACTGTCTTTTGCTTATTTTTGTATCTCTAGTGCTTAGCATAGTGCCTGGCAAATAGTAGGCACATAGTAAGCGAAAAAAGCATCATAATATTGTAGATTTAAATTGGGAAAGAATCTCTGAGGTCAAGTCCAACATTCTTATTTTATTTATGAAGAGACTAACATCCAGAAGGGAAAAGTAACTTACCAATGGTCATTCAGGCTTGCTTTAAGTGGTGGCAGAGTAAATGACTGAGCCAGGATTTGAACCCAAATTTGCTTACCTCCAACATAGTATTCCCATGAGTGTACCACACTACCAGTCATTTTTTCCCCTAAAGCCAAAATGTTTACCTAAATGGAAGATGTTTTGATGATGGACCTCTTCCCATCTAAAAACAGTAATCTGGTCTTCATTTGACAGAAATCCCATCTATTTTCAAAGTTCTTCCAAATTGATAATATCCACCAGAGCTTCTCTCCCACTTCCATAGCCTTTGAGAGCTCAGAATCTCCTCCACACAAGACAGTGCTCAATACTGTATAAAGCAGATTGAAACAACCAATTATTTATTTTAAGTATGAGCATTTACACCTCAGAATACTAACTAATAATAATAATAGTTAACATTTATGTAGTGCTTACTTTATGTTGGGTGTTGTGCTAAGCACTTTACAATGATCATTTCATTTGATCCTCACACCAACCCTGGAAGGTAGGTTTTATTATTAAACTCATTTTACAGATGAGGAAACTGAAGCAGAGGTTAAGTGACTTACCCATGGTCTTACAAGCACTGAGTATTTGAAGCCAGATTTGAACTCAGGTCTTACTGACTCCAAGCCCAAACCTCTATTCACTGTGACATCTAGTTGTCAATCAATGCTTAATTTATTGTACTGTAGATTGTCTAAACTTAAGAGAGTGATGGGAAAAAAGGTGTTAATAATGCAGATTAATCTTAAAAGTGTTCTATGAATACATCCCTCCCCCTGAGAACCCATTGTTAAATATTTACCAGTAGACCTCTGCTTTCACATTAGTATTCTTTTTGAAGCAGAAAGATGTCCCAAGATTTGGATTTGGAATTTTAAATACAGTTCTATGTTTCAATCAGCAAGAGGGTACAAAGAATTTTCCTTAAGATGTTTCCATTAAGAATTATTGGAAGCAGAGCTAAGATAGCAGAATAGCAAGATGTATAGCCTGGAATCCAACTCAAATCCTCTACAAACACTCAAGAAAAGAAACTGGCCTGAACCCTGATCAGAATATTTGAGAAAAGTCAGAGTGTATAATTCTTTTCCATTCTTGTTGGAATAAAGAGAAAGACAGAAAGATCTTTGCACACTGTGTTTAGACTTTGGCCAGGAACAAGTCAAGGATAGAGGACCAAGACTGTCAACCAGAGTAAGAAGAGGTCCCAGACCTATACAGGTGGAAGCCTATCTTGTGGAGGATGCACAAATGGTGCCAACTTGTAACTCTGTCATTCTCTACCCAGTTTGAAGTCATAGATGCACAGAGGACTAAGAAGGAGCAATTGACCTAAGGAACATGGTCCACAGTGATGAGTATATTATATGTACTGAATGAGGAGGAAGTTTAAAATCAAAAAATATCTGTGTGGCTCTGACTAAAGGAACTAATCTGGGTTACACTGTCATCCATAAAGCCAGTCAGGAGATTTTAACAGAATAACCAAGACAGCAAAACAAGACTAATGGGGAGTATGCCATACTCTGAAGTACCAGAACCTTCAAGCTAGCAATAGTAGCTGAGTCCAGTGGCAGTGTCATAGAACTTACAATCAGGGATAAGCCAACAGGAATGTTTTATGGAACCAAACCCAAGTCAAGAATTTGCCAAGCTTAGACTAGGAGAGTAATGATCAAGCTTACCTTAGGATAACATCACTTTGGGAGCACTGAAAACTTTCAGGTTCTTGGCCTGAGATCCTGGAACAACATAATGCTCAATACCCCCAAGGAAGCAGCAGAAGTAACCAAAAGGATAAAAGTTCATTCTAAACATTATCTTTGGAAATGCATGGAGCCCAGCCTTAGCATAAAGTCCAAAGTCAGAAAAATAGGCTAGAAGAATTAACAAACAAAAGAGAAGCCCACCATAAAAAGCTATTATAGTTACAAGGATGCTCAAAACATAAACCCATTAAAGGATAATAACTCTACAATATCATCAATCAAAGCACCAAGAAAAATACAGCCTATACACAAGAACTAGAATTTCTGGAAGATATAAAGCAAGAGGTTTTTGTTTGTTTGTTTGTTTGTTTGATTTTTGTTGTTGTAGGTGCTGTTAAAGGCTGAAAATGATTTTTAAAACCAAATTAGAATACTAGACAAAATATGGAGAAGTAAATTGATAGACAAAAAATAGGGCAGTGAGTGACACTTGAACCTCATTCTCATCTTAACTGGTCAACAGAGGTAAGAATATACACACATAAAGATACACAGTCAGGTAGAGAAATGCATTTGACTCAACATGAAAACAGGAGGAAAAGGAGAGAAGGAAAAAGAAGATAGAAGGAGGAGAGTAGATGAAAGAGAAGGATTATTATGAAGCAAAACAAAATCTACATAAGAAGAGTAGATGTCAAAGAAGGACTTAAAAGAAATAAATGATAAGAACTTGTTATTGGGCTCTTATGAGAAAAAGAGAAAAGGGATGGGGAAAATTAGATTACATAAAATGTAGAGCACTGGTACTGAGCTCACACCTTGTCTCTTATGGCATACCTTCTTTTTTTATAAAGAGGGGACAAGAAACAAAGATGAGAAAAAGTGTAAGAGAATAGAATAGAGAGAAATAAACAGCTAACAATCATAACTGGGAATGGGATAGACCCACTTATAAGATGGAAGAGGCTAACAGAATGGACAGAAAGCAGAAACCTCACCTTTAAAAAAAAATGAGTATCACATTTCCAACAGAAAGAAGTACAAAAAGCTGAGATAAGGGGTTAGAATAAACTCAATTAAGCTTCAGCTGATTTTTTTTTAAAGGCAGGAGTAGCAACTATGCAAAGTTATAAGACTAAGAACCATTCTCCAATTGATAAAGGGTCAAAAATATGAAAAAGTAGTTTTAGGAAGAAAAAATCCAAGCTATCAATAGCCAAATGAAACAGTGCTCAAAATCATTAACAATTGGAGAAATGCAGATTAAAATTCCTTTGAGGCTCCATTTCACACCCTTCAAGTTGTCAAAGTTAACCAAAAAATGGCAAATATTGGGGAATCTGTGGGAAAATAAATATATTAATGAACTATTAGTAAAGTTGTGAATAAATATAGCCAGTCTGGAAAGCAGTTCACAATTATTCCTCAGAAGTAAAAAAAAACAAAACTGAACTGTGTCTACCTTTGACTCAGCAATATAATTATTAGGTCAACACCCACAAAGAGATCAAAGGAAGAGGAAAAGGACTCATACATATACAAATATTTATGGGATATCTCTTTGTGGTGGTAAAGAACTAAACACTCAGGAAATACCCATCAACTGGGGAGATGGCTAAACAAATCACGGTATAGGAATATAATAAAATATAATTTTCTCTAGTAAATGATGGAAAGAATGGTTCCAGAGAAAGAGGGGAAAGTCTTGGATGAACTGATGCAGAGAGAAATGAGATAAACCAGGAGAACAGCTTATACAATAACAATAGCATTGTAACGACAATCAATTTTAAAAGACTTGGGAACTCTGATCATTAAAATGACCCACCATAATTCCACAGAACTAATGGTAAAACAGGACACCCCCTTCCTGATAAAGAGGTGATCAATTCAGAATGCCAAATGAAACATATTTTTGCATGTGACCAATATGAGGATTTGCTTTATTTCATTATACATATGTGCAACATGAATTTTGTTTAGTAAGGTGGGAAGGAGAGAAGGCAAATCTTTACTTAAAAGAAAATTAAAAATTAAAAAAAATATGCCCAAGAGAAAACAAAACAAAATGAAAACAAAATAAAACAAAACAAAAAACAACACTGTTTACTGAGTCCCTTCCCCATTCAAGTGACCCTCAGTAAGACAATAGGGATCAGAATGTACCACTTCATTGGAGGTAGGTGAAAGAGGGGCCCTTCATTACTCCCACACATATACACACACCTCAGAACAGGTGCAGTTATTGATGGGGAGAAAGAAGTATTCCAACTCCCCCTCCTCAGCAAATGAGTCAAGGAAATGAGTGAAAGGGCAGGCAGTGCTGGGAAGGATAGCCAGAAGGCTATATATATCTTTAGGAGGGAGCCAAAAGGTGGAATGAATGGGAAGGGAAAAGATTCAAGATGAAGTAAGTTTGTTGCTTATGAAAAAGATATTCTAGAGGACATGGTGGAAGGGATGCGAAGCATTTGGTTGTGACATGGAGGAGAGTGCATTTAGCGGAATGAGAATAAGGAATCAAGTAGTGGGAGATAGGGATGAATAATGACCTACAGGCGGGATAGAATCCCTAGGATGGAGAAGGTATGATATGAAGAGTTTTTAAATCACTAATGGAAAAAGTTTAAGAGATGTTCAATGTTAATAGTACTATAAGATCAAGGTATGGTCCTTTTAGAGTCTTGGACAGTTCAGGTGGGGAAATAAGAACTTGGAGCAGAAGCATTAATAATACTCTCCTCCCAAGGCAGGAAACCAGACAAATTTGATGGAAGGTCACCATTTCCCTTCACTGCCCAAGTGGGTGGCCAGTATAATGGAATGGAGCTTCTCTTCTTACCACGGGAGGCTGGAGACCAGGCCGAAGATGCAAGTAACTAAGTTGGAATGCCTGGAATGGTCCTTCTCCTCCAAATGAAAACTGGAGATTAGGCAGGAGACACACAGGACAGTCAGGCAGAGAAATGCATTTCACTTAACATGGAAACAGGAGATTATAGAGGACTGTCTGCTGGCACTGGGCGCAGGTGACACTGATCAGTAATTCCATTGCCCATACACAGTTCTGGGTCCCCAGTTGCAGAATGGAGTAGAGCTTTTGTGGCCCATCACAAGAGAGCAGAGAACCTGGTCACAGTTCCAGGGTGAAGAGGATCACTAGTTCTTGTGGCATCAGGAGAGCAGGGGACCTGGTCATAGTTCTAAGGCCAAAAGGAGTGCTAGTTTGCAACTGCAGGGGAGCAGGATCTTTCCTGAGTAAAGACAAGAACACAGGCCAGGAGAGCAGTGACTACACCTCTCCACAGATTATACCACCTTAGAAGCACTGAAAATTTACAGAACCCCCAGAACTATTTCTGAAAACAACAGCACAAAAAGGCTTGAAGTTTGGGACAGTGCAACCTCACCACCAGGTGAGGAGAGTACAACTTTAACATAAAATTTAAAGTCAATAAATAAGCCAAGAAGATGAACAAAAAAGAAAAAAAAATAAACTTGACTCTAAAAAGTTACTGGGAAGGCAAGGAAGACTAAGTCTCAAACTCAGAAGAAAACAAAAACATGAAAATAGCTACAAGCAAAACTTCAAAAAAAAAATGCTACTTTAACAGAAGCCCAACATGAATTCCTGGAAGAGTTTAAAAAACAGAGAGAGGTGAGTAGTAGAGGAAAAATTAAGAAAAGGAATGAGAGTGATGCAAACAAAAATTATGAAAAGAGAATTAACAGCCTGATAAAAGAGGTACAAAAAATACTGAAGAAAATAACACCTTAAAAATCTTAATTGGCAAACTAGTTAAGAAGTGGAATTGACAAATGTAAAAAGAGGTACAAAAGCTCACTGAAGAAAAAATTCCTTAAAAATTAGAACTGGGCAATGGAAGCTAATGATTCTATGAGACACCAAGACACAATAAAACAAAGTCAAAAGAATGAAAATAAAAATAGCAGAAAATGTAAAATATCTTATTGTCAAAACAACCAACCTGGAAAACAGATCAAGGAGAGATAATTAAGAATTATTGGACTACCTGAAAACCATGATCAAATAAAGAACCTAGCCATTATATTTAAATAAATGATTAAGGAAAACTGCCCCAATATCTTTGACCCAGAGGATGAGAGAGAGAGAGAGTTAAAATACGTTTGCTTCAGCTCAAATAAAAAAAGGCAGAGGGAGCAATCATTATCTCAGACAAAGCAAAAGCAAAAACATACCTAATTAAAAGATCAGGGAAAAGTACATTTTTAAAAAATATACCATAGACAAATAATATCAAAAAAAAATTATACCAAGTTTCTCTGATAAAGTTCTCATTCTCAAATACATATGTAACTAAGTAAAATTCATAAAAATAAGAACTATTTCCCAATTGACAAATGTTCAAAGATATGAACTTTAACATGAAAGAAATATGAAAAATAAAAATATTCTAAATCACTATTGCTTAGAGAAATGCAAATTAAAATAACTCTGAGTTTACCACCTTATACTCATCAGAAATGACAAATGTTGGATGGATAAGGGAAAATATGTACATTAATAAAATGCTGGTGGAGTTGTGAACTGGTCCAACCATTCTGTTGAACAATTTGAAACTATACCCAAAGAGCTATAAAACCCTGCATATCCTTTGACTCATCAATACCATTACTAGATCTGTATCCCAAAGAGATCAAAGAAAAAGGAAAGGAACCTATATGAAAATTATATATATATATATATATATATATACACATACATACATACATACATACATACACACACACAAACACACACACACACATATATATACTCTTTTGTGGTGAAAAAGAATTGGAAATTAAGAGATTCTCATTAATTGGGGAATGGAAGAACGAGTTGTGGCATATGATTGTGATGTAGTACTATTGTGCCATAAGAAATGATGAAGGGGTAGTTTTAGAAAAGGGGGGACAAAAGCATGGCAAGACCTTTATGAAATGATACAGAGTGAAACGAGAAAAACCAGGAGATCATTGTGCACAGCAATTGTAATGTTGTAATGATGATCAAAGGACTTGGCTATTCTGATCAGTACAATGATCCAGGAAAATTCCAAAGGACTTACAATGAAAAAATTCTATTTACCTTCAGAGAAAGAACTGATGAATTTTGAGTACAAATTAAAACTTAATTTTCTTATTTTATTTTTTCTGCCTTTTTTGTGATATGGCTAATATTGAAATATGATTTGCATGATTTCACATGTATAATTGATATCTTTTTGCTTATTTTCACAATGGATGTGGGATAGGTGGGAGTGAAGGAATTTGTAATTCAAAATTTTAAAAGAAAAAATTTGAAAAAAATAAAATATGGCATCCAGATATGAAAAATAAACTAAACCACAATAGACTCCAGTCCAGACCTTTATTCTGTAGATTTAAAAAAAAAATGAAACTCAGAGTTCATGCTTATAAGGAACGGGCAGATTAACTGGCCAGTTGCCTATTCGAAGACAAGGATACAGACCTTCATCAAGTTGATTGAGAGATTCATTAAAATGATCATGAAATGCCTTCATCTACCTCTTAAAATATTTGTGCAGAAATGGCTTGGCCATTTACCAATCAATTGCTTTTTTGTATTTGCTTCCATTTTGATTAGCATAATGGAAAGAACACTAAATTTTGAAGTATAGGTCCTGTTCAAATTCTGACTCTATTATATTACTTATCTCTTTCTTTGTGTATTTGACTGTGTGTATACTTACACATATGCGTGTATGTGTGTGAAAATTTACAAACTTTAGGTTAAAAATGAGACTAGGTTATCAATAAGATTTTTTCCCACCTAAATCTAATAACTATGTCTTTACTGCATCCTTACAATTAGCTGATCTTCTTTTCAATACTCTCACTATTCTAAAGTCCTAGATTACAAAATAATGTTTAGTTAAAATTAATCTCTCCAACCTTTTTTTTTATAATAGGTTTTCTAGATCCCTTTATTTGCCATCATCACCTTCTACTTTGTATCTTTACTATGTCATCTCACATTAGATTTGTCTCACTTTTTTATGTTTGCATCCTCAGAGGCCAACATATATTAGTAACAATAGTAGTAAGACAGCACAATATCACTTAATAAAAACAAATGTTAAGTTAAATTAGTTAAGACATTTAATACAATTAAGTTACAAACAAAAACTTCATAAGATCAAAGAATGCTTAATTTCAAGGCAGAAGGGCCCTTAGAAGTCATCTAAATCAACCTACTCATTTTACAGCTAAGGAGACTGAGGCCAAAACAGGTTAAATAACATGTCCTAGATTATATAGGAAATAAGTAGAAGAGTTAGAATTTGAACTCAGATCTCCTGACTCCAAATCTAGGGATTTTTTTTTAACTACACCCCACTTAAGGCCTATTGTCTCTGCTGAAATTCCCATGAGGTGCCCCAGGGTGCTTGCATGGACCACCATAGGTAAAATAAAGTTAATTAAGTCCTGTTATCTATGAAAGAAGCAACTTTTTATACTTGGGGACAAAAAGGAACAGATACTAGAGGTCAACCAACAGGTCAAGACCTGAATAGAACCAATTTGTGTCACTTAGCTTAGGATGAGAAAGAGCAAACTATGACTTCCTGCAATGAGCAGTTTTGTAGATAGCCATTAAAATTCCAACAAACCTGGCATGGAAGGATGAGTGGGGAGGGGGTTACTCTGATCCTTAAAAGTTTAGCTGCCTCTGCCAACTTAGACAAGGATGACAAAAACTCCTCTCTTTTTTTGTCATGCTTTGCACCAAAGAAAGAAACTTGTCATTCCAACTTCACAAAACAGTGCTTGAGATGAAATGTTCAACTCCACTGGGACAGCCATTTTTTTTTTTTTGCTGTTATTACAGAAGAAAATTATAACCATAAAAATGTCCAATTTAGAAAAAAAGGTGCCACTTTAGTGTCATTTGCATAAAAGCTGTTACATACAAATTGTTATAAAGACAAATGTCTAGCACTCTTGTTGAAAATTGCTTATATGTTAGGTGCTTTCTCTGAAACAACATAAAGTCCTCTTCAAACTGAAATTCATTCTCAGGTAAATAAACCTGAAGGAGAATTTTAACCTATTTTTATGTACGTGAGTGGTTTTTCATATTGTCTTAAACAGGTTTTGAGAAGCTAGATTTTACTTTTTTTTTTTTCATAGGATTACAGTATATAGAGATAGAAGGGACCTTAGTGGTTTTCCATATTGTCATTTTTTGTTTTTTTTTTAGTTGAGGAATTTTCTTTTTCTTTTTACAATCATAAGACTTAGAGCTGGGAAGGTTGTTAGAGAAATTCTAGTTCAAGTTATTCATTTTTCAGTTGCGGAAACTGAGGCCCAGAGTAAAAGAAGTAACTAGCCCAAGATCATCCAAGAAGTAAAAGAATCAGAATTTGAACTCAACCACCCAACTCCATACCCAGTGCTAATTATGAGAAATAAAACAAAACAAAACAGCAATAATGCCTTGGCCATCAAGTGAATAACTTTTTCCCACAAAAACTTATAAAATCCACTTACTAAAAGCATGGAGAGACGGAAATTTGCTTTATAGGAGGAGGAAATACTTGTAGTAATGAAACCTTGGATCGTTAGGCATACTGAAGAATTTTTTTAACTCAAATTTTTCTAATACTTCTCAATAATAAAGAACTTTAAAAGGGGAGATGAGCAGCTTGGTGGTGCAGTGGATAGAACACTGGCCTTGGAGTCAGGATATCCTGAATTCAAATCCAGCCGCACATTTAACAGCTGTGTGACCCTGGGCAAGTCACTCAACCTTGATTACCAAAAAAAAAAAAAAAGAATTTTCACTGTCTTTGAATCATTTGATCCTCAGGACAATTCCATGAGGGAGACAGGGAAAAACAATTATTATGGTGACATTTTATGAATAGGAAAACAAATTTAGAGATCCTCTATGTTACTATTGGCATCCATAACAAGTTTGAAGATCTTCCTGCTATCCCACACTCTTGTTTCTACCTTCTAAAAAGATATATGGATTTTTTGGTTTTTATTTTTGTATGAATAGCTGGTCTATAGCAGTTAACATCATCACACAATGCAAAGCAATGGCTGTCTAGGGTTGGGTTTTTTTTGGGAGGGAAGAGATTTATTTTTCTGATGATTAATGTCACTGTTCCATCTTCTCCTCATTGCCCTTAAGAAGCATAGTAGTACTACTGGAATTCTTAATACCAGTTAGGATAATTCATATAATCTCTCTCAGCCTAGGTATTAAGAACAAAGAAGAAATTTTGGTAACATCTTAAAACAATAGTAATAACAAAAAATTAAACCTTCATCAATACTGATAGATTTGTACTTGTTATGGTACGATATTATCCCCTTCAAAAAAGCAAATATGATGCATTTAACTGAGCTCTTTGTATGCAAAATATTGACTCACTGAGAGCTATTCCCTAATTAATAAATAATCAAAGGACATGAACAGGCAATTTGCAAAGAAAGGAATTCAAACTCTCTGTAGCCATATTAAAAAAAAAATGCTCCAAATCACTAATAATTAAATAAATGCAAATTTAGTACATTCTGAAATTCCATATCATACTTATCAGATTGACAAAATTAACATAAAAATGTAAATGCTGAAGGGGCTATTGGAAAACAAATACTTAAATGTGCTATTGTTATCAGAGCTGTGAATTGGACCTGCCATTCTGGAAAGCAATTTTGAACTATGCTCCCCATGGTCACTAAACTATGCATACTCTTTAACTTAATGATACCACTATTAGATCTGTACCTCAAAAATATCAAAGAAAGATATTTTCAGTCTTTAGACTTTGCCATCATGCTTCAGCACCTTCTCTCTGCACCCTGGTGGCTCCCTTCTGTTATTGGTGAATTCCTCCAGAAACCTCTGTTTTGAGGAAGGAACATAGACCAACCAAATGTCATTCCAGACTTTATCTCTATACCTTTAGCAAGTCCTTTTCAGTCCCTTTTATGTGTTGTCTTCCTACACTACAATCTAAACTTCTCTAGGGGAGAGATTCTCTCTTTTTGTTTGTATTTGTATTGCAAGAACTTAGCACAGTGTTTGGAACTTAGAGTTTAATAAATGCTGGTCAAAAACTTAACCTCAAAGTTCCAAAGGACCCATACATATATAAATATTTATTACTGTTCTTTTTGTGATGGCAAAGATCTAAAATCCAAAGGGGGCCCAACAACTGGGGAATGACTAAACGACTTATGGTATATGAATTGTCATGTAATACTGTAGTACAATAAGAAATGATGAAGAGGATGGTTTCAGAGAAGCCTAGGAAGATTTACATGAACTAACATGGAGTAAAGTGAGCAGAAGAAGAAGAATTTATATGATAATAACAATATTACAGGGACAGAAAACTTTAAAAGACTTATAACTATGATCAACACAACAACCAACTACAATGTCAGAGGACTTATGATGGAACATGCTGCCCACCTCATGAAAAAGACATTTGCCAAGATGGCAAAGTACAGACAGCAACCCAGATGAACTTTCCCAATACAACCCATTGAAAATCACATCTCAAATTAAATTTTGTAGAGGTGGAGCCAATAAAAATTCAAAGTAAGACATTTTTCCAGCCTAAGGCAATGTAGAAGGTTAGAAGAAGAGGTCTGCTGTATCAAGGAGAGGGCATGTATAGAGCACAAGCACGCCAAGGCAGCAGCACCAACACAGGCCTTGGAGGCTGTGGAAGCAGTAGTAGCAGCAGTTTCAGGACCTTTCAGCCCAGAGATGGTAAGGGGATTGGACAAATGTTAAGAAAAAAGATTATAGGTGACCTTTTGCTGGCACTGAGTGAAACTGTTATTGGCTGGCAATTCTATTATCTATAAGTGCCTCTGGGTCATAGCTCCCAGGAAGAGAGGGGATCTTGTGGTTGGTCAAAAAAGAGCAGTGGTCTTAATCACAGCTCCAAGGCAGAAATGAGCAATAGCACTTGTGGCTACAGGAGAGTAGGGGATCTGGTCACAGTCCCAGAGATAAGAGAAGCATTAATGCTAGCAGCTACAGGGGCTCTTCCTCAGTAAAGATCAGAGCCCAGATGAGGAGAGCAGTGACCACAGCTCTCCCCAGATCACCCCACCTTGGAAGTGCTAAAAACTTTTAGAGGATCAGAACCAACTATGAAAACAGTAGCATGAAAAAACCTGAAACTTGGGGCAGTGCCTCACCACACCCAAATGAGCAGAGTTGAATTTTAACATAAATTTCAAAGTTAGAGAATAGATTGGGAAAAGGAGCAAAGAACAAAAACAACACAAAAACAAACAAAAACACCTAGACCCTAAAAAGCTACTGGAATAGCAGGGAAGACCAAGATAGAAACCCAGAAGAAGATAGCAACAGGAAAACAGTTACAAGCAAAACTTCAAAAAAAAAATGCTAATTGGACCCAAGTCAAACAAGCATTCATGGAAGAGGCAAAGCAAGAGGTAAGAGTGGTAGAGGAAAAATTGAGAAAAGCAACAAGAGTGATTGCAAGAAAATCATAAAAAAGAAAATTAACCACTTGATAAAAGAGGCACAAAAAATTCTGAAGAAAATAACACCTTCAAAAATTGAATTGCCCTAATGGTTAAAAAAAAAAGGGCACAAAAATTCACTTTACAAAAAGCCTCCTTAAGTAGCAGAGTTGCCCAAATGGAAATAAAGGGACAGAAACTCAATGAAGAAAATAATTTCTCAAAAATTAGAATTGGGCAACTTGATGCTAATAACTCTATAATATATCAAAAAAAAATCAAAAGAATGAAAAAAAAGAAGAAAATGTAAAATGTTGCATTGGAAAAACAACTAACCACCCCTCCCCCAAAAAAATGATCCAGGAGAGATGATTCAAGAATTATTGAACTATCTAAAAGCTATTATCAAAGAAAAAGCTTAGCAATCATATTTCAAAAAATTTTCAAGGAAAACCACCCTGATATCTTGGATCCAGGAGGTTAAATAGAAATTGAAAGAACCTATCCATTACCTGCTGTAATATATCCCAAAATAAAAGCTCCCAGATATTACAGCCAAATTTCAGAGCTTCCAGATCAAGGAGAAAATATTGCAAACAGCTAGAGGGAACAACAATAAGAATAATAATAATTCAAACATTGTGGAGCCACAGTCAGAATAAAACAAGATTGAGCAGCTTCTATATTAAAGGATCAGAGGGCTTAGAATACAATATTCCAGAAGGTAAAGGAGTTAGTATTAAAATGAAGAGTAACCTACCCAAGGACACCGAGTATAATCCTTTAAGTGAAAAATAGATATTTAATGAAATAGAGGGTTTTCAAGCATTACTGATGAAAAGATCTGAGAAGAACAGAAAATTTGACATTCAAATAGAAGACTCAAGAGAAGAATGAAAAGGCAAACATGAAAGACAAATCAAAAAGGCCTTAATATGTTTAAACTGTTTACATTCCTATATGAAAAGATGATACATGTAACTCCTAAGAACGTTATCATTATTAGGGCAATTAGAGGAAGTATACATGGACAGAGAGCATGGATGTGAGTTGACTATGATGGGATGATTTTAAAAAAATTAAGGGGTATGAAAAAGGAATGCATTGGGGGAAGGGGGATGGGAAAGGAAGAATGGGGGAAATTATTTCACAGAAAAAAAGCGTGTAAGAAAGAGCTTTTACGGTGGTAAGGGAAATATAGGGGATGGTGAGCAATCCCACTATCATCAGAATTGGTACAAAGAGGGAAGACTATACACACAGAGTTGGGTATAGAATATATATCTGACTCAATAAGAATATAGAAGGGGAAGGGGATAAAAGATATGTGGGGGATGATAAAAGGGAGGGCAGATTAAGTGAGGCAATGATCAGAAGCAAAATGGAATTTTGAGGAGGGACAGAAGGGAAGAAAGATAAACAGTAGAAAATATGATGGAGGGAAATGCACAGTTAACAAATGACTATGAATGTGAATGGTATGAGCTCACTCATAAAATGGAAGCAGATAGCAGAATGGATTAGAAATCAGAATCTAATAATATGTTGTTTATAAGAGATACACCTGAAACAGAGAGACACACAGAGAGAGTTAAAATAAAAGGTTGGAACAGAATCTTTTATGTTTCAACTGAAGTGAAAAAGGCAGGGGGGAGCAATCATCATGTCAGACAAAGTAAAATGAAAAGACATAATCAGGGAAACAACATTTTGCTAAAAAGTCCACAAGGAAGAAACATCAAAAAAAATTACAGCAAGTTTCTGTGATTAAGGCCTCATTTCTCAAATATATAGGGAACTGAGTCAAATTTATAAAAAAAGAAAATGAATCTTTCCCCAATTGTTAAATGGTCAAAAGAAGAAACCAAAGCTATCTATAGTCACATGAAAAAATGCTCTAAATCACTATTGATTAGAGAAATTCAAATTTAAAACACCTCACAGTTGTAAGAAATGAGAGTTGCTGGAGAGGATAAGGGAAAATAGGTACACTAATAAGCTGTTGACTGACTTATGAACTAGTCCAATTATTCTGGAAAGCAATTTAGAACTAGACCCAAAAGGCTATAAAACTGTGCATACCCTTTGACCCAACAATGTCACTACTAGATCTGTATACCAAAGAGATGAAAGGAAAACAATTTATATGCACAAAAATATTTATAACACTTCTATCATTCTATGAATCACCTCCTTAAGAGAAGAAAAGGGCAACAGAGGGCTATTAGAACTGCTCGTAGGAGAGGAAGGTGCTCTCATTTAACCTTCCCTAACTTCATCAAGGTAGGCAGGAGACAACTAGATAGATGATGGCTAGTGGTTACAGGGCTGAGCATGGAGTCAGGAAGACCTAAATTCAAATCAGGACTCAGATACTTCATTACCAGTGTGACCCTGGGCAAGTCACTTAACTTCTGTTTGCCTTAAACCACTGGAGAAGAAAATAGCAAACCACTCTAGTACTTTTGCCAAGAAGACCATGAACAATACTGGTATGTTATGGTCCATGGATTTATGAAGTCACATACAACTGAACAACTTCCTCAAGAATCTTAGAATGTCTGAACTAAAGCAAAGATTAAAAATTCCAAACTTTGGTATTTTTCAACATCAATCTGTGAATGATTTTATTAATCTATTAAGTTCCATGACTGGTCTAGGCATTTTTTTTAACCTGTTGATAAGGTTTTAAAATCAAAGGTTTTGATTTCTTTGGCTGCAGAGAGCTGCTATACTGTGGCTGAATGTACAAAAGAGTTAGTGTAGTGAATTTCCCTAGGTGGTAAAGAATTCAAGATAGTTAGATACTTAAAATCCACAGTACTGGATGATAGGATTTCAAGATAGAAGAGGCCTTAAAGATCATTTAGTCCAACCCTACGATCCCCCTTACACTTTATTTTATATAGCATGAAACATTAGGACATAGAGAGAAAATTAATCTACCCAAGGCCATACTGTTCCTTTTCTTAAGTAGCAGTCAGACTTTTTAACCTTTTTTTTGCATTTTTTAATCTTTTATTCATGTTTAACCTTTTAATTCAATTCAATTCAACTTAATAAACATTTATTAAGAGCCTACTATGTGTTCCAGGCACTAAGCTAACTGTTGACAATAAAATACAAAAAAGAAAGGCAGTCTCTGCCCTCAAGGAGCTTACAATCTATTGTGGCTGGGGAGACAACACTGAGAAGGAAGCTGAAAGGGAGGAGCACCAGGGAGTATCCAGCTAGGGGGCATGACATTCTGTAGAATCAAAACCAAGTAGAACTGCTGATGAAAGAGCAAGAATTACAAGGAAAATTCAGATCCCAACCTTTTCTCTCTACCCTCAAACCCTCTAATGCGAGAGAAGACTGAGGCTAAAGGAACTGAGAAGGTATTGAGTATCAAAAGCAGTATGTTTATGAGATCTCAGGTGATCAATTTATCCTGGGCAGGGCATGATGTTCAGTAGAATAGAAACCAAATAGAGCTGCTGATGGAGGATAGAGATTGCCATAGACCTCTTTGGCTCTGTCATGAAATTTATGGTCCTTCTCTCAGAAAATATGTTTAAATACATAAAATAAAACATATAGTATTACAAAGGAAACAAATTACATTAAAATCAATTAATAAAAAATGAGTAGTAAATACCCTCCTTAAATTATCTGAAACCATTTTGCTTTAGGTCCCAATCATTTTCTGTCTTTCATCATCATATTTGCCTGTGTTTGTGTGTATGTCTTATCTTTAATTGGTGTATGTGCATATGTATGTGTATATATATCAAAAAGTTAATAACAAATTAATTATTTTCTGCAAGGAACAAGTAGTATGTACAGAGTATTTTTCAAAAATTAAATAAAATCTATATTATATGTATTCAAAGGTTATATACACATACATATATACATACATGTATATATATTTATATATACAGAACATATGGATATAATATATATATATATATCATATGGTTTTTATTTAATATCCTTAAAATGTTCTGCATATACACTCAATTATCCCTTGCAAGAAATAGTTAATTTTGTTATGAACCTTCTGACACAGCAGTTTTTGCAATGTCAAGTTTTAATTCAGATATTCCTCATGAATTGACCTAACCAGGATCTTTGGAATATATATGTGTGTGTATGTTTATGTATGTAGGAATATACACAGCACAAATACACAGACACACATGTATATATGCCTATATACACATACATACCATTTTATGGTGGATCTTATATATATCTATGTATATGTATGTATATGTATTCATGTATAGGTATACATCAATGTAATATATGTATATATTCAAATATATTCTACATATGTAGATATATGTATATATATATGTGTGTGTGCATATCTATCTATCTATCTATCTATCTATCTATCTATCTATCTATCTATCTATGTATCTTTAAAATCATACCCTCCGTTGGGTAAATTGCCTCTTAGAGGGATGGCTGCACAATGAATTTAGGTTCTTAACATGGTTCAGATATTTCAAAGCTGCTTTATATTGGAGATATATGTGGCAGTCATTTTTTATTTGTACTGGGAGTATTTGCAAGCTCCTTACCATTTTAGTTTTTGTACTCCTAGTGCCCTAGAGAAAATTTTGTTGAATTGAACTTCCCATTTAGGATTTTCCCACTTTGATTAAAGAAGGCCATAAAGAAGTGTCAGGGTCAAGAAAAAGAGAATGAAAATATGTGGTTTAAAAATGTTAAGGATCAGGGCAGCTAGGTGGCGCAGTGGATAGGGTACCGGCCTAAAGTCAGGAGGACCTGAGTTCAAATATGGCCTTAGACCAAACGCTTGATGGTTACTAGCTTTGTGACCCTGGGCAAGTTACTTAACCCCAATTGCCTAAAAAAAAAATGTTAAGGATCCCAACTTAATGAGGTCACAACTCTGACTCTAAGACCTTAAATGAATTGAATTGCACTGAGATGTTGGTCATGTCAATTCATGAGGAAACATCTGGATTAGAACTTGGCATTGTAAAAACTACTGTGTCAGAAAGTTTAAAAAATAAAATAACAAAATAAATTATATTTGGCAAGGAAAAATTAAGTAAATAAGACAGCAGGACACAGCATTTTAGGGAAATTTTAAAAAAATAAGGTTATGATATTCAAATCCACAAACATTTAAGTGTCTCCTATTTTTCTAGGTACTAAATTAGATATTGCAGGAATAGAATGAAAAAAAAAACTACATAGCCCTTGTGTATAGTCTAATATAGAGGCTATATACCACATACAAAAACAAATAAATGTGATCCAAGTCAGAATGTGGGGATAGGGGGAAGCACTTTAAGGTTATTAGAGAAGAGAAAGATCACTTTTTTTGATCTGGGAATCAATAGCAGAAGGAATCTGGGAAGCCTTCATAGAAGATGTGACAATGGGCCTGGACCTTAAAGGAAGAAAATGATTTCAAAAGTTGAATGTATATAAAGAGAGTGTTCCAGGTATGGAAGATAACATGTATGAATGTACCAAGGTGGGAGAGGGTAGGATCAGATCAGGAAATAGCTATGAGTTCAGTTTTCCCACAAAATAATTGGCAGTGTATGAGTGGGTTTACATAGAGGCACGAATATGTACAAAAAGAGAGAAATTCAAAATTGGATCAGAAGAAGAGGGAAACTTATGTTCAGACAGGCTGGTCATTACCAATAGAAGGGAAATTCTTCCTTTCAGGAAGATTGATGTAGCACAATTTCATGAAAAATCTTGTCAATAGCAGTGGATGAACACTTCAAACAACTCTAACTTTCAAGCAGAGGAAGGCAACCAAAGAGACAATTTGAAGTCGTATCACATAAGGGCTGGATGAAGGCATTGAGCACACTTGACATAAAAATAGCTTAAGAATGAAGGAATTTAAAAATGAAAGACTCAAGGGCTATCATGTTAAAGAAGAATTAGATTTATACCATGAAGTTCAATTAATCAATGAGGATTTTTTAAGTGCCTATTACATAACAGTCACTGTGCTACCTCTATGTGGCAAAATTATAGCTAAAGGGTTCAAGTAAAAGGAGGTAGATTTTAGTCCAAATTAAGGAAATGTTTTCAAACAAGTAGCAGTGTGCAACAGCGAAACAAGCTACCAATGAGAAAGTGAGCTCCCTGGCATTGGAAGTATTGAAGCAGAGGCATATTAATCATTTGGTAAGGATGCTCTGAAAGGGATTCCTGTATCAAAGAAAAGTTCAGGTCTTAAGATCCCTTCCAACTCTTAAAATCCCTGATGAGGTTCATGAAAAAGTTGGACCAAATATTGCATTTCAGATGTGAAATCAAAAGAGATAATGTGCCCAACTTTTGCCAAAATAGTGATATTCCCCCTATACTCTATCCCTCCCCCAAAAATATCTGCATTAAGAGTCTCAACTTGAGAAAGGGTTACTTTATTTTGAATCTAGTGAGCCTATGACCCTGTGGGCCTGTGGAGATAGAACTCTCCCTTTATCCAACTATTCCCCATTGGATTCAGGAATATTTTTTACACATCCTACATCAGGAAGCTCTGACTTCACTGGGGTATTTCAAAAGAAAAGGTGAATTACAGGATCAAAGAATTTAGAATTGTAAAGATTCTTAGAGTTCAAAAAACTTTGGTTTTTGGCCAACCTCCAAATGTAAAGAAAGGGAAACTAAGGCCCAAAAAGGTTTGGTAAGAACAATCAGCTACTGCTGTAACACTTTAAAAGTATAATTTTAATATCTCTCCATCATCCACCCACTGAAGTTAAATTTCAAAAATTTTGTTTTATTCTAGGTTTAACAGAAACCAAAATGTCATTCCATAAGGCAAAGTAGGACAAAAATGAGACTAAATAAAAAAGGATTATTTATGAAAATTTAAATCTATTGCATACATTTTACTTTGAAGAAAAGTTTGTCATCAATGTAAGCAAGCTACTTTCAAAGATTTCCTGCTCTTCTGTTTCCTTCTGAACTTCTGTGTATTTTAAAAAATGCTTCAATAACTCTCATTTCCTATTCTTTTTTGGGGGGCAGGGAAGAGGTAGAGGGGACATCCATTTTTCTGCATCTCCTCTTTCCTTTAAATCCCACCCCCCCCAAAAAAAGCAATTCCTGTAACTTTTAAGCAATTAATAATTCAATTATTTAAAATTCATACATTTGCTAAATTTAAAAATGTATAACTATGTACCTTGAGTACATCTGTCTCTCAGACACCAAGTTTAGATGTTAGTTTGTCTTCCATTCCTTATACAATAAGGAACTGGACATTGACTTTGTTTCCTCTCAACCTGACAGACCCTGATCAGACATGGGAAATGATCATATCTTTAGGCCTCTTGGAAGGCTCCTGAGTTGTCTCTTTCTGATCTACCCTTGATTGTCTGGTGTGTCTAACAAATATTGGATATGACACTCAATTTAGTGCTGTAGAAGTCATCCCATTATGAACTCTCTGGGTTGCCCAGGAGTTGTATCTCTCTGTTTGCTTGTGTAGTCTCTAGTCATGAGTTAAGCTAGCTTCAGGTATGTATACACACAACTGCTTTGGATAGAACTGTGTTTGTCTCCCTGTCAGTGACCTACAGGAAAGTGACTTTCTCCTCTGTTGGCTTCAAGGAGAAGGCCAAGATCCTGCAAGCCTATTTTCTGGAGAGGGGCTGCCTTCAAATGCCCCTATCATTATGCCAGCCACAGCATCTATGGGCTTACAGCTATTAGCATTCTGTGCACCACTAGCCTTGTTGGAGAAGGCTAATGTTCACCTTTCATTTTATTAACCATTGCTTCACATGCCATCTCTTAACATCTTCACTGGGGAACTTCTTACAGGAGCTGGCCTTGGCTGTAACTTTTCACATTGCCATCATTACTAGAGCTATTTTAAGGTTTTCAAAGTGTATGGTAAACAACTGACTTGCTCAAAGTCAGAGGGATAAAAAGTGGCAGAGCAAGAATAGGCTATACTAGGGGCAGCTAGGTGGCACTGTGGATAGAGCACTGGTCCTAAAGTCAGGAGGACCTGAGTTCAAATCCGGCCTCAGACCAAACACTTGACACTTACTAGCCGTGTGACTCTGGTCAAGTCACTTAACCCCAATAGCCTAAAAAAAAAAAAATAGGATATATTATCTTTTTTTTCTTTACATTTTCTAGGCCTAGCTTTGCCATTGTCACAAAGTGTGACATTTCTTGAGTTACTTTCCCTTTAAGCAGTTTCATTTCTTTATTTGCCAAAGAAGTTTGGACTAGACATTGTCTAAGCTCTCTTTCAGCTCTATTATCTACTACATCTGACTCAGCAAAGGTTAGTAGAACAATAAGCAAAGGTTTGAAAAGGGCACAAATTTCCCTCCTTGGTTCAGTTTCTTCTATGAT
Source organism: Vombatus ursinus (assembly GCF_900497805.2). Lineage (NCBI taxonomy): Eukaryota > Metazoa > Chordata > Mammalia > Diprotodontia > Vombatidae > Vombatus > Vombatus ursinus. Next base: position 2,366,579 of record NW_020947062.1, on the reverse strand, counting down.
CTGAACCTAACAATTTAGCTGTAATTTTTTGTTGTAGTAATTATACAATGATCAATGTCTCTTTTGAACAAAACTACTGAATACATGTTCTAGCTAAAACTGTTTTTTTTTTATTGTTATACACCAGTGCATCTGAGGTGTTGGTTAAAATTTAGCAACGTGTAATTTACCTTTCGTATAACTTCCTATAAATTTGCGGTTACCTTCAGTCAAGGTAAAGAATGACAAAAAAGAAATTATTCTCATTTGTCTTATAATAAAACACAGAGCATCAAACAATTGTTGTCATTATGTAATAATGGAGAACTAATTGGGCAACCACACAGTGGTGATTAGGTAAGCAAATTTAATAATATTTGACTTTGTTGCTCCTTCAAAAATTTTCATTCGTGAACAAATTCCTATGCCTCTCTCTTCTAACCCTTTTCCCCTGTTACAAGTTTGCACATTCTCAACCTTGTGTAATGCGGAACTAGGCAATGAGGGTTCAGTCCTTAGAACACGCTCAGTTTTTTCCTTTCTAGTGAATAACAAAGTATGTACAAAACTCCCTGCTTGGCTCTTATTCAAAATGTGGAAACTCGGTAAGCTTCCATTGACCACGAGTGACTGTGATGCTAGTTCCACGTGATAAGAAGGGGCTGAAAAGCAAGCGGAACTGATGACTCAAGAGTCACTGAGAGTTCACAAAAAAGACTGATAGGCACCTTCGCTTGGCCATTTTATTGCATTTTTTACATGAGTATGGCAAGAATTTCTGGGGATTCCAGATTTGGTGGGGTAAGGGAATGGAATAATAACTGCATTAACTTTCATACAGTCACCATGTATCGTCGAATGATCATTATCTCTATGCTATAGGGGGTTTTGTTTGTTTGTTTGGGGGGTTTTTTGTGTAAGTAGGAGGTGTTTACTCTTTTTAGATCCCCCAAAAATAGGCATTCTAAGAAGGGAGAACCCAAGTAACCAGTGAGATCAAGTCATAAGAAGTTCAACTTTCAATCAGAGCCAGTCACAACAGCAGATAAATCATGTGAGAAACCATGCAGCAGCAAGGTGACCTGCTTCACTTAGGCCTGCAGTGGATTGACATGTCAACTGAGACATTATGTAGAGTTGCAAAGAAGATATTGCAAAGAAGCAATCCAGATAAGAAAGGGGTGCAACTCTTCCATAGATGAGAGCTCACCTTTAAGCAAACTTTGTGAAGACTCCACTCAAAGGAAGAAAATGAGTTTCAGAGCCTTGCAAGGGCTGCAAGGTAATTTTCAGTCTCACATGTTTTCTATATGCATCTCTACAAGTGTGTATATATTAAGTTGGACCTCACTTTTTCTAGGAACCTCAAGGCATGGGCAGGGGTAGTATGTCCCCTATTGTTGTTGTTCAGTACTTCAGGCATGGTCAACCCTTCATGACCCTACATGAAGTTTTCTTGGCAAAAACACTGGACTGACTTGCCATTTCCTTCTTCAGTGGTTTAGACAGAGGTTAACTGACTTTCCCAGGTTCACACAACTAGTGAGTGTCTGAGGGCAGATTGAACTCAGGTCCTCCTGCCTCCCAACCCAGCACTCTTTCTATTAAGCCACCAGCTGCCTCCATTATGTCCCTTAGTTTAGGAAAATTGTTTTGTAACTACTGTTCTTCATATACGTTCTCAGTAAATAAAATTAAAAGCTATTGATGTCAATAGTCAATTGATACTGTAGAATAAATAGGATAGGGATGCATGGATGACAGTAACAGAAAGCACTTAGGGTTACACCTAGATCCCTAAGAGGAACAGTAATTACTGCTTCCTGGGGAACCTTTTATTCCAGTATTAGTTGGGAGAGTGAGCCCAGAGGAGATGCAACACCTAGGAGAGATCCCTTTACTATGGTCTCTATCCTTTATGCTCTTTTTCCCATCATTGTCTCTGGAAACTTCTTTTTTCTATAAATAACAATCATCTCCAGATTCTTTCCTTTCACAACCCTTCCTTTTTCTAGTGATTGTGGAAACCTAACTATTTCCTAAAGTTGTTTCACCCTTTGGTGCTCTGTCCAGTGGTATCTCCTTCTTTTATATCACTGAAAATTTTGTCCCATAGATGTTCTTCTATTCCTTGCTCCCCCTTGCCCCTTCTAGACCCTCCTTCTGACACTATTTAATGTTCACTTAAATCTTCTATATCATCCAATTTAGATCTTTGCTGTTATTATCCACTGACTTCCAGTAGAAAAACTATGCAGATAATTGCAGCTTTTTTGTCAACATCTATTGCAAAGGATGAGGAGTTAGAGAAATTTTAAGGGCTTGATTAGCTGCTTTACATTAAATCAACAAATCTTTTAATACTAAGGGAATTCAATGGAAATGTGGATTTGCAGGAAGCTGAAAAAGAGACATGGTGGAAAATATGAGTCAGGAGAAAGAAATGAGGGGCTCAAGGCTCTAAGGCTAGACAGAAAGTTTCTACTTACATATTATAGTATAAGTTCTGGGACAACTATCCCATCAAATGTTCATTTGCACAGACAGATTAATTCTTTTTAGGGCCACTGGCTACTTCTAGGGATAGCCTGAGGGCCTGGGAATATTGTGATAATGGTATTTTTGTTGTTTTCAGTAGTTTCCTTTGTGTCTGACTCTCCATGACCTTATTTGGGGTTTTCTTGGGAAAGATATTGAAGTGGTTTGCCATTTTCTTCTCCAGCTCATTTTAGAGATAAGGAAAATGAGGCAATGAGAGTTACATTACTTTCTCGGGTCACATAGCTAGGAAATGTCTGAGGCCAGATTTGAGCTCAGGAAGATGAGTCTTCCTTACTCCAGGCCTGGCACTCTATCCACTATGCCATGTAGAGCATAATAATGCTATTACCCTCATCTGGGATACCCCTTTGATTATTGATATTATTTAGCCCACCAGACCTAACTGGCTTTTAGAAATGAGATGGTATGAACTACTAAGGCAGTAAGAACAATTGGTATTAATAAAACATCTCCCTGAAAGCATAGGACATGTACCCACAAGTAAATACTGGGTTCAGGCAAAAATTACTTCAAATCTAGAAAGCACATGTAGGAAAGTAGTAACTCACAGCTCCTACCTAGTTTCTGGAAATACTTTTCTCTTTTCTTTTTTTTTTTCTTTTTTTTTCTTTTTTAAGAGTCCCTTAGAACATTACTTTTTGCTATGGTATAGCTTTCTGCAGGGCTTCCTGCATATTTCCAAATTCACCTAAGGGTGTCTTGTTTGTTCTTTTCTCCTGATTCTGACAGTCCTGTGGACAGTGCTAGCGTATCCATGGGAAATCACAAATCTGATTTTCTGAAATTTATTCTCAGCAAGTGAGGAGGCAAAGGATATGGGAGACAGAGTTTTTCTCCTTTGTCCTTAGGTTATTCCATCTCAGGGACTTGGCTTGAATTGCTTCCAGTACTAGACTGGCCTACGCCTGGGATGCCTAATTCTGGACTACCTTGTTATTTTTATACAAGTTTCATAGAGTATGACTTTTCACATTTCAACCAATCCTAACATATTGCCTGTGATGTGCTATCTCATTTCATCCAATGACTTTTGATCCTTGCAAATTAAGTACCTTTTCCCAAACCTAGCTTAATACTAGCCTTTGATTGACTACTTGATTCAATAGAAATCTTATTATCTGATAAAAGAATAAGACCATCTTGTTAATTATTTAAGTAAAGTGGGAGTGATTGATTGATTTAATTAACAGGTATTCTTTAATTGTAATGAATTCATTTTCCAAGAAGAAAGTTGGGAAACAATGTTCTGGGCAAGTATAGAATAATGTCACAAAACAAAAATGAAAGTTATTATATTCCAACGGATGGGCAATTTTTTTTTTTGTAACAGTGTGGGGGCTATTTCTGAATCAGTAATCTATATACAGTTGGAAATGAGAAGACAAAATAAAATGAGAAAATAAGATCTGTACTGAGAAAACCCTAAGGTCACTATAGGACAATGAACTTGACATCATTTCCAGGGAAAATTTTAGAATATGATTAGGTAGTTGAAAAGTACCTGCTAGTTATTTTGCCTAATTATATGACAATAAAATTGAAAATCTAAGTGAAATAGATGAATACCTACGAAAATATAAACCATTCAGATTAAAATAAGAGGAAATATAATATTTCCATATTAACTATCTATATGTATCTATGTACACACACATACATACATACATATAGTATATAGTATTTAAATAACTATGCTAAAAAGAAATTGAATAAGTCATAAAAAGAAATTGAATAAGTTCCTGATGAAAAAAATCCCCAGCACCAGATAGATTTACAAATGAATTTTCTGAAATATTTAAGGAACAATTAATCCTAATACTATATAAACTATCTGAAAAAATAAGTAAAGGAGTCTTACCAAATTCCTTTTATGACACAAATATGATTCTGTTACCTAAACCAGAGAGAGCAAAAACAAAGAAAACTATAAATCAATTTCCTTAATGAATATTTAAGCAAAAATTGAAATAAAATACTAACAAGGAGATGAAAGCAATATATCACAAATGTCATACAGTATGACTAAGTAAGATTTATACCAAGAATTCAGGGCTCAGCATAATTGACCATATCAATAACAATAACAATAAAAATCATATGATTATCTTAATAGATGCAGAAAAAGACTTTGACAAAACGCAACACCCATTCCTATTAAAAACACATGTAAGCATAGAAATAAATGGAGGCTTTCTTAAAATAAAACTGAGGGGGGAAAATTCACAGCAAGTTTCTCTGATGAAGGCTTCATTTCTCCAACATGTAGGGCAGTTTTCAGAAGAAGAAATCAAAGATATCAACAATTACATGAAAAATGCTTTAAATCACTTCTGATTGGAGAAATGCTAATTAAAACCCTGAGATACCACCTCACCCTTATCAGATTGGCAAACATGACACAGAAGGAAAATGACAAATGCTGGAGGGGTGTGCAAAAATTGGGACACTAATGCACGATTGGTAGAGTTATGAACTAGTCTGATCATTCTGGAAAGCAATTTGGATCTATGCTCAAAGGGCTGCAAAATTATTCATACCCTTTGATCCAGCAATATCACTATTTGTACAAAATATTCATAGCAGCTTTTTTTGTGATAGCAAAAAATTAGAAATTGAGGGCACGCCATCAATCAAGGAAAGGATGAACAAATCGTGGTATAGAATTGTGATGGAATACTATTATGCTATAAGTAATGATGAGCAGATTGGTTTCAGAAAAACCAAGGAAGACTTATATGAACTCATGTGAAGTGAAGTAAGCAAAACCAGGAGAGCATTGTACACAGTAACAGCTATATTGTAAGGATGATCAACTGTGGAAGATTTTGGTACTCTGTTGAAGACAAGGACTCATCATGAAAAATGTTATCCACCTCTAGGAGAGAATTGTTGAACTCTTAATGCAGAGTAAAGCACACTTTTGTTTTACTTTCTTTATTTTTCTTTATTTTTTTTTCTTTTGCAATATGACTAAAATGTAAATATGTTTTGTTTGACTTCACATGTATAATTGATATCGTATTGTTTGCCTTCTGAAGGAGGGAGGAGGGAAGGAAGATCATTTAGAATTTGAAAATTTAAAAATGGGAAAATGTTTAACATATATTTATAATATATGTATATATAATATATTTATATAAAATATTTAATGTTTCCAAAAATATTTAATAAAATAAAAATAACCAAAGACTGCAAAAAGAAAAGTACCTGCATGACTTCACTAAGAATATGTCATGCCAAACTAACCTTATTTTAAATCTGCAGATGATACAAAAGTCACTGGATAGCTAACACATGACAAGATACAAAAAACTCTAGAGATGCTAGCAAATTCAGCTGATTCTAAGAAGGCAAAATTTAATAGGAAGAAATACAACTCTTATACTTGAGTTCAAGAAATTAACCTCATAAGTAGAAGAATGGAGAGCAGTTCATGTAAATTTTGGGGGGATTTTAGTTGAGAAGAAGTTCAAAGAAATCAACAGAATGACAAAATTAATGCAACCTTGGGCTACATTAAGAAAGAAACAAAAAGAAGAGGACAACTCCACTAGTTGGTTCTCATCAGAATATGTCTGTGATATTGTATTCAATTACGGGTACCACATGTTAGAAGGACAGTGATAAACAAAAATGCAATCAGAAAAGGCTACAAAAGTGCAGCCAAAGTACGACTTTGAATCAATGCCGTATGAGAATAGGTTGAAGGAATTAGGGAAGTTGATCAAAAGGAGAAAAGAAGACTTTTTTTTCCCTCTGCTACTTTTGTTCATGTACTCACATAAAACCTTCAGTGATGGGATCCATATAACTATTCAAGGTCTGCTTCTGAGCCTTCTCACTAATACAACTCTCAAATGGTCTGTTAGCTCTCACATAATACCTGACTCTCCCACCTCCTTTTTTGAACATATATTTCCTGGATATTTTTTATTCCACTTCACATGAGCCATCATTGATAATATATTCTTCATACAGTATTATTTATATACATCATGCCTCTCCATTGCTGTTGGGGTCATATGAAGTGCAGGTATCCATTATTTGATATATTTTGTGCCCTTTTTTTTTCTCATTACTTATTTCCATTGACAGTTGTGTGACCTTGGGTAAGTCACTTCCCTTCTTTTTCTGCCCCCAGCTCTCATTCTCATCATCTGTTAAATTAAATTAGATTGACAAGTTCTAAGAGTCTGTCATAGCCTAATAGGACATGCCTATCTCATATAGACTTTCTTAGAGCCAGAATTGTGCTGGTAAATATTTAACAACTTTTTTACCACCAAAAAAAAAAAGTATGCATATCATAGTTTTAAGGTTAATCTGCATCACTAATATTTTTCTATCACTTTCTGAAGCCTAGACAATCAACAAAGCAATAAATCAAGACTTATTTGCAGTGTCTGCTAATTTACAATGTGTAAATTTTCACACTCAATATTTAACAATCAGCTTTTGGGGGCAGATACAGACTGTCTGCAGCACACTATTCATTAGAGGCAATATTCATTACACGGTTCCTCATTTTAGTGTAAAATAAAATAAATTCTATCCGTCTATGCCACTAAAAAATTCAAACCATCCTAGAATTTCAGATCTAGATGCAACTTTCTCATCTAACTCCTTCTTCCAAATCTGCCCCTTTTACAGATAAAGAAAATAAGGCCCAGAGAAGGAAATTATTTACCCAATGTCACATAGTTATTTAGTTGCAGAATCAAGGACAAAAACATATATCCCCTGATTCCTAGTTCTGTGTTCCTCTGACTTGACAAAATTACCACTCAATTCTTTACACTTTCTCTTGTGTTTTCAGTTCACAAAACTATTCACTCAATTTGGCAGGACAGTTGAGCATTTCATTCAATTTACATTAAAGGTCTGGTTTTAATTGTGTAATATTCCCATTAATAATGTCTATTTAAGTCTTCTGTTCAAATTCCCCAATGCTAAAATGTCTTTGAAACTTAAAACAAATGCAAATAACAAAAGGAGAGTGGGCAGGAAAGGGGAAAAAAAGTTAGCTTTTTTGTGTGGCTTGGGATAAAAAAAAATTGCCTTGGTATGCTAATGTTTAGGCTATTAAAATGAATAAAGATAAAAAAGTTCAAACTGACAATGTTGGGTTATACTCATGAGCCACACGATTCTGCTTAGAGGCAATATGCTCCCACCACCTCAAATGGCACACATGAATCAGATCCAAGAGGTTCTGTTGTTTTTAACTCTATAGTGAAGGAGGGAGGAAGGGAGAAAGATGAAGATTTGTTCAGTATTTCAGTCATGCCCAAATCTTCATGATCCCACTTAGTGTTTTCTTGCCAAAGACACTTGTGTGGTTTCCCATTTACTTCTCTAGCTCCTTTTATAGATGAGGAAACTGAGGCAAACAGGGTTAAGAGACTTGTCAAGGGTCACACAGCTAGGGTCTGAGGCTGGATTTGAACTCAGGTCTTCCTGACTCCAGGCCCCACTCTCTATCTACTATGCCACCTAGCTGTACCTAATCAATCAATAGGATGTATTAAGCACCTTATAGGACAGGTTTTGTTCCAGATTTTAGGGAAACCAGGACAGAAATGAAATATTCTCTGCTTTCAATGGGTTTACGTGTACACATATGAGCAGATACAAAAGATATATAAAGTGAATACCAGCTAATTTCAGGAAAGAAGGAGATACTACCTCCAAAATTGATCGCTTAAAGGGATCTGTGGTTTTTATTGGTATTGGTGTGGTTAATCACTCTACTGATTCAGATTTCAACCCTTCCATGTTTCAGGAGATATGCACACATATCTATTTCTATCTATCTATCTATCTATCTATCTATCTATCTTTCTAATTACCTATCTATCTAATCTATATATGTAAATATTCATATATACAGACAGACAGACAGACAGACATATAGTAGCTAGGGGAAGGAAAGGTCCAGGAAAAAGAAGGTGTCACTTCAGCTCACATCAAGAACTGTCACTAGCCCCTTATTTTCCTCAATGAAACACACTCCTTATCACCTTGCTGCTACTGAAAATCAACCAGTGGTTGAAGCTATGCTCTGGGTGGTGTAAATCAGTCCAGTCTAATCCTAGCCCCTGCAAGTTCATGAACTCAGCTCTCTTCCCCAGGGCTATTCAGGGGAGTCAAGGACAGGAATAAGAATAAGAAAGGGGAGGGAGGGAGGTGTTAAGTCTGCATTCCCAAAACTAGAGCCAACTGAGATTGAATAAGAACAATTTTTTCTCTTGCTTATTAAGGGGCCTGGGTAACAGGCCTGACCGTATGAAGTTGCTGGCTATGTAAGTGGTTAAGGGATCTGCTTATCAATGAATGCTTCCTACCTAAAGCCCAAATCTGCCCAGAATTATAAGCATGCTCAGCCCCCTTGTGAGTTACCAAAGAATTGTAATGTCTGAGACTAACAGATGTATAGATAGATAGCCAGTCAGATATAGGTAATAAATAGATTTTGTAAGTAAGAGAGGGTAGAGAAAGAGAGAGAGAGAGAGAGAGAGAGAGAGAGAGAGAGAGAGTTTCTAAATTTCTTACTATATGTCAAACATAGTACAAACCAGTGGTTATATAAATAAAGTGAGGAGGAGGAGGATTCCAAAGAGAATTCAGAGTGCATTGAATTCCTTTTCCCTAGTTTTCACAGCTTGTAGCAGCAGGACAGGGAATATTAACATTACATGTGACCATCTGATATATGAACTAATTGACCCATGTCAATATACATATTAAATATTTGTTAAGTTTATTTTGAAATTAAAAAAAATAAATACAAGTAGAAGTCTTAATATTATCCACCCAAAGTCCATGCCCAGTTCCTGGGACTTATGTATCCCACTTTAGAGGCCAATGAAATAGAAGACAGGCTAAAAATATTCAAACAATATCTGTCTAATTCTATAAAAAGTCGTGACGATCTCTGTACATCCTCAAGGGTTTGAATAGCCACAGACCCTGGACTGACCTCCCAAAACCATAAAAAAATAGTAAAGCACTTGGTATCAAGTCTACTCCCTATCACTTGGACCTGTATAGTCCAACTAACACAGTACCACTGAAAAGTAAGGTTTGGGATTACCCCCTTCAGAGCTCTGTCCTTTGTGACTTTACAATTCTCAGGCTTTCCCTTGGTTCAAGAACAAATTTGCATCCCAGTACTACTTGATGTGAAGCTTGATTCCACAGAGACACTAAAGATAGGTCTATGACTTGTATGAGATCAAGATTGAACTTTGTCCCCTGCTAAGCTGAGAGCTTATCTCACTCCCAGCTCAAAAGCTCATTTACCCTTTTGTATTTTGAGGGTCTTTTCTAATTTATATAACTTTCCTTACTTTCATTTACTGTTTTGCTTAGATGAATGGACTTACTTTCTATTCCAATTTTGGAGAAAATGGGCTTTCCTCTTTAAGAGTCATCAGGGAAGTGACTTTTGTTCTGAACCTATGAAACTCTAGGCTACAAGTATTTGAAGAAATCAGATAAATATAATTATAACCCAAGACTTTTAAATTTTTTCATGATCTTAGTTTTTTTATGTTAATCTTCAAGACATTTTATTTATTTTATTTTTAATATATGGAATAAAACAACCATTTGTATAACATAGTATAACTAAAAAAATTGCACATGAAACTGCAAATCTATTATATACAACTTGCCATTTATTTTAAATATATAATAACATTATCATGTAAATTTCTTTTTTCCCTTTTTTTCTTGCTTTCGCTCCCCTGCCCTAGAAATGGCTACCATTAGACACAAATCTGTATATATAAAATTACACTGTTCATACTTCTATTTATTGGTTTTTTCTCTAGATACAAATAGTATCTTCTTTTGTAGGTCCTTTGAAGTTAATTTGGGTATTTATAATAGTCAAAATAACTTATTCATGCAGTCATTCTTAAAACAATATTGCTGCTACTGTGTACAATGCTCTCTTGATTCTGCTCAGTTCACTCTTCATCATTTCATGCAAGTCTATCAATCTAAGATCATTGAGCTCATCATTTCCAAGATTCCTTTCAGAGATTAGAGAAAGAGCTCTCAAGGTACTTCTGGTATCTACGGAGTATTCCCCCCTCTCCACCTAGTTTTTTAACATAGCCATGTGCTCTTCTTTCACCAGAGGTAGGTCAGACCTCAGAGGAAAGAAATTGACATACATACACATACAAGATTTTCAAAAGTTTTAGATAAAAACATACATACACATGTATATACACTCATTCACACATAAAAATACATGTGTGTGTATATGTGTGTATACATGTATATATATGTATGTGTGTGTATGTATACACACATATGAAACTTGTGAGCTGTAATTATACATTTAGACAACCCAGGTGAACATATATATTATAGTAGAAATGAATCTTGAATCACAAATCAGATTCTATCAATTTTTTATCAATAGGATGACAAGTATCCTGGAACAAGAGGCTTCGTTGTCAGAGATGATTTTTTTTCAAGGTCCTTGCATACTTTGTTAAGGAATTCAGGTAGGTTTGCTTCTCAGATGCCTAACTGGACAAAGATTTACATCAGTCTCTACCCATCACTCCCACCCCCAGTTAGAATTATCTTTTATTTGGTGTCTACAACAGCCAATTTGCTTTTCCTTCTCTTGTTAATAAGAAGATCTTCCATGAAGTCATCAAAAGCTGCTTCACCTTCTTAAAAAAAAATTAATGTTTTTGCAGCATTACAGGATGGTTTATTGTAATGTGGTCCCCTCTTTCTGCCCTCATTACACATGCTTATATTAGAAATCTAAAAGAGTAAACAGTGCCATGGTCCCCAGGGTCTAACTTTTCCCCTGGGAAAGAAGAAGAACAGAAGTAAAAGCAATGACTTCTGCATGGCTCTCTTCTTTGAGACTGTCTTCCTCGAAGCTGGAAGAAGGGGCTGTGAGAAGCAGTGGATGTAGATAGGAATTTATATGAATAATGCATTCTCAGACAAGTGGTGATTGATTATGATAGAGTTTCAGCCTCCAAGCAAGGGGAGTAGGAGATGACAGAGATGTTAGATTTAATACAGGTGATAACTTGGAATGTATAGGGCTTGGAGGTAGTGATGCCTCTGGAGTATCTGACAACATCTTCTGATGTTTTTGAACTGATAACTACATAATGAGCTGAAAAAAAGATATAGTCTCTGCCCTTATGCAGCTTACAATCCAGTCATGTTTGAAACTGCTTTCAAATACAGCATAAAAAGCCGTGGATTTGGAATCAGCTTACTTCATCTTTGTGACACTATATTTCTTTGAGCATGAGAAATCTATCTATAAAATAGATATCTATTTATCTATAAAAGAGAGGGTTGATGTGAGTAAGGTGGATTTCGTTATTCTATTTTAGATAATAGTTCCCAGGATCACAGATACTAGTTCCCAGGATCCATGGCCAAAACAATCTCTAGCTCCCACATTTTCACATTGTAAGCAGTTTCTACTGTGACTGCATAGTGACATATAGCAATGAGATAATATAAACATTTGAATTTAGTTATAAATAACCTACTGTGCTCGTGCAGTGTGAAGTCATCATAATATTATTCAAGTTAATGTAAACTTGTGAGGCTATTGCTGGTAAAGTGCCTTCTTTGTGTGCTCCCCTATAAATCAAGTGAGCACTGGTCAGTGAGTGGTGATTTTGGGAATTTGACAGTGTGATGTTTGCCTCAACTGGCCCCCATTGAGGCTTAGGGGGAATGCACAAACTGGAATGCTGTGCTGCCTCCACTGGCCCTCATTAAGACTTAGGGGAATGAGAGAGGAGTTGTGTCCTACATAGGGGTTGGTGCCCCATTCTTGTGGGCCCCGTCGAGAAGAGTAATTAGGAGAAGCTGTAGGAGTTGGTGCTCCCATTGTCAGAAACTCACTTGAGAAGAATAAATAAATAATTATTTGACCCCTCATTATCTCTCCAAAGCTGTCTTCCCATCCTGGCTGTCCAGATCAAGAGTGAACCTGCTAGAGGCTGGAGCCCCATACTTCCAATGTCTCCAGTGTCTTTACAGTTGGATTACATGATTTCCAGTGTCCCTTCCAATTCTTGATCTTCTTATTCTATGTTATGGGGTTCAGATGAGGGATACAAAATATAATCCCAAAGAAATTCATCCCCCAAATCTCTGCATTTTCACAGGCTATTCCCTATGCCTGGAATGCTCTCCCTCCTTATATCGAGTTCTGGGCTTCCCCAGCTTCCTTCAAGTTCTAGCTAAAACACCATGTTTTCTGGATTTTCTTAATTATTTATTTGTTTGTTTGTTTTTTGATGAGGCAATTGGGGTTAAGTGACTTGCCCAGGGTCACACAGGTAGTGAGTGTTATGTGTCTGAAGCTAGATTTGAACTCAGGACCTCCTGACTTCAGAGCCGGTGCTCTATCCATTGCACCACCCAGTTACCCCAGGGCTTTCTTAATTCTAGTGATTTCCCTCTGATGATTATTTCCAATTCATTCACTTTAAAATGTGTTTGTTTGCATGTTGTCTCCCCCATTAGATGGTGAGCCCCTTGACAGCAGGATATATCTTTTACCTTTTTTTTTTTTGATTCCCCAGGGCTTAGTACTGTGTCTCACATATAAATATTTATTGCTTAATAAATATTTATTGACTGACTTACTGAAGAGGTATAAAGGCATGCAAACAAGTTCATCAATTCTCCCACTTGCTTAAAATTCTTTATGGTGGTAAAAGTTGGCATATTTAAATTTTGACACCCTCTAGCTTCCTGGCAGAAAGAAAGCCAGAAGCCACTTCATTTTTGATGTGTAATGCAAAAATCCTTTCAGAAAGATCCTCATTGCAAAGATCTGATACTGTTGTTCCTTTGCTTAAGCACCTTCAATGGTCCCTGAGTTATCTTTCTGCTTCTGTTGCCTGCCTGAAATTTGGGGCTTACTACCAAATGACCTGATTCTACCTCTACAGCCCTATCTTGTACCCTCTGTAACTCACTCTGTACTCCAGGCAAACTGTCCAACACACCTTGCACTTTTGAACATGTGAGCTTTTGCTTACACTGTTTCTGAGGCTTAGAATACCCTTCTACCAACTCTCTACCTGTTGAATTCTTACCCACTATTGGATCCTCCCTTCCAATAAAGCCTTGTCTTGTCCTTCCTCCCCAATCCCAATCTAAGATAATCCCTTTCGCATCAAACCTCAGATATTACTTTACACCTCTTTTGTGCACCTGTCAGATGTTTTTATATTACATTTATTTCTATATGTGCCAGACACTTTCACTTATTCTATAAAGGCAAAGATTATATCTCATCCAAATACTTTGTCTCTCCCAGTGCCTAACACAATATTAGACAGGTAACTTATAAATGCTAGCTGAAGTGAACCCAAAATTTTTTGTAAGTTGTTATCATAGAGCCTGTGCTTGATCCCTTTCAATAGGACAGAACTCACCATCTCACTATCCTGAGAATTATCATGGAATTATTCCCTGGAATTTCAAACTCTTGCTTCTGGATTTACCTACTAGAACTCTACAGAATGACTCTGCAACCTCTGCTCATTAAGTTGTTAGAATATATGAAGATGGTTCTTATCCTCACACCTCTTCCCACGTCTTCTTTTCTTCAGGTAAAACATCCTCAATATTTTTTCTGCCTTTTGTATGACTCTTGCCTCCAAACCACAGCTTCTTGTAACCATTGGTTGTCTTCCACTTACTCACCATCCTCACATCACACCCTGCTCTCTGATCTTTCATTCAGAGATGTAGCAGACTGGCAAAATTTCAGAGTACGTTTCCCAGGTGAATTAATTTGCATTGGTAACAGGAATGGATGCCTTAAACTAAAGAAATTATATACATAGAAAGTTATTTTTCTCGAAGATGATCTAGTCCACACAACCCCCATCCACTCACTCCACTTTATGATGAGTAAATTGCGAACCAGGAAGATGAAGGCACTTGGCCAAAGTGATACATCAAGTCATTGCCAGAGTTTGGACACAAGTCTATGTGTTATAGATAAAATCTTAAAGGTACAACTTCAAGCATCAGTCATGTAAGGGGTAAAGTTTTTCTGAGTGTCAGTTCTTTGCACATTAAATGGGCTATGGTCAAGTGTGCCCAAAAATAAGGCACCAACTGATCAATCCCCAGGTGTAATCTATTCCAGTCAAACCTCAATTCCATCTGTAGTCAGACTGAATCAATAAATCACCAAGCATTAAATGCCTATTATGGGCTAGGAACTGTGCCAAGCATAAGGGATACAAAAAAAGTCCAAAACACTATCTCTGCCCTCAAATAGTTCACATTCTAAGGGTAGAGACAGCATGTAAACAACTACTATTTATATAGAGTAAATGTTAGTTAATGTCAGAAGGAAGGCGCTAACAGTGTATGTTGCAGAAGTTGGAATTTGAGCTGAGTCTTGAAGGAAGACAGGGAATTCATAAGATGTAGATGAGAAAGGAAAGCATTCCAGGTGTGGAGGGACAGTCAGTTTAAAAAGAATTGAGTCAAGATGGAGTGGCATGTGTGGGGAATGGTGAGAAGGCCAGTGTTGCTAGATTGTAGAATAGGCAGAAGGAAGAAAAGCAAAAAGACTGGGAAGGTAGGAAGGGGTTATGTTGTGAAGGCTTTAAAAGTCAAATGGAGTCTTTTCTATTAGATCCTGGAGTTAATAGAGAGTGACTGGAGTTTAATCAGTAAGGGGGTGACCTGGTCTGACTCAAACTTTTGAAAGATCACATTGGCAACTGGGTAGGGTATGGATTAAATCGGGAAGAAACTTCAGTCAAGGAGAACAATTACAAAGGCTATTTCAGTAGTGCAGCCATGAGGTAATGAGGGTAGGGTGATGGTTGTGTGAATGGAGAGAAGGGGATATATATATAGATATTGTGAAGGTTGAAATGACAAGATTTGAGAACAGATCAGGTATGTTGAGTGAGTGCAAGGAAGTAGTTGAAGATAACTGAGGTTATGAAGCTAGGTGACTGAGATTCCTGTAAACTGAGCCAATAACACAGAACCTTTAAGAAGTTCTGGGCTCCCATACAAAGAAAAGAACTTCCTGATTATCCCTGCATCCTTGCAGGAGTTGTGGCAGAATCACAATGTATATTAAAACCATATTATATCATCTCATAAAGAGTCTCCCAAGATAACAGAATATGAAATGCCAGCCTCCTTAAAAGTGATGGCTCAAAGAAACACAGGGCCAGGATAACTAGGATCAGAGACAGATAGAAGCTGTGGCAGGGAGATGGTCTTGGTACCATTCCTGTGTCCAGCTTAATTCTCAGATCAGGGCTATGTAAAAAGGTAAGTTCCATACCCGGGCAGATTCCTGACCAGGAAGTAGGGGAAATTGACTTCCAGATTACAGATGGCAGGGGTAGGACCTAACCAAAGTACAATATTGTCTTACTATGGAACCACAGTGGGGAAAAAAAAAATACCTGGGCACATCTACCTCATCCAACTTGAACTGGTTCAAAGTCCTATTCCTATTCCTGGTTCAAAGTCCTATAGAAATGAAACTATGGACATGAATTGACAGAAGAAAACTGCTATTACAATGAAGAAATATTGTGACTTAAAAGAATAACAAGATAAAAACCCCCAGAAGAAATTATTTCAAAACAAGCAGGAGTAGAAACTTTATAAAAGAATGTATAGGGCTAATTATTTCAAAACCACATGTTCCTTTTCTATGCCTTTCAGCAACCAAACTACTGATACATGAATAAAACATTGCAAGTATAAGCAAATTTTGTTGTGCCTTAAGAAATGATGAATATGAAAGATTCAGAGACAAGGAACACCTTTGATAAGAGCACAAGATTATAGATTTAATGTTAGAAAGGTCCCTATGGGTCATCTAATCTAAGCCCTGAATTTGATAAACATAAAAACTGAGGCCCAGAGAGGTAGGCTCTATTTACTGAGATTCCTTTCATATGCAGCTAGGTGGCACGGTGGATAGAATGCTGGGTCTGGGGTCAAGAATACTCATCTTCCTTAGTTAAAATCTGGCATCAGATACTTACTAGCTGTGTGACCTTGGGCAAGTCACTTAACTGCCTTTGTCACAGTTCCTCATTTGTAAAACAATCTGGAGAAAGAAATGGCAAACCACTCCATTATCTTTACCAAGAAAACCCAAAATGAGCTCATGAAGAATCAGACACAACTGAAAACAACTGACCAACATTTCATATTCTCTCTACTCTATATGGTACCAGCTAACATGGTGTCCCTACTATTCCCCAAACTCAGCATTCTGTCTCTTGCCTCTTTCCCTTTGTAACTGGTCCTTATGCCTGGAATATTTTCTCTCCTCACTTCTACCCCTTAAAATCCTTAGCTTCTTTCAAGTTTTAACTCAGAAACTACATTATTTGAATCGTTTCCCTGATCTCCTTAAATGTTTATATTCTTTTGCTATCCAAACTGTATTATAAGTATTTATCTGCATTATCTATGTATTCATAATTTACTTTTTCTTATATTTCAACTTATATTGGAAGTACTTATCTAAATTAACCTTGTATTCAAATGTTGTTTCCCCTCCAGTAGAATGAATGCTTCTTGAGAGCAGGGGTTTTTCATATTGTTTTGATATACACAATGCCTCACACAGCATCTTGCACAGGATGCCTTAATACATATTTTGTTGAATTGAATCAGATTCTTTTAACTGATCTAATATTCTTCCAAGGTCCTTCTTTCCTCTCCAACACCATGTGAGTCAAGAAATAGATGCTTGAGCCATTTTTCATTAAAATGTTGGCATTTATCTTATCAAAGAGAGCTTATTTTGAGATCAAAGGAATAGGAAAACAGAACATACCTTACCTAGCAAAATATCATAATAAGATGGATGGCACTACTTTAATGAAAACCTCCCACATTTTTATTATCAGAAAGCACTGAGACAATGATTGCAAATACATTAAAAAAGTTAAAAGGCTCAAATGTTAAGATCCTACACAATATTACGAATGGTAAACTATATGAGTCAACAATAACAGAACAAAAACAAGGACAAAAACCTAGAGTTGTCAACAATACCACTCCCAAAAGAACTGCTAGAACCAGTAGTTTCTACAAAGTAGAAGATACATATAGTTGGAGTCTCCTCCCATCATGATTCTGACAATAGCAATTTTCCACACAGCATAAAATGGACCCTCTAGCCAACAGAGAGAAATGATTTGCCAGAAATTCTGGAAAATTCTCCTCTTTCCAAATGTAATAGACATGCATAGTCTCAGTGAGGGGAGAGAGGTTAAAAAAAAAATCTATTCTAGTACCTCAATTAATGCACAAACCCTCTATGACATGCTCTGCAGTCTCTTCAGGAAAACTTCTGGTGATAGGGAGTTTCATCCCTCTCATACTTATAGCACTGGGGTTACTTTTGATTATTCCTTATTTTTATATCCAGTAAGTTACCAAGTCAATAATAAACATTGTTTAAGCCCCTATAATGTGTAAGGTTCTTGGATATAAAGACAAAAATGAAAAAAAAGTCTCTGCTCTCCAGGAGCTTACAATCTGCTAGAAGACTATAATTTGTACTTAGACAAAACTGGAACTGGCATAGGATGAAGAGTATTTTACCCTAGGCACCAACATCTGAAGAGAGGAATATGTTTTCTCTATGAGAAGGTCTGCTTCTTCCCCAGGAAGGCCTATTTATTCTCCATGGTGACTGTTACCTTGGTGGTGACTGCTGCCCTCACATTAGCACTCAGTATTCTGCTGGCTTATGATATCATACAGAATAGCCACCATCCCCAATGTCCCTTGCATGGTATCAGTCTTACATTCACATAATTTGAACCTCTGTGTGCCAAAGACCTTCTCACACTTCCCCTAGGCTGGCATTCACTACCTTCCTACCACCATGGAGGCTGGGGCTAGACTATATCCTCCTCTTGTGGAAATGAATAGCGAAAAATCTTCTCATGTTTTGCCCCAATAAAAAAAAAAACCCTTTTCTAGTTGAGGTTTTATTTATAGATAAGTATAATACAAGGTCATTATAGGAGAAATTGTAGTGACAGCCAGGGGAATCAGAAGATGCTTCACAAAGGAGGTGATACTCTTTGATGTGAGGCTTAAAAAAAAAACCATAAAAATAATGAAAGGCATGGTGAGTTGGTGTGTTGGGTTGTTGTTCTTCATTCTTGAAGAGGACTGAAGTAACACTACGTTTGAGTCAAGGTACAGTGTGTCTAACTGTGGCTAATCTGACCAATTTGAGCTCAGAAGCCTCTATCACAGATTGGGCAAGAATAGTCCACATGGGAGGTGGAGCCAAGATAGCAGAGAGAAGCCAGGAAGTTGCCCAAGCTCTCTCAAGGTTCCATCAGAAAGAATGTTAACTCAAACTTCTAAATTAATTCTGGAGTGACAGAACCCACAAAAAAGATAAAGTGAAAAAATTTTCAAGCTTAAAATAACTTAGAAAGACTTCAAGAAAGGTCAGCCTCACTTAGGTAAAAGAGGAACACAGCCCAGTGAAGACAGTGCCCAGGCAAGCCAGGGGGAGGCTGTAAGCCACAGCACAGGTAAGTAATTGGGGCTCCTCCATCCTGGCTCAACAGGCCAGTGGCACAGCAGGTCAGATATGAGACCTCCTCTCCCAGCACAGAAAATAAATTGCCAGCCCCAGAACCCTGGCACAAAAGGTGAGACTAGACCTGGACAACCTAGTGCAGTGGGCAATCCGCAAGCACCTGAAGTTATGGTGTAGCAAACTAAGAAATTAACTCCTTAAAAATTAGAATTGAGCAAGTGGAAGTTAATGACTATGAGACATCAAGAATTGGTCAAACAAAATCAAAAGAATGAAAAAATTAGAAGAGAATGTAAAATACCTCATTGGAAAAACAACTGACATGGAAAATAGATTCAGGAGACATATAGGAACTACTAGACTGCCTGAAAGCAATGATCAATAATAATAATAATAATAATAAAAGGCTAGACAGCATCTTTTAACAAACTATCAAGGAAAACTGCCCTGATATCCTAGAACCAGAGGGCAAAATAGTCATTGAAAGAATCCACTAATCACCCCCTAAAAAAGATCTCAAAATGAAAACTCCAAGGAATATTGTAGCCAAATTTCAGAATTATCATGTGAATGAGAAAATGCTCCAAGCTGCCAGAAAGAAATAATTCAAATATCAAGGAGTCACAGTTAGGATTATACAGGAGTTAGCAGCTTCTACATTAAAAAATCAGAGAGCTTGAAATATCATATTCAGGAAGGCAAAGGTGCTTGGATTACAACCAAGAATCAACTACCCAGCAAAATTGAGCATAATCTTTCAGGGGAAAAGATGGACATTCAATGAAATAGGAAACTTTCAAATTTTCCTGGTGAAAATACCAGAGCTGAACAGAAAATTTGATCATCAAATACAAGACTCAAGAGAAGTATAAAAAAGTAAACAGGGAAGAAAACAACCATGTTATTCAATAAGATTAAACTGTTTACATCCCTGCATGCAAAGATGATACTTGTAACTCTTGAGAACTGTTTCACTATTAAGGCAGTTAGAAGGAATATACTTACACAGAGGGTGTGGGTATAAGTTAACTTTGATGTGATGATATATATAAAAGTGGTTAAAAAAAGAACTGTACTGGGAGAAGAGGAAAGGGGGAGGTAGAATAGAGTAAATTACATCACATGAGATGCAAAAGACCTATTACAAGTACAGGGAATGAAGGGAGGGGTGAGCATTGTTTGAGCCTTACTGTTATCTGATTTGGCTCAAAGAGGGAATAACATACACATTCAGTTGGGTATAAAAATTTATCTTATGCTCTAGGGAAGTAGAAGGGAAAAGGGGAAAGAAAAGGGAAAGAAGGGGCTGATACAAGGAAGGGAAGAGTGAGGGAGGTAGTGATCTGAAGCAAAACACTGGGGAGGAGGGACAGAGAGAAAGGAGAGAGAAAAGCATAAATGGTGAGGAAAACAGAAGGGAGGGAAATACACAATTAGTAATCATAACTGTGAATGTGAATATGATGAAATCTCTCATAAAACAAAAATGTGTAGCAGAGTGGATTAAACACCAGAACTCTACAACACGTTCTTTAAAAGAAATACATTTAAAGCAGAGAGATACACACAGAGTCAAAATAAAAGGCTGAAGCAGAATATATTATGCTTCGGCTGAAGTAGAAAAAAAAAATAGGGATAGCAATCCTGATCTCAGACAAAGCAAAAGCAAAAATAGATTTAATTAAAATAGATAAGGAAGGAAATGACATCTTGCTAAAAGATACCTTAGAAAATGAAGTAATATCAATACTAAACATTTATTTACCAAGTACTGTAGCATCCAAATTCTTAGAGAAGTTAAGTGAGTTATAGAAAGAAATAGACAGTGAAACTATACTGGTGAGGGACTTCAATCTCCCCCTCTCATAACTAGATAAATCTAACCACAAAATAAAGAAGAAGGTAAGGAGGTAAATAGAAGTTTAGAAAATTTAGATATGATATACCACTGGAAAAAACTGAATGTGTTAAAAAGAGATATACCTTTTTCTCAGTGGCATGTGACACAGAAAAATTGACCATGTATTAGGGCCAAAAAAAAAATCTCACAATCCAATGCAGAGAGGCAGAAATATTAAATATATCCTTTGCAGATCATGATGCAATAAAAATTATGTGTAATAGAGGACCATGGAAAGATAGATTAAACATTAATTGGAAACTAAATAATCTAACACTAAACAATGAGAGGGTCAAACAACAAATAATAGAAACAATTAAATATTTCATCAAAAAGAATAACAATAATGAGACAACATACCAAAACTTATGGGATGCAGCCAAAGCAGTTTTTAGGGGAAATTTTATATTTCTAAATGCTTTCATGGAAAAAAAATAGAGAAAGAGCAGATCAACGAATTGGGTATGCAACTAAAAAAGGTAGAAAAAGAACAAATTAAAAATCTCCAATTAAATACCAAATTAGGAAAAAAAACAGCAAAAGAGATAAAATTTTAGTTAATTTGATTTAAAAAAAAAGAAGAAAACCAAATTACCAGTACCAAAAATGAAAAGGGTGAATTCACTACCAATGAAGAGGAAATTAAAACAATAATTAGGAGCTATTTTGCCCAAATGTATGCCAATAAATCTGACAATCTAAGTGAAATGGATGAATATTTTTTAAAAAATATGAATTGCCCAGATTAACAAAAGAAGAAATAAAATACTTAAATAACCCCATTTCAGAAAAAAAAAATTGAATAAGCCATCAATGAATTCCCAAGTAAAAATATCTAGGACTAGATAGATTTACTAATGAGTTCTACCAAACATCTAAAGAACAATTAATTCTAATAAAATATACATGATTTGGGAAAATAGGCAAAGAAAAAGTCCTACCAAATTCCTTTTACTACATAAATGTGATGCTGATACCTTAAATCAGGAAGAGTCAAAACAGAGAAAGAAAATTATAGATCAATTTCCCTAATGAATATTGATGCAAAAACAAACAAACAAATAAATAAATAGATAGATAAACTATTAGCAAAGAGATTACAGCAATTTTTCACCAGGATAATGACCAGATGGCATTTATACCAGGAATGCAGGACTGGTTCAATATTAGGAAAACTATAAGCATAATTGACCATATCAATAACAAAACTAACAAAAATCACATTATAATATCAATAGATGTAGAAAAAGCTTTTGATAAAATACAGTACCCATTCCTATTAAAAACATTAGAGAGCATAGGAATAAATGGAGTTTTCCTTAAAATGATAAGCAGTATCTATTGAAAACCAGCAGCAAGCATTGTATGTAATGCGGATAAGGTAGAAGCATTTCCAATAAGATCAGGGATGAAATAAGGATACCTTATCACTACTATTTATTATTCAATATTGTACTAGAAATGTTAGCTTTAGCAATAAGAGAAAAAAAGTAATTGAAAGAATTAGAATAGGCAATGAGGAAACAAAACTCTTACATTGCAGATGATATGATGATGTACTTAAAGAATCCTAGAGAATCAACTAAAAATCTACTTAAAACAGGAACTATAGCAAAGTGTCAGGATATAAAATAAACCAATATAAATCATCAGCATTTCTGTAGATTACCAACAAAGGCCAGCAGTAAGAGGTAGAGAAATTCCATTTAAAATAACTGTCTACAGTATAAAATATTTCAGAGTCTACCTTCCAAGACAAACCCAGAAACTATAAAACAATTTTCACACAAATAAAGTCACATCTAAACAACTGGAAAAATTTCAATTGCTCTTGGGTAGGTCAAGCTAATATAATAAAAATGACAATTTTACCTAAATTAATTTACTTACCAATAAACTACCAAAAATTATTTTATAGAGCTAGAAAAAATAATAACAAAATTCATCTGAAAGAACAAAAGGTCAAGAATATCAAGAGAATTAATTTTTTAAAAATGCAAAGGAAGGTGGACCAGTCGTGCCAGATCTAAAACTACATTATAAAGCTGCCATCATCAAAAATATCTGGTACTGCCTAAGAAATAGAATGGCGGATCAGTGGAATAGGTTAGGTACACAAAACACAGTAGTCAATGACTACAGTAATCTACTGCTTGATAAACCCAAAGACTATAGCTTCTGGGATAAGAACTCACCATTTGACAGAAACTGCTGGGAAAACTGGAAAATAATATGGTAGAAACTGGACATAGACCAACATCTCATACTCTATAATAAGATGTCAAAATGGGTACATAATTTAGACACAAAGCATGATACCATAAGTAAATCAGGAGAGCAAGGAATAGTTTACCTGTCATATCTATAGAGAATGGAAGAATTTATGACCAAAGAAGAGATAGAGAAGATTACAAAATGCAAAATGGAGAATATTGCTTACATTAAATTAAAAAGTTTTTGAACAACATGCATTGATCTTACCAAGGCCTCTGATACTGTCAGTTGTGAGAATTTGTGAAAAATTTTAGCAAAATTTGGATCCTTAGAGTTCATCAGTACTGAAATGCATAAATGAGGATAGAATAAAATACATAGAAATGTATTCCAGACATAGAAATATGGGGTCACTAAACTTTTTTGAGCATGGGAGTTATATTCAGGTTTTGTTGATTCAACCCCTGCAATGTCTGTTACATTTGTGCCAGCTTCTCTATTCTTGTAACTACCACGTTAGAACAAGCCTTCAGTACCATCCACCTTGAGAATAAATTGCTAACATTTTTTTTCACATGTACTCTCTCCTTTTTTGTAATAGGCTGGGCCAACTCTCAGACTGGTGAACTTTAGATACAAAATTGGGGACCTTACACAATTGTAATCCAATTGACAATTAACGAAAGGAGGCTTATTTAGCCATAGCAGAAGAAGACCATTTAGAGAAGGGAAGGGCTGTTTATTGAAGATAAAGCATTGATTCAATTAAATTGACCTTCACAGTGTTGTTCCTGCGGCTGTTCTAGGGTCTGCAGACTCAGGGAAAGGATCCAGAACCTTTTGTCTTGGTTGTTTTGTATCCAGTTGACCCAAGGAGCTACACCAATAAGAATATACTTAGTCCCCTGAACCACTCAAGTTTCAAGGACAGTTTCAATGCCTTTGAAGGAAAAATTAGACAGGAATGTTTGGAGGGGAGGGTTAGAATACTGTTTCTACCAATGCCTCCAATTGTCCCAAATACCTCTGTGAAAATTCTAACATATAGATCTGATCATGTCTCTCTTGGGTTCAAATATTCAATAGTTACTGATTAATCCTCAAGCAAAGTTCAAAATCCTTTGATTGACATTCAAAGCCCTCCAAAATCTGGCACTAACAACATTTTCAGTTTTATTTCTTATCGATTCACTCAAGGTACTCTGAACTACTTTCTATCCACTGAAAGTGCATTAGATTTTCTTCTTATTTTTCCTGCGTCTAGAATGTACTCTCCCACTGTTCTTCTGTTTCACCTGTATCCATTCTATTAAGTCCAACTTAAATGCCAACTCTTACTTGAAGGCATCAGTAATTCATTCAGTCAATTATGACCTTCTCCCCATTAACACAGTTATCTGTGTTCTCCCTCCACCTCTTACACCTCTCCCTGGACTGTAGGTTGTATGACTACAGGGACTATGCATTATGCAAACTTTTTATCTTCTCTGTTGTTTAGTCTAGCACAATACTATACACATATCATAAACCTGATAAACATTCTTTGAATGTTTAAAGCTAAAGTTGACATTTTGTTTTGTAGTTTTATTCAAAGCCTATGATTACATTGGTATAAGGAACTCATGATATGGAAATTTCATCCTTACATTGATGCTGACCTACATGTAACTTAGAGTTATAAAGAGTTGCTTGCATCCCTGAGAATTTAAGAACTTTAGCATGGTCACATAGCTGGTATGGGTCAGAGGCACGTTGGAACCCAGGTCTACCTGGCTCCAAGATAGGTAGCTAGATGGCACAGCGGATAGAGTGCCACACTTACTATCTGTATGACCTTGGGCAAATCACTTAACCTCAGTTTCTTTCAATTTCCTCATCCATACAATGGAAATAATAATAGCACCTACCTTCCAGAGTTGTTGTGAAGATCAAATGAGATAATAATTGTAAAGTGGGTAGCATAGTACCTGGCATAAAGTAAGTGTTATGTACAAGTTATTATTATTATTATTATTAGTAGTAGTAGTAGTAGTAAGTATTCTGATGGGGTGATGGAACTTGGACCCCTAAAAGGAAAAAAAAATAAAAAGCAAACATATCTTTGAAAGCAACTCAGTCCCAAAATTTTCCCATACATTTCAGCAGCCCAGATCACTGGCACCTCCACCCAAGGCAATTGGCCCACCCTAGCCCACCTAGAGCACCTAATTAACTTACTTGACATTCCTTTCAATGTTGCTCTTGGCCCACCTCGGACTACATGCAGATATGACCACTTCTTAATTCCATCTAGATCACAATTAGCCTACTTGATATTCCTTTCACTGTTGAACCTGGCCCATCACAGACTACTTACTGATCCTTAATTTCATCCAGATTCTTTCACTGTCCCTTTTGTATATAAGCATCAGTCTCACCCCCATTAAGTTGCAGGTTCACTAGGAACTCTGCCCACTTCTATTGGCATTACAATAAACCTTGTCATTTGACTGGAAGAAGGTTTGAGTGTGTGAATTCATTCCAGGCAGACACTGCCCTGTACCCTGACATTTCAGGGTTCCCAGAAACCCCAAACTGCATCAATAAAACACTTTCTCTCAAAATAATCAATGAATTTCTGAATTCTAGAAGCTAGATAAAATACATGTTGGACAGTATTGGAACAACTGATAGGAATCTCTCCACCCCACCAATATAATTCCCTTGATTAGAATCTCTACAAAGAAAGAAAAGAAAATATCTGTTAAATGATGATCCTAAGTTATTTGTAATCCCAAGAGAGCTTCCTCCCACAAATTACTCAGAATTTGGAAATTTCTAAACCTGATCTCTAAAAATGAATAAAATTTTCCAGTTCCCATTTACTTAAGGGAGGATCTTTTAAAGAAAAGAAAGAGAAGAATAAGCAAACAATTGTTTACATGAGTTTGACTTGAATTTCTGATGAAATTCTAGAATACGAAACTAAAAGGATGATTTGTAAGCATTTATTAATGAAGTAGTGATCACTAAGTGACAGTATTCCTTCATCAAGAACAGGTCAAAATTGATTAATCTATTTCCTTTTATAAATATAGTAACTGAGTTAAATATATCAGGAAAATGCTATAAAAATAATAATACCTAGATTTCACAAAGTTGTTTTTAAAAATTTCTGATTCTATACTTGAGAATAAGATGCAGCTATATAGGCTAGCCATCAGTCTATTTCTTTGGATTCAGGAACTGGTTAAATGATTGGAACCAAAGAAACATAATTTTTGGGTCACCATCAAGTTGGAGGGATATTTCTACTGGAGAACCCTAGGGATATGCCTTTGACCCTGTGCTGTTCAATATTTTTAGAAGTGATAGCTCTGAAACCTTAAAGATCACAGAGTATTTTTCATCAAATTTTTAGATGACACAAAGCTGGAAGGGATAAACGGCATGCCAAATGACAATGCCAAGTTTTAAAAAGATCTCAACAAGCTATAATGATGGGCTCCGTTTAATAAAATAATGTTCAATAGGAACAAATGTCAAATTCTACACATGGATTCACAAAATTGATTTTGATGAGGATGAGATCCAAGCCCTAAAAAGGAAAAGACCACGTCTTTGGGATCTGACTCCAAAAAGGAAAAGCCCCTGAACTTTCCCACAAATCTCAGCAGCCCAGATCCCTGGTGTTCACCTGAGACATCTGGCCCACTCCAGACCACCTTGATTACTTAATTAGATTACTTATGCTCCTTAAATTCACTCAGGCCCCTTTCTCTGTTACCTCCAGACCACCCCAGGCTACTTGCCACTCCTATATCCCACCCAGATCTTCCCACTGTCTTTTTCTGTACAAAAGTATCAGTCTTGTCCTTATCAAATGTGCAGACTCCCTAAGAATCTTGTCCATTCAACCATGTCATAATAAACTCACTACTTGGACTTGAAGGTTTGAGTGATCAAATTCTTACAAGACTTTCAAGACTAAGCCACACACTGATTTTGGGGTTCCCTTGCATTTTGGGGTTCCTAGCACCCCTAGCTCACAATTTGCCAAAAACAGAATGGTGAAAATGTGTTTGGAAAGTAGGTTACATAAAAAAAAAAAAGATTGAGTGGTTTTAGTTCACCAGATAATTATCAAATCAACAGCAGAACACCATTTCCAAAAAAAATCTAACTCAATCTTAGGATACACTAGGAGAGTGTTCATTACACTAGTTCTGTCCAGAATAAAGGTGGTGATAATACAATCACTTTGTCTTTGTCAGGACAAATCACACTCCAAGGGGAGTAGCCCATTTTCAGAACACTGGAAAGTTAGTGCATATCAATAATAGAGTGGTCAGGACCCACACTGGAGATCATTTTCTACAATGCATTATTTGAAGACACTGTGGATATTTACCTTAGAGAAGTCTAAAGGAAAATAAATAGTAGGTGGAAAAGAGATTCAACTTGTCTTGCTTGGTATCAAAAGTAGAACTAAGGACAATGAAGTGTCAAAGAGGCAGATTCAGGTCCATGTAAATAACAATAACAACAACACAAAAGAAAAACCCTTCCTACTAAGTAGAGTAATTCAGCACTGGAATAGTCTACCTCTGGAGATAGCAACTTACCTCTCTTGAGGTCTTCAAGACTTTAAATGACCATTTATTAGGGATGTTATTCAGGGGATTTTAGTTGGGGGGGGGGGAGTTGAACTAAATGACCTCTGCAGTCCCAACAACTCTGAGGTTCTTTACTTGATTCAGGTGGGGATTTAATGAGAAGAGAGAATGAATGATAATGTCTATAGCCCACTTGCTTTGGAGTGAAAGGATTTTCATTGAGACAGTCACTGACCTTGGGAAAATTTTATTATTGCTGTTCAGTTGTTTCCGACTCTCTATGATATCATTTGGGGTTTTCTTGAAAAAGATACTGGAATGGTTTGCAATTTCCTTCTCCAGCTCATTTTATACATGAGGAATTGAGACAAACAGGATTAATTGACTTGTCCAGGGTCACAAAGCTAGTATGTATTTGAAGCCACATTTGAGCTCAGGAAGATGAGTCTTCCTGATTCCCAGCCCAATGTTCTATCTACTATGCTACCTAGCTCTCCATTAGATAGATAGATAGATAGATCTATCTATCTAATACATATGTTCAATTTTATGGATGTCCTCTTTCTTATAGATGTTGTACGGGTTAAACCAGTGTACTGAACTATTAGAAATTCAGTTTCAGTGTCAGAGGGGAAATTTTCTTATTCCTTTCCCAAGCATTTCATATGCTGTAACTATTCCTGGGAACTGGGCAAGCTAAGAACAACCCAAGTAAAATGGAAGAACATAATGGTGTGGTAATACATTGTATTCATTCATAAATATTCCTTCCTTTGACACACATTCATTAAGTACTTACTATATGTAGAACTTGGGTAAGTGCTTGGAAAATTCCAAAGGAAAACAACTTTAGATTTAATTCAATTTGATGAGCGTTTGTTAAGCATCTATTTTGTATTAGCCATTTTGCTAGTTATGGAGATATGAAGACAAAACTAAACAGTCTCTGTCCTCAAGAAAATTACATTCCACTGGGAGGAGTAACATGTACACACATGAGTATATGCTAAATATAGTCAAAGTAGAGAAGACAGAGTTCCTGAGTTCATGGAACATACAAAGTAGTGACAGGGAAGATCAGAAACATATTGTAATATAAGTGCCTTAAAAATCTTTAAAATGAGCCTAGCACTGCTTAGCTAACCAAACCAACTGAAGCTCTGTCTTATCTCACTACAAGTATAAACGAGAGAGCCCTGGGGTGGGAAATCATAGAATCTTAAAACTATAGTTTGAAAGGAAAGTGGTTTAAAACCTTAAAGATGAGAAAGAGTTTTTGGTGTTAGCTAATTGATTCCTTTGATTCTTTGGGCATCTGTGATTTCCGTGGTATGAGTCCTTGAATCATAACACCTTCTGTACCTTATTTACTATGTGGTTCTTCATGAGTTTCTGTGCCTGAACCATCCCATTACTTTGTGGGAGCTTCCCTATACTCAAATGACAGAAAACACGATTCACTACTAGTGCTATTCTCCAAGCCTTTTTAGCTTGACAGGAAGTAGCATGGTACAGTGGTAAGAGAATTGAACTTGGGAGTTACAGAACCCTAGTTCAAATCCTGGCTTTGCTACTTACTGCCTCTGTGACCTTCAACAAGTTATTTTGTCATTTCAACTCTCCAGGCATTAGTTTGTAGAATGAGGGGATTGGACTAAACACTCACATTCCATTCTACCTCAGGATCTATGATTCTTTGACCTTTCAACACTTGAATTCTACTGACATAGCCTTCATGTTAAACTACCACCCAAACACAGATTGTATCCAACCTACCCATGCCATCTAATGGAAATATAAGCCATGTATATTTGAATGGAAGAAGGGAGGACTTACCTCTCCAGGTGGGTTTATTCAAATCTAGAGAGGGAAGAAAAATTCTCAAGCCATTCTGTAACTACTGAAATGAAAAGCTTTGTGGTATACGGCCAAAGCAGAAAATGCTGCACTCATGAATAGGTGTAGGCCACAATCACCTGATTAGGGGCCCACAGGAGCTCCAATGGCATACCCAGAAAACACATGGATCACTTTAAAAGTGCTCCCCTATCTCCTCTCTCTTCTTTCCTCCCTCCTGCCCCTAGTCTATTAGCTATCTCTTTCCCTGCTCCCTGGCTCAATCTGCATATATTATTGGCCTAGGTTCCCTGGGCTACCACCTCAATCTGTAGCAGCTAATAGTACAACCTCACACATGGCTCTGGGACCTGGCTCAGGTTAACAAAGAATCCAACAGCAAATGGCTGACAGAGCTTGATAGAAAACTACCACTGGAAAAATCCTGCCTGAGCCCTCATCCCAACTGCACACAAGCCCTCACATTTGCATAGAATGAGTAAAGCTTTGGCTCGAAGCAGTTCTGGCAAATGCATGGAGGAGATGAACATTTTAGTTACTGTTCTATGAAAATTTCTAAAAGACAGTTTGATTATGTATTATTAACATTAATTGATTTCTATATGGAGACCAGCCATTCAGTGAGGAGGAGACACATTTTAATCAATTTTGACTGGCTGTTTCCTGCAAGCTAAAGGTAGCTCTGGGGTTTGTCTCAGCTTTAAACCATGAATTCCACTCAGTGTGCCTCAGGTAATTCTCATTTGAGGTGAATGTATATTTAAACCTGAGTATCATGTGAGGAATTCTGATTGAATTCCAGTATAAATTGATTTCACCCGAATGAAATAATAGCCCTGGGTGAGTAAAATAATAACTGGGATGACCTGAGTTCGAATCTTAGGTCACAGGTTTATTTGACCTTGATCAAGTCGATTTTCCCCTCTGGACCTTAGGTACCTCATCAAATCTTAGACTACCTGCTTCCCAGAGGTGTTGTAAGGATCAAATGAGAAAATGCAGGGGCAGCATCTGTCACGCAGAGCACTGGCTTTGGAGTATGTGGGTTCCAAACATAGCTTTGCTTTTTAATAGCTGTGTGACTGAGTAAATCACTTAACCTCACTTAACCCTCAGTTTTCTCATTGGTCAGAATAACCTCTAAGAACCCTTCTAGCTCTACTATCTGTGATCCTAGGATTTTAATGTATATTCAGAACTTTCAGAAAGCAGAGACAAATACATAAATGTAAATGGAATCTTTAACACAGGTTTCTGATATAGTCCTAACTAATAATTCAGATTTGGGAAAGACATTAACATTTACAAAGGATTTTCTTCCACAAGAACTCTCAAGGGAAGGTCATGGAATTAGAAATAGTATTGAACTCAGAGTTAGGAAGATCTGTGTTCAGATCCTGCCCTGGACACTTTAGTTGATGGGTGATCACAGGAAAATGATTTAACCTCACTGAAGTTCAGTTTCCTCATCTGAAAATGGGAATAAAAAAATGGGAATAATAATATAGCTACTAACCACCCCATATGGTTGCCATGATGCTCAAGAGATAATATATTTAAGGTGCTTTGCAAGATTTAAAATGCTATAGAGATTAAAAGGAACTGATATTCAGAAAGATGACTGTATGTTGCCTAAGTAGCAGGGCCAGGGCTTGAACCTAGATCCCTTAATTATTCAATATTCTTTGTACTACATCAGATGTAGTAGAAAACTGTTGATCATTTCTCACCTTTGCCAGGAAGCTTGTCAAAATCATCCTAGTCTTTAGTAACTTCTCTTTCCCACAAGTATTATAGATCTAAAGGTGGAAGAGATAGCTGAGATCATTTAGTTCAACTGAGACCCAGAACAGACAAGCTATTTGCTCCCAGTTACACAGGAGTGCAACATCAGTGCCATGATTTGAACCTATATTCTCTGGCTCTTGGAGAAGGAAATAACAAACCACTCTAGTTTCTTTGCCAAGAAAACTCCAAATGGGGTCACAAAGAGTTGGACATGACTGAAAATGACTGAACAACAACAATCTCTGGTTCTAGAACCAGCTCTCTTTCCACCATACCACACTGCCTAATGCTTATTGTTTGTGCCTATCATATGACACTTCACATAGACTATCTTATGACACCATTTGTACTGTTGATTAGCATTTTCAAACTTTTGCATTGACCTCATGGGTATAAGAAAATTCCCTCTACCAATGCAGGAAGGCAACTGTTTCACAACTTAAAGTCCAAGAATGTTTGGGGCACTAAAAGGTAAAATGACTTGTCCAGGTTCATCTAGTATGTGTCAGAGATAGTGTCTGAACCCAGGTCTTCCTGACTCTAAGGTATGCTCTCTATCCATTATACCACTCTGTCCCTCTTTTTTCCTTCTTAATTTTCCTCAGTTATTCTTAAATTATTTTTTTTCAGGTATGTATAGAGTCACCAGCTAGAGGACCCTAGTTCCTACAAGTCTACAGACTGTAGTAATAGTTATGCCTCAGAGCTGGGGAATTGCTATCTTAGGCCCTATCGCTCTACCTAAAAGGATTGTAGAACAAGCAGGTCACAAGAAAAAAGCTTATTGACCATGGTTGCCTAGCTCAGTAGCCTAGAATCCTATATACTGTATTCTGCACATTGTCTTCCTCTTGACATTTTACTTCTAATTAGTCAAATTTAGCCATTTTCTGATATAAGCTTGTTGCCTTCATGGTTTTCTATTAGTTGATCTTTGTCTTTTTTTGACTCATGGATCCAGGTACTGACAAGTCTTTGTCTTATACCTTGTGCTAATATCATTGACCACCTCCCATTCCTCATCACATATTGCCTATTTGATTGCTTACTCTTCATTGGAAGGTAGCTGTGTTATCCATAAGATAGGATGGGGCATTCATTCTTTACTCCATACTTCTACATATCCCCAGGTCATGAGGGGTCCAGCAGCAGTTCTGATTGTCCTGCATCAGCAGTTACCAGAACTATAGGCCCCAGTCACCTGGCTACAACAGCTGTCCAGGGCAGCAATGGAGACTGTGGTTCTCTGGAACAAGTTGTCAGAGTTGTCAGCCTACAAGAGGAACATAATAGGTGTTTCAAGTGAAAACAGATCTTAGAAGGAAGGGACTCTATGTAATATTTCTTTGTTTCTCCCATAGTACCTGACACATTGCCACACAACGAATGCTTGCTGCGTGATACAATAAATGAATTATTTCTTATTAATTCTTGAACTGTTACCTAAAGAAATGAGGTCAGCCACTGCCTCCATTTTATTGCTGCAAAGCTATAATATCCTAGATAATTAAAGCTGGCAAGGGCCTTGGAGATCATGTGGTTCAACCCTCTTATTTGACAGATGGAGAAAGAGGTGAAGCGAGTTACCCAATGATATGAAGTAAATCTGAGATAAAGCCAGAGCTAGAACAGGTATTACCTGATATCTAGGCCAGAGTTTTTTGTTGTTTTTTTTTTTTTTTGCACTATATTAAATAAACTGTTCCTAAATGTTAGGCACACTAAGACACTGTTAATGGAGTTGTGAATGTATATAGCTATTCTGGAAAGCAATTGCAAATTATAGGAATTATACTAAACAAGTAAAAACTGTGAATTCCCTTTGAACCAGTGATATTAATACTAAAAATATACTCCAAGGTTAAAGGAAAATGGAAAGGCCTGATATATTTAAATATGCACATATACATACAGAGACAGATATATACACACATACATATGTACATACCAACAATTTCTGTGATAACAAAAACTTGGAAAGAATATAGGTACACATTGATTGAGGATGACTGAGGGAGTCCCTACCCTTCACTCTAACTTTATTTATCTCTGCCTCTGTATCTTTCTGTCTCTGTGTCTGTGTTTGTCTGTCCTTTCTGTTTCTGTCTCTGTCTGTATCTCTCTCTGTCTTTCTCTGCCTCTGTATGTGTATATGTCTCTGTCTTTGTCTTTTTTTCTTTCTCTTTCTATCTCTCTCCATCTCTTCCTTCTCTGTCTCTCTCCCCTCTCTCTATTTCTGTCTCTTCTTTCTCTGTCTCTCTCTCTTTTCTCTATGTCTTTCTCTCTGTCTCTTTCTCTTTCTCTGTCTCTCTGTGTCTCTAATGCTTCTTTTCTTTGTTTGATTTTTTTTCTTTCTTTACAGCTTTCTTAACATAGAATATCAGACCTGGAAGGGAGTATAGCATTAATCCAATTTCACCCCCTACTCAATTTATCAATCTTTTTCTTTGTGGCATATTATTTACTGAGCTTATGTATATGTGCATCTCTTGGTTTGGAGGAGTTAAGGAGAGAGATAAGAAGATAATGGGAGAAGAGGGTGGGTACTTGCAACCCCCAACCTTCCAGTTCTACATTAACATTTTGGCTACTGCTGACAAATGCGATTCCCAATGGCCTGAAATTAGACCTGACTTTGTTGTTTGCTTCTCTGCTTGTTTGGCAGCAGCACTGATGCTGAGGATGATGATATCACAGACTAAAAGACACATGGAGTTGGCACCCTAGGCCAACACAAAGGAGAGAAGGGAAATCATATGGTGTCTTTCAACGTGCAAACACAGGCTCACTCTTTTGCTCGCTCATTCAACCCACACATTCTAATGCACACACATATACAAAGAGAGACAGCAACAATACCTTGTGCCAATAAATGTTGCTTAGTATTATTTATGATAAGAAATATAAATGTTTTCTAGTTTCCAAAGAAAAGTTAACATATTTTTATAAACCTCCTAGCTGATATGGTGCATACTCATCTTTACTATCAATAATGATTTTTAAACTTTCACATTTATGTAGATGTGACAGTAGCAGTGATTGCTATGTTGTGTTGGTGATCAGCCATGTAGGTATCCTTGGCTAGCCCTTAACTTTATGTGCCCAAGGTACTCCTTCCCTCCCCTAGAGGTGTAACTTTCTTAACCCCTCTTTCCTTAAACCCTCCCCCTCTGGAAGAGTGGCTTTCTTTTTAAACCAAGTATAGGGACATGGAAGATGTCCACCTCAATGCAAACATAGCCAGTGGCTATCTAGCTACTGCTAATGACTTATTTTCCTAAAGAAGTCCTGCTAAATGTGTTCTTTTTGCTCTGGTAAATTGTAAATTTGAATAAGCACCTCTCTCTTTGGCTCTGAGCCCCCAGCTAATAGTAATCCTGTTTTAAATCTCTTTCTTCCCCCTGAGGCATTCCTAGTTGTCCCTTCTCAATGCTGCATGTGAACTATATTATACCCAATTTAGTAAGGCAGTTAGTTAACATTTTTATTACATTTGAATGAAAAGACAAATAGAATATTTAAACACAAAATGGTTAAACAGATTTTTAAGAAGCAAAAATAATGCTCTTTCACTCCATGGAGAAGCTCATTTCCTCTCAGTAGAGATAGAAGAAATGGGGAGAAAAAGACTGAGAAATCTTGACCTTCTATCAAGAACCTCAACAGATTTCAGCAATTCAGGATCTGCATTGGTGACATCATGGCAGTATCCTTTCTCCAACTACTGACAGTCTTGCTCTCATATTACTTCCTGCACCACAAATGTAAAGGTGAAAAGTGTCAGGCCAATAAGTCAAAGAATCCCATTTGCCCATCCTAAAATCAAAGCAAAACTCACTAGGGATTGAAGAGAACTTGAGGAAACTTCTGCCTAAAAGAGAGAGACAATGACTAGGAAAGACAGACAGATAGAGATAGTTAGAGACATACAGGGAGATGGAGACAGAGGAACATACAAAGATAGAGACACAGAGAAATAGAGATAGATATATCAAAAAATAATTACTGACTACTGTAAAATTGAGGAGGTTTTATTTTATTTATTGAAAACCTGCTATGTGCCTAAAATTTCTATGGATCATGGATATGCAAACATAAAATATGGTCTCTGCCTTCAAGGAACTTAGTTGGAAAGATAAAGCCTATACTTGAAGCAATAAGATAATCAAGGAATACCATGGATCCTCAGAAGAAACCTTAGGGGTCAAGGTGTCTAACCATACCAAAATTAGGAATCATGTGTACATTTTAAATCAATCATCTTTCTTCTTTCACTAGAAGATGTTCATTAATAGAGTAACCCCTAAGGCAGCACATTATATTTTCAGGCAACTCTACCCATGAGGAAATGTTTCCTTATTTTGAACCAAAATCAGCCTTATTGTAACATCCCTCATTGACCTTCCAGATATACATGGAAAAGTCTAATTCTTCTCTTGCATAAGAATCTTTCCACGGGTGTAAACTTTGAGAAGATAAAGTTGCTTTTTGTATACCATGAATGGGAGACAACAGAATAGCTCAATTGCTAATCCTCAAAATATTTTACTAAAATCCTAAAGTAACTTGTGAGTACATTGGGTAGATTTTACATGGAGACTTTATAGGAAGAAATTGTCAAGAAATCTCAAAGAAATCATTCAGGGATTTACTTCCATGAAGGGGTTACCTACAACAATGAGATATCAGCTATCAAAGCATCATTCCACATTATGCCCACTGCTTATCTCCTCTTCCCTGGCAGGGAAGTGTAGCAGTGGACTCAAGAACACCTGTACTCAAACCCTGCTTCCTGAACTTAATAGCCATGTGTACAAAGGCACATTACTTAACCTCTCTGATCCTCAATTACCTCATCTATAGAATGGAAAAAAAAAAACAGTATCTATCATATCTACCTGATAAGGTTGTTTTAAAAGTCAAAAGAAATACTGTTACTAACATACTTCATGCACCTTAACATGCTATCTAAGTGTCCATTACCATGAACATTTCCCATACTCCTACAATTGATTCTCTAGTGGCATCCTTTCAGACTCCTGATCATCCCGATTTACCTTCTATGAATAAGCTCCCTTTTGTTATTTTTCTTCCTAAAATCTGATATCTAAAACAGAACATAGTACTCTAAAAGTGTTCTGACTTGGACAGAAGAAAGCAGGACTGTTGCCACCTATGATTCTATTAATTCAATCTGAGATTGTATTTGAATTACACTATTGATTCAAATTGATTTTAGAATACATTCGACCTCCAATGGCTTTCTCAAAAGAATTATACTCTAGTCACTCTAATCAATCCCATACATATGTAACTGATTATTTGAACACAAGAAAATGTTATGTTTATCTATTTTTAATTTTATTATAACTATGTCCCACCATTAAAGTCTCATGATTTTTAGGCATCCTGATTTGTCTTTGTTAGCTAGACTTCATTGCTTCATGTTACCTGAGAATTTGATATGCATGTCATCTATGCTTTCATCCAAGTAGGTCACTGATAAAAATGATAGTGTCATTAAAATGGTAAATGTTAATATTTAGTTAAATAGCTAAGTATTCAGCTGTGTGGTACTGACTCCGGGTGAAGTCTTAGAGATGAGTGCATCATCATAGAATCACTGAAAAATGAAAAGCCTTACCTAGAACATGGAAGGAAGTAGGTGATTAAGTTAAATGAGGAAGCTGGAAGGATGATGTAGTATATGTGGGAATAACACAGAGTTCTACTTAGGAAAGGGCTCTCTTGGGAGTAATGAGCAATGCTCCCCACATCTAATACTATTTTTCAATTTAGAAATCGTGTCTCCTAGAGAAATATGGGATGGGGAACATTACAAATAACATAATTCTAAAATGGAGATTTGAATATTGGCATTCCTAATGAGAATTTTTCTAGCCATCATTGCATTCAAAAAAATCAGATTATAAGTTTACTAGTTGGGAAATGTGGGGGGCGGTTTGTAGCAAGTTTCTCTGATAAAGGCCTCATTTCTAAAATATATAGAGAACAGAGTCAAATTTATAAGAATATGAGCCATTCCCCAATTGATAAAGCAAATTGCCAAAATCACTTTAGAGGAAGATTGCATGTCTGGTACTTGAACTCAGTTATCTTGATTTCTATAGCTCCAATTCACTATCTAATCTTACTATGTAACTTCTCTGAATTCAACAGAGTTCTGACATTCACTATGATAAGTTGTGAGGGATTGTCTGATGTTGGCTACGTGCCACATGGGGGTTGTGGCAAGTTGGGGCAGGGACAAGATATTAGGAAGTAACCGGAGCTCACGCTCCCGAGGCAGGGGGCTGTGCCATGTGGAGTTGTGGTGAACTGGGGTAGGAACAGGATACGGGGAAGTAACCGGAGCATGTGCTCCTGAGGCAGGGGGCTGTGCCACGTGGGAGTGGGACGGCAGAGAACGAGCTCCCTTTGTCTAGTCCTCTCCCTAGGTGCAGCGCTAACCCCAGACGCCTCCTTCCGGTATCCGGGCCTAGCCTCCTGTGTCACGTCCTCTCCCTAGGTGCAGCGCTAACCCCAGATGTCTC
Organism: Vombatus ursinus; assembly: GCF_900497805.2. Classification (NCBI taxonomy): domain Eukaryota; kingdom Metazoa; phylum Chordata; class Mammalia; order Diprotodontia; family Vombatidae; genus Vombatus; species Vombatus ursinus. The sequence continues at coordinate 2,328,533 of NW_020947062.1, read as the reverse complement.
CTTCCGGTATCCGGGCCTAGCTCCCTTTGTCACATCCTCTCCCTTGGTGCAGCGCTAACCCCAGACATCCCCTTCCGGTATCTGATCCTACAATCATTCACTGGTAGGCGGGCTGAGGAGGAGGGGCTAGGAAGGTATATAGGGGCGGTAGGGGTCGGAGCTTGCTCTCTCTTGCTCCTGCTCTCTTGCTCTTGCTTTCCTGCTTGGCCTTGCTGTGATGGCCTCTGAATAAAGTTTGAGTGTTTGCACCTCCTGATCGGCTCGTCTCTGTGTTTATCCGGGTGGGCTCCAAAGACTGGTAAGTATGACCTTGGCAGCCTGCTCCTTATAGGAGGAGAGTGCACGGAGTGACCGGCACAATAAGTGACTAGCTTAATCTAAGCCCTACTCCAAATCATACTATGATATATAACCTTGGATTCTGCAATTAGTCAACAAGCATTAAGTAAGTGCTTACTGTATTTCAGGTACTGTACTAGGCCCTAGGGATACCAAGACAAAATTAATGTAGTCCCTGACCTCAAAGAGCTTACATTCTATTTTAAATATTATTAAAGTAGAATACTATTTCTGTCAAGTCTCACCAAGTTGAAAAGTTTGGGATTTTGAACATAATGGTGTTTTTTTTTCAATCTGTTGTCCAAGGACCACCATGTTTAAGTGCAAAATGACCTATTACCAGAGGGCTTATAAAAATAAATATTATAGGGGCAGTTAGGTGGTGCAGTGGATAGAGTACCAGACCTGGAGTCAGGAGGACCTGAGTTCAAATCTAGTTTCAGACCAGACACTTGACACTTACTAGCTGTGTGACCCTGGGCAAGTCATTTAACCCCAATTGCCTCACCAAAAAAAAAAAAAAAAAGCTGGAAAAAAATAAATATTAAAATAAATAAATAAATTATATATAAATCAATTAATAAATACATAACACACTATATGTATGTCTTATTATATGTTTATATGTAATATATAATATAATAAATATATAATAATAAATAAATAAATCAAATTTAAAAATAAAAACTATTGTATTTTTAGGCATGAAATGATAGTCTACTAAGGAATGGAAAGACCATAGTCTGCATTGATAGAAGGAGGGCCAGTAGGGATGAAATCACAAATCTTTGAACAATAAATTTAACTCCAGATTGAATTGATAACTGTGAAAAATCATAATATTCTCAAGGAAAGGAATACAATAAAAACAATGCAAATAAATTGCTTGTCTGCCTTAATATCTTGCCTTAACATTAATGCCAAAATAATTGTCAGTAGGTATTTGGTCTCCAACATCTTATATATGGTCACATATTCATTCTTCTATTGGTTTGCATGGTACCTCAGTGAGGGAACCTGGGGGGATTTGTCCCTTGGTTAAGTGACCAAATGAAGGAGATTCCCTTCAGGGGAAAGAAAAGCAAAAACCTTGGTTACTGCTTATTTATGAAGAAACTTGGGCCCACATATGGAAGTGAGCTGTACACTGTCAGAAAATGAGTTGGGAGCAGGGACAACACTACAGCCCAAGCCTCTTCACTCCTAATTAAGCCTTTTTAACCACTGTAACTCAAATAGCTAAAGCAAAGTTTTAGCCACAATACATTACTCAGAAATATTTTCGACAACTTACACATAAAAGTCAAAAGATCTGGGTTTGTATCTTTACTTTACTCCTGCTATCCTGTGAAATCCTGGGTAACTCATTTCCTTTCTGTGAACTTTCATTTCCTCAGTAGAAAATGAGGACTAGAAGATTCCTAAGGTCCTTTACAGCTCTAATTTTATTACTTGTATAAACTAATTTTATTTACTTATTATTTATCAATAAAATAATTTTCAGCATTAATCTGTTAAATGGGTTCTTGCACACAAAGTGTATAGTCACTAAGAATCCTGGGAAAAAAATAAAACAAAACAAAAATAAAAAAGTGTAACACATGTCTCTTCATAGCCTCCCAACAAATTCTGCTGAATCTTGAATGTCAGGAGAATGAAGGAGAAACAGTGTAAAACTGAAAGAAAGAAAAAAAATGCCTAATGATTTGTCTCACCATTCATGCTGCCCACAAACATTTCCTGACCAGCTTACACCATCAAAGTATATTATTCATTTTCCAAATACATTATTGAACAGTGTACTTATGAGCGAGTGAGAAAAAGCAAGCAAAGTCTAAATGCCTGGCAATGCTTTATTTGAAATTGTAAGCAAATTTAGTTCTTGGAAGAGTTGCCAGATGGCTAACCCCAGAGACTGAGATCTTCAGCTTCTTCACAAAACAGGAAGCAGCAGTCAAAGCTATTCACAAATGGTGTGTCCTCAGTGCCCATATAGGAGAATACAGTGCTATGGGGGAAAGTAGCTGATTTTCAAACTTGATGCAATTTGGAGTTTCATGGGGGAACATTTTGAAACAAAAGTATTAATGTTAATTGGTTATTGTGTGGATAATAAGCAACCAGTTTGTAGAAGTCATAGTTGATAATGGTCTAAGTAGAATCTGATGTGGCCCATTACCTCAAACCTGCTCTGAGCCCTCACAGACTAGAGCTCAAAATTTATGACTTTTTAATATCTCATCCAGTTTAAAAACTGGAAAATCTGAATTTGTAAAGTTCATTCAATTACTCACAATATTGCCAGAACCAGAAACTTCCCTTCATTCACTTTATGGTCTAGCAAAATAGATCCTTTTGCTATTTTTAACATATAGTTATATCTCCTGTCTCTGCTCTTTTGTGCAGGCCATTCCATTTGAATTCACTCAGTCCTCACCTTCACCTCTGAGAATACTTAGCTTCCTTCAAAGATCAGCTCAATCAGCACATCCCAAGAGGCCTTTCCTGATCTCACTGCCACCGATTACTAATTTTTCCACCATGAAATTACCTTGCATTTACTTTGTATATATGTATAAGTATGTATGTAATTCCCCTCTACCCATCACAACACACACACACACACACACACACACACACACACACACACAAATATACACACCTCCACCCAGAAGAATAGACCTTCCCTGAGGGCAGCAACTGTTTTATTTTGCCTTTGGAGTCCCAGTTCCTGGCATACTGCCTGGGATATAGGAGAATTTAATAAGTTTTTGATTGTCAGATTGATTGAAATATCAAAACATTTAATCAAGATAGAAATGAATAATAAAGCAGTGGAAAACAATATCTGAACATATCTGAAACAAATACAATTTTATTCCCTTTCCCTGAGCAGACTCTAGCAAACAAAAATTCTAAACAGCTTTCTTAAACCAAGGTCTTTCTGCAATCAGAGAGAAGGGTGAGAAACCATGTAGATAGCCAGTATTTTTGCAGACAGAATTAACTAATAACCACTAGGTGTTTCCCCTTTGTTGTGGGATCCATTGCAGCTTCGAACTTGGTTTACTTCTGCATATATTCGTGACTCTCAGTCACAAATGTCTCTATACTCCAGGTCTAACTTGTCATTCCCTCCTGAGGATCACACACTGCTAAAGGGTCATCTACTATACCCTCCATTCTCCTAGGAGTCTTCTTGCAGCAGTCACCAGTACCATGAGACTCCCATGAATTGGACCTCAGGCACTCTGTGAAAGGTAGTCCCATTCCCCACCTCAGCCTTAATATTACATTAAATGATTATAGTCTCATATGCTTAGGCTCTCAAAACTAGAAGGGACCTCACATGTAATCTAATCCAGCCCCTATCTGAAACAAAAACTCTCTCTAAAACTTCTCTGACAGGTGTTTAACAGTAGTTTAAGTCACTACTGACAAGGAGCAATTGAAAGCAGAGGTTCTCAGTATTCGCTGATTTCTCTAATTTTATAAACATGTAATTTTTCAAGTCTCTATTAACTATTCCCACTTCACAGTACTTTTTTTTTTTTTTGGTTAAGCAATGGGGTTAAGTGACTTTCCCAGGGTCACACAGCTAGTAAGTGTTATGTGTCTGAGGCCGGATTTGAACTCAGGTCCTCCTGAATCCAGGGCCTGTGCTCTATCCACTGTGGTACTAACTGCCCCTACAGTACTTTTTTTGGATAAATACAGTTTATTTCCTCAAATCTTTCCTAAAGAAAACCTAAATCACATTTTGCCTTGTCCTACTATTGTTTCTTTATATATCACATTTTCCTTCTGAATCTGTGAGTTCTGTGAGGTCAGAGTCCCTATTATATTCTCCCACAATGCTCAAAATATCTTGTACTACAGACATACCTTGACTAATACTGTTAATAATTTCTGCAAAAATGTGTTAGGCCTTATGGGGTCAATAATTTCTATAGAAATTGGATTATAAAGAGGTAGTTCACCAATCATTTTGAGAATTTACAACTTTACAGCAGAATTGGGTTAAAATGAATTAAAATGTTCCTATGAAATCTTTATGAACTTAACATATGTTGATTTGTATGGATGTTGAAGTAGGACTGATTGAAGATCACTTTAAGTGGGGTATTCTTGTATGTTTATTTGTGTACATGGTTCATCTCTCCACTTACATGAAAGTATAACTTCTTTGAGGGCAGGGATGCCTCATTCATTTCTTTATCCTGTGTAGTTACCATAATTACTTTAATAAAACCTATGAATTCATCAATGTGAGTAGTCTCTCCAATCATCAGCTGTCCATATCATCTCATCCTGTGTAATTCTCATCTACATAGTCCCATTAATCTACTGTAGAGGACCTACCCAATATGATGGAGCCCTTCTTTTGTGCCTCTTAAACATTCTCTGGCTATGAATACTATACTCAGTCTTTCATACTACCTTATAAAAGAAATATTTCTCTGTGAGTTATCTCCTTTGCCCACTAAAGACTTTCTCCAATGTACTGTTATGATGTGGAGGTGACCAAGAGTCCTAAAAAGCAATGCCAGAAGGTCACAACTTCTGGCAAGTAGGATCAGTTTTGAAAGTTCCAAGTAATGATTCAGAAACAGATTGTCTAGTGTCCAAGAATAAGATAAGGCAGAGAAGTTCATTGTCTGAAGGTTGACCATCAGATGCTTTAGTCATAGTAACTCATGAAATCACATGATAATTTCTTAAGAGTCTTCTAAACTACTCACAAAACCACCTACCAAGGTTTGAATCTATATCAGTGGGTGGATAACCAAAGTTATCATAAGATAAATCTATAAAGCAAGTATTTCATATTTTTACTGATCTGCATATTACTTGAGGCCACAGTCCAGATCTTATTCATTGACATGCCCCTAAGACCCAGAAGATAGCCTTGCATATAGTAAGATCCCAAGAAAGCTTGTTCTTTTTAATTGCTAAAATAGAAAAGCAACAAAAAATACCTTTTTATGCCTAGTTTATATCTTAATTAAAGATAAGATGCTTTAAATGTGAACAAATTAAGGGATTTCAAAGTCACAAATTCCTTTTTTTTTCTTTCCTGGGCTGTAAATAGGGGAAAAAAGAGCAGCTAGACTTCATAAGAGAAATTTATAAGCATTTCCCTCTTGGTACAGCTTTCAGAGCTGCTTAATTAAGGCCAAGCCAATACAATATCACGCACCAATCTGGTATTTATTAACCCAACTAGTCATGATTTTTAACTGATTATTGCTCAGAGGATCCTCCCCTCATTAATATAAATGAATTAGGAGGAATAGTGCCAAATATTTCAAATGGGAATTAACATGAGACTGCAAGGTATAATTAGTTGAAAACGCTAAATACATCAAAGTATTAATCTGTGCACATATGGTATAACCAAGAAAACGTGAGGCAGAGAAACATATATATGAATTGAATCTATCCTTATGGATATTAAATTGTAAAGACATTTTGAAGTGTGTGGCCTGACTTGTCCAGTTCAAAGGGCCTTTATGAATCTGATCTCTGGTTATCATGTGAATGTAATATAGTGAAGTTAGCCCAACAAGTAAACCAAGTTGACTCTGTATCCCTTAGGGATCTGATTGACAGATCAGCAATATTAGCAAGATAATCCTATTGGTTAGTGAAGTATAATAGCCTTTTGACTTAGTGTTCCAAATAAAATGAGCCACAACCAGTGGAAAGAATATTGAAGTAGAAATCAAAAGGTCTGATTGCCAAAATTTTTGCTACGTAACATTGGGCAAGTCATTTTGAGTCAGTTTCCTCATCTGTAAAATGAAGGTACTATTCCATGACCAGCCTATCTCTTGTCCTTATTGTGAAGATCAAATTACAGTGAAAGAAAAAGGGCTTTATTTACTCTAAGGTGCTATGTATATGAAAGCTGCAAAGATTTTTAAATGAATCAGTGGCCCATGATTTATCTATATCATCATACCTGGTTGATACACTACAACTGAAGCCCACATACAAGGCTAATATCTATGTCTGTTAGCTAGTTTGGAGTTTTCTGCAAACAAAAAAATTGTAGTCAGATTTGGAAGAGACCTTTGACATTATGTAGCTCAACTGCTAAAACAAAACACAAATCTTCTCCATTAACATCTCCAGGGTGTCATACTAAAATGGAGGCATCAATTTAAAACTTCCAGTTAAGGGAAAGTCACTACCCAATTGAAAGCATTTTTTTTTTTCACTGAGACTTTTGATTTTTTCATCACATTCATTTTTTAATGTACTCCCCTTCCAACTCACATAGAGAGTCATCTCATGTAGTTTTTAATTAAATATTTTATTTTGTTTTGTTTTATAAAATAAACTTATACTTTTAATTAATTTTATTTCATTTTAAGAAATTATTTCTTAGATAATAACAACTTTAAGAATTTTTTTTTAATTTTAAAACAATGTCAATTTTATGAAAAAAAGGAAAATGTTAAATGTTGAAGAAGGTCTGGGAATACTAGGATACTAATGCATTCTTGGTAGAGTTGTGAACTGATCCAACCATTCTGGAGAACAATTTGAAACTATGCCCAAAGGGCTATAAAACTGTATATACCCTTTAATCCAACAATATCACTACTAGGTCTATATTCCAAAGACATAAAAAAAGGTCCTATTTGTACAAAAATACAATATGTATAGCAGTTCTTTTTGTGGTGGCTAAGAATTGGAAATCAAGAGGATACCTGTTAATTGGAAAATGACTAAACAAGCTGGGGTACATGATTTCGACAGAATATTATTGTGCCATAAGAAATGACAAACAGTATGATTTCAGAAAAACCTGGAAAGACTTACATTAAACAATGCAAAGTGAAGTAAGTAGAACCAGGAGAACATCGTATATAATGACAGCATATTGTACAAAGAAGAATTGTGAATAGCTATTCTCAGCAATACAGTGATTCAAGATAATCCCAAAGGACTAGTGATGAAGCATGCTATCTGCCTTCAGAGAAAGAAATGATACTGTCTGAATACAGACAGAAGCATGCTATTTTCATTGTCTTTCTTTTTTTCTTTCATTTTTTAAAATTCAAATCTTCTTGGACAAAATTACTAAAATGGAAATGTTTTATGTGATTGCACATATATAAACTATATCAGATTGCTTACCATCTCAGGAAGGGAGGAGGGAAAGAAGGAATAAAATTTGAAAGACAAAACTTTTTTAAAAATGTTTAAAACTTGTTTTAACATGTAATTGGGGAAAATAAGATTATATAAAAAAGAAAATGCCCATAAAAATAATGTCCATTTATATTTTTTTTTATATCCCCTCTATGATGGACAGTTGAGTTTACTTAAATTAACAGCTTCACTTGCAAGGAGTTTCATTTAAGTTTAGAGTATGTTTCACTTTTTGGTTTCTATTGACCAAACCATTTCTTATAGATTGAATTAAAAACTCATAATGAGATATTTTAATGTCAACAAAAATCATGTTTATCTTTTGATAAATTGAAAATTTTTAGTATTGTTTAAGTTTTTCTTGTTAGATGTTTTTTAGTTCAGAAGTACAATTTCTTTGAAGTAGTTAACTCCTTTTCTTTTACATTTGAAAAAATTTATTTTTAACAGTCTTTTCTTTTTAAATTCTAAAGTCTCACCCTCCCTATGACCCTGTCCCCCACCCACAGAGAAGGCAAGTGATATATCAATTATACATGTGAAATCATGCAAAACATATTTGCATATTAGCCATATTTTTTTAAAGCAGGAAAAATAAAGTGAGAAAATTACACTTTCATTTGCACTCAAGAGTTCATCGATTCTGTCTCTTGAGGTAGTTAACATTTTTTTTTTCTAGATGAATCCTTTGGAATTATCTTGTATCATTGCAATTAATGGTCAGAAAAGCCAAGTCTTTCACAGCTGATCATCACTGCAACAGTGTTTTTACTGTGCACAAGGATCTCCTGGTTATCAGGTCATTTTCCATCAGTTCATATAAATCTTGTTATATATTTTTTTTCTAAAACCACCTTCTTTATCATTTCCCATAGTACAATAGTATTACATCACAATCAAATGCCACAACTTGTTCATCACTTCCCCTCTTGATGAGCATCACCTTGATTTCCAATTTTTTGCCAACACAAAAAGAGCTGCTATAAATATTTTTATACATATAGGTTATTTTCCTTTTTCTCTGATCTCTTTGGGATAAAGCCCTAGTAGTGGTAGTGCTGGATCAAAGGGTATGCAGAGTTTTATAGCCCTGTAGACCTAGTTGCAAACTCCAGAATGGTTGGACCAGTTCACTACTCCACATTACATTATTGTACATATTTTTCCCTCATCTGCTCCAGCATTTGTCATTTTTGATAGGTGTGAGGTGGTACCTCAAAGTTGTTTAATTTGCATTTCTCTAATTAATAGTGATTTAGAGAATTTTTAAAAAATATGGCTATAGTTAGCTTTGATTTCTCCTTCCAAAAACTGCCTGTTCATATTCTTTGGCCATTTATCTATTGATAAATATTTAATTTTATTTTTATTCTTTTGACTCAGTTCTATACTTACATATTTGAGAAATGAGGGCTTTATCAAGAAACTTACTGTAAAAAAAGTTTGATTTCATTGTCTTTGTTACTTTTAGCAAAATGTAGTTTCCTTGATTATCCTTTTTATTTAGGTCTATTTTTGCTTTTGTTTTGTCTGAGATCATGATTGCCATCTCTGCCTTTTTTTTTTACTTCAGTTCAAGCATCTTAGATTTCGCTCCAGCCCTTTATTTTAAGTCTATGCATGTCCTTCTATTTTAAGTGTCTCTCTTGCAAACAACATATTGTTAGATTCTGGTTTCTAGTCCATTCTACTATCCATTCCCATTTTATAGAGGAGTACATCTCATTCACATTCACAGTCATGATTATTAATTGTGCTTTTTCCTCCATCTCATTTTCTTCTATTTCCTTTTCTCTCTCTTTTTATCCTGTCCCTCCTCAATAGTCTATTTTGCTTTGACCACTGTCTCCAATACTCAATCCTTCTATTTATTTTTTCTGCCTTTCATTTATCCTTTCTTCCTCCTATTTCACTATTGGTTAAGTTATATTTCTTTACACAAGTGAATGTGTATGTGTGTGTATGTGTGTGTGTGTATGTATTCCTTCCTCTTTGAAGAAATTCCAATAAGAAAGAGTTTTAAGCACTGCCTGCCACTCCCTTACTTCTCCTTCCACTGAAAAAACTCTTTGTTGTGCACCTCATTTTTGTGAAAAAAAGCTTTCCCATTCTACGTCTCCTTTCTTTGTCCTCCCAGTGCATCTGTCTTTCTCACTCCATTTTTTAAGATCATTCCAACATAATTGACTTATATCTATGCCCTCTGTCTATGCAAATTTCTTTTAACTGCCTTAATAATGACAAAGTTCTTAGGAATTATACTTATCATCTTCCCATATAGGAATGTAAACAGTTTAAATGTATTAAGATCCTTTTGATTATTCTTTCATGTTTTGATTATTCTTTTTATGTTTCTTTTAAGTCTTGAATTTAAATGTTAAATTTTCTGTTCAGCTCTATTCTTTTCATCAGGAACCCTTGAAAGTCCTCTATTTCATTACATATCTGTTTTTTCCCCAGACAGATTATACTCAGTTTTGCCGGCTAGGTTATTCTTGGTTGTAATCCTAGAACCTTTGCCTTCCAGAATATCATATTCCGAGCCCTCTGTTCTTTTAACTTGGAAGCCACTAAATCTTGTGTGATTCTGATTGTGGCTCCATAATATTTGAATTCTTTCTGGCTACTTGAAATATTTTCACTTTGACCTGGGAGCTCAGGAATTTAGCTATAATATTACTGGAAGTTTTCATTTTGGGATGTCTTTCAGGAGGTGATCAGTGAATTCTATTTTATCCTCTGGATCTAAGATGTCAAGGTAGTTTTCTTCGATGATTTTATGAAACGTGATGTCTAGACTCTCTTTTTTCATGTTTCAGGTTGTACAATAATTCTTAAATGATCTTTCCTGGAATCATTTTCCAGGTCAGTTGTTTTTCCAATGAGATATTTCACATTTTTTCTATTTTTTTTTCATTCATTTGACTTTATTTTATTGTTTCTAGGTGTACCATGGAGCCATTAGCTTCAACTGTCCAATTCTAATTTTTAAGTTCTTTTGTCAATGAATTTTTGTACCTCCTTTTCCATTTAGACTTTTCTGTTTTAAAGGAATTCTTTTCTTCAGTGAATTTTTGTGCCTCTTATGGTTAGGCCAATTGTTTTTTAAGGTGTTATTTTCTTTAGCGTTTTTTGGTGCTTACTTTACCAAGCTATTAATTCTCTTTTCTTCATTTTCTTGCCTTGCTTTCATTTCTTTTCCCAAATTTCCTCTACCATTCTTCTCTCTTTCTAATCTAGGAATTCTTGTTGGGCTTGGGTCCAATTAGCATTTTTTTGAGGCTATGTTTGTAGCTGTTTTCACATCATTATCTCTTTTGAGTTTATGTCATGGTCTTCCCTGCCACCATAGTAGCTTTTATGGTCAAAATCTTTTTTGGTGTTGTTGTTTTCTCATTTTCCCAGTCATTTCATGGCTTTGAACTTTATGTTAAAATTTGGTTCTGCTCACCTAGGGGTGGGGATATACTTTCCCAAGGTTCAGGCTTTTTCATACTGCTGTTTTTAGGGTTAATACTGAGGTCTGTAAGTTTTCAGTGTTTTCAAGGTGTTATGATCTGGGGAAAGATGTGGTCACTGCTTTTTTGTTCTGTCCTCTAGTCTTTAATCCAGAAGGGCCTCTGGTTCCCTGCAGACACAAGTGCCAGTGCTTTCTTTTGTTTGGAACTGCAACCAGTGCGCCAGCTCTCCTTTGACCAACCCCCAGTGCTCCTCTTCGCCTATGTCACCCAGAACTGTGTATGGGCAATTGAGTTGCCAATCAATGCATCTCTATCCAGTGCCAGCAAAGGCTCTCTTGTGATGACCAACCATCTGACCCCACCCCCACTCCTACCCCCACTACTGTCTCTGGGCTGAGAGTTTCTGAAGTTCCTGCTACTACCATACCTGCTGTTGCTGCCATCTCATGCTTGGGTAAAAGACAGGCTTCCACCCTGGTGTCATAAATTTTCATGCCATTTCCTAAGTTTCCTGAGGTGAGAAAAATGTCTTACCATGAATTTTTGTTGACTCTGCCACTCTAAAATTTGATTTGAGGCATTATTTTAGAGTTATTTTGAGAGGACTGTTGAGAGAGTTCAGCTGGGTTGTGTCTAATCCTCCTTTTTGGCTCTGCCACCTTGTAAGAAAGCTAACTCAGAGATATCCCTTATAACAATGATTAAAAAAGAAAGAAAGAATAAGTAGTTCAGCTAAAATGATCAGCACTCAACCACATCTGACATAGTATGAAATATTCTGCATCCACACTCTGTCTCTCCCCTTATATCTGTTACCAAAGGAAGGAATTGCATTTTCTCTTTCTGGCCAAGTTTGGTCACTGTAATTATGTAGCATTAAGCTTTATTGTTGTTGTGGTGGTGGTTTTCATTTACATTATGATAGTTACTATTTTCATGGCTTGGCTTGCTTTTCTCAGCATCAGTTAAAACCTCCCCATGCTTCTCTAAATTCTTCATTTTGTCATCACACTAATAATTTATTATTAACATAATGAATTATACTTTATTTTCTCCCTTCACAATCTAGAGGAATCTCTTTTAGGAAACTCATTTTCCTAAAATTTAATGTGGAAAGCTCATTAGTTGTTTTCTTTTTCTCTTTATCATTAATAGTACTGTCAATTCCAATTTATGTTCTCCTACTTTCTTTTTTCTAATGTTTCCTTCCTCTCTGATTTTCTTCTAATGTGTTTTACTTTCTCCTTTCTATGTTACATTGTATGCTACTACAATGTGACCATACAAAATGTCTAAACCATAGAATAGAATGTCACAGTTTGGGAATTATCTAAGCCAACCTTTTCACTTTTGATAGGAGAAAATAGACTAAAAACGGGGACACAACTTGTTCCAAATCACATGGTACATATGTAGACCCAGTGGCAGAAGTCTCCTGACTCTCAACCTACTGTTCTTTTCACTACAATATGCCATTCACTTCCTTGAGGTTCTTGATGAAAAAGGGGTCTATGACAGAGATGGCCAATGAAAAAGAGACCTATGAATCACCAAACATCATTTCTAACTGTCTCTAGGATATCTCCTGGGCATGCTGCCAGCATCATTAAACCAACATGTCCACAAGTGAACTTTATGTTTTCCTTTACATCCTTACAACTTTTTTTTTTCAAGCTCACCAACAGTTACCTTTTTTTATTTCATACCAAGGGATTTATTTTTTTAACTTTTGTCTTTCCCTCACCTCTCATATCCAAACCATTACTAAATGCTAATAACTTTAGCACAAAAATATCCCTCACATCCATACATTTCTCCTTCCTCATGACTACCAGCCTTGTTATTAGTCTTTGCTTAAACTGCTACAATAGCTTTCTAACATATTTTCCTGCCTCCACTTTCTCCTCCTTTCAATCTATTTTTCATACCACTGCCAAAATAATTTTCCAAATAAGCCAAGAATGTTTTGTTTTAGTCTTTGTATCCCTAGTGTCTAGCATAATATCTTACACATGGTAGGCAACTAATAAATGTTTGGGGCAGCTAAGTGGCACAGTGGATAGAATGCCAGGCCTGGAGTCAGGAAAACCTGAGTTCAAATCTGTCCTCAGACTAGCTGTGTGACCCTAGGGAAGTCACTTAATCCTGTTTGCCTCAGTTTTCTCATCTGTAAAATGATCTGGAAAAGGAAATAGCAAGCCATTCCAGTATTTTTGCCAAGAAAGCCCCAAATGGGGTCATGAAGATTCAAAAACAACTGAACAACAACCACAAAAATAAATGTTTGTTGAATTTAATTTAATTGAATCAGTGCAAAAATATTGTCATATCTGACCTTTACTTAAAAAAAAAATCTTCATAAATGTTGTATTGCCTGTTAAGTGTAATTCAAACTCCTTTTTCTACTATTTTCCTTCACAATCTGGCCACAATCTATATTCCTAGCACCTGGGTTTTACCACAATGGAAATTCTATGATTCTATGATACCACTTCAGGTTCTCTCCTTGTTATGTCATTATTACCCACTTGGACCTTGGAAAGCTGATTTGAGCTCTTGGTAACTGGACTGGGTCTAATCCAAAACAAAACATTACCACAAATGCTACCAATGCAAGACATACTATCTATATTGTGTCTCTCTGTGAGTTGTAAATGCAGAACAGAGTGGATTGGCACCATGCTCAAAAACTGTCCTTTGTCGGCTTTCCTATATGTCACCCATTTGCGGTCAGAAATGCTTCACTGGCACATTAACCTTCAGGAATCCAGTTCCTCTAAATATCTCATTAGGGCTGCTTTTCTAATGGTTTTATAAAAGCATCTTGGCACATACGCAAGGCATGGCGTATAGCCAACACATAACAATGTGCAGAAATTGTAATGAAAATGTCTGGCTGAAAATGCTCTATGACAGAAAGCTATCCAACAACCCAAAGCAACTCAACCAACAACAGGGCATAGTATTTCAACTGGGTCCAGGAAAGCTACCTCTTTCCACATTTATCTATTAAAATTTTATCTATTGGGCAGCTAGGTGGTACAGTAGATAGAGCTCCAGTCTCAGAGTCAGGAGGACCTGAGTCCAAATCCAGCCTCAGACCAAACATTTGACACTTACTAGCTGTGTGACCCTGGGCAAGTCACTTAACCCCAATTGCCTAAATAAATAAAAATCTTATTGATTCTTCATAGTTAGGCTAAATGTCACCTCTTCCATGAAGCTTTCCCTAATTCTCAAGCTGGTAAGGGTTTCTGAACCTTGGTTGTTGTTGTTTAATTTAATCATAGCCATATCATAGTGTGTGTCACTACAGTGCACTATGGAGTGTCTGTCTACCCTAGTGGACAGCTAGGTGATGCAGTGAACAGAGTGCTGGGCCAAGAATTAGGATGACTTGAACTAAAATCCAGCCTTAGATACTTATTAGTTATGTTAACCTGGGCAGTTTACTTAACCTCTGTTTGTTTTAGTTTCTTTATCTTTAAAATGGGGATGATAATAGCACCTGCCTTCCAAGATTTTTGTAAGAATCAAATGAGATAATAATTGTAAAACACTCTGCACAGTGCCTGGCATATATTTGAAGGAAGCCAGGGAAGCCAGGAGGTAAAGATAAAAAAGGAAGGTAATTCAGGAATGAAGAATATGCCTGAAGTCTGGAGATGAAGTGTCTTGTACAAGAAGGTATAACACAAAGTTCCAAGGAAGCTCATCAGCATATGGGGAAGTCAGGAAACAACTGAGTACTAGAGAAATCTTTATGGAAGAAACAACATTTGAATTGTCCATTAATGTATATGTGGGCATTAAAACAGGCAAAGAGAAGGAGGGAAGATAGACTTGGCAGAAGATACAGTGGGAACCAAGGATGAAAGGGGAGAAAACACAGGCATGGTGAGGAACAGAGAATGGTCCAGTTTACTTGAAATATAGATAAAAGATAAAAAGCTAGAAAGAGAAATTGCAGAGGGCTTGTATGCACACTGAAAACTCATCTTTCCATTTCATGAGAGGACAAGGGTCTAAACTGTAATTGGATATACAGCCTAACATCAAGTTTTGGTGTACTTTTCTTCCTTTTGGGTCTCTCAGAAGAAGATAGGAAGACCATTTTTCTCTAGTAATCCTCCATGATTCCCTACTTAAGAAATAAAATATCATAGTCTAACCAAGAAGTTAAAGGTTAAGAATTTAAACATGTTGATTTTACCAAGCCTTTAATCACAACAGAAAAATAAGAGTTAACATTTATAATGTAATCAATAGTTTACAAAGTACTTTCACAATTCCTATTTCATTTGATTCTCAAAACACATCATGGGAAAGGTAGTATTATTCTTTTCATTTTAAAGAAGAGGAAATTGATGTTCTGAGAGGTGATAGCTTTCTCATAGTCACAAAGACAAAGTGTCAGAACCAGGATAGATCAAATGTTTTGTAGGGAGAATAACAGCTAGGCCAGTACAGCTAGAACACAGAGCAAGTAAGAAAGAATAATGTGAATTATATTGTCACAAATCTCCCAGAGCAATCATCTATGATTGCCCATTCCTACTCTATAGAAATAATGCAGGGACTTGAAAAACTTCCCTCTGCTTTTTCTCTAAGAAAAAATGAAAAAAATAGTTCTAGACTGAGACCTTGAACGCAGTAAAGAAGAATGCCCTGACAAGGGTGGTTGTTACAGCTTAGATTGGGCTCCTAGACTTAAAGACATTGAATATAGCCTGATAATCACAAAACCATGACATCTTAAGAGCTGGAAAGCCCTTTAAAGATCATTTAGACCAAACTGTTTTACCCATGAAGAAGCCTAAGCTCAGAGAAATGGAATATTTTGCCCAAAGGCACACAGCTGGGTGGTACACCCAGGATTAGAATCTGGGTCTCATACTACAGGACTCTTGATGTAAATATGTGTATTAATATTTTCATATGTACATAGAAAAGGAAATCAAGTTAACAAACACTTGTAAAGCACCTACTATGTCTTATACATTGTGCTCAGTCCTTGGAATACAAATAAAGGCAAAAAAAAAAAAATCCTTTCTCTCAAGGGAAATCAGCATGCAAACAACTGTTATTGTTTGTCCTTCATTCTGGAAGTGGACCATGACATCGAGAAGGTGATGTCATGACTAGCAAGTGAATTGGCTTTAAGTGAGTCAGAGCTATGCAAAGTCACCAGCCTCACTCTCTCCTTGGGAGCAGTTGGGGTCCAGTGGCAAGATAGAGATCAAGAGGACCAGAGATGGCCCCGGATGCAGTGGGAGACCTTGGTCTTTTTAAGCTAAGATCTTTCCCAGGTCTCAGTTTGTCTGAGGCAATGCCCATTCAGTGATTAAGGCTAGGGAAGAAATAAGGCAAAGAAGCAAAGAATGGCCTCTTTTACCTAGTTAAAAAAATCAATCTGGGAGGGGAAGATCCTCAGGATTTCTTGCCAAAACAGAAACAATTGCTATTTACACTCAGTCAGAACCATTAGAGTCCAAACAATGAGCAAATGAGGCTTGGGCTGAGACCTATTATTAGACAGTCAATGACAGCCCTTTAAGGCATGGTCCTTAAAGGAAGAAATCTAGCCCCCCAAACCCTAGGCAAACAACTATAAGCAAACTAAAAGCAAAGAAATTGGAAATAATAAACAGAGGGAAAGGATTAGCATTAAAGTAGAGTGGGAAAGGCTTCTTGCAGAAGGTGGGGTCTTAGCTGGGCTTTGAAGGAAGGCAAGGAAGCCAGCAGGCAGAGATGAAGAGGAAGAAAATTCCAGGTTTGGGGAGAACAGCCAGTGAAAATGCACTGAGCCAGGGACATAGTTTGTCTTGTGCAAGGAACAGTAAATGAGTCAGTGTCATTGAATCACAGATCACATTGAGAGTTGGGGGAGAGAAATGTGTAACAAGACAGGAAAGTTAGGAAGGGGTCAAGGAATGAAGGTCTTTAAATACTGAAGAGAGGATTGTATTTGTTTCTGGAAATAATAGGGAGCCATTGGAGTTTATAGAATGAGGGGAGGGTGACATGTGGGATAAAGTGATAGACTTGAAGTCAAGACTTGAGATCAAGTCTTGTTTTTTATATATCCTAGTCTGATGACCACGTGCAAGTTAGTTAACATGTCTGCCACAAGCAACACACTAAGGCTATAAATTGCCTATGATTTGCTGATCTTTATTGGTGAAGGGAGTTATACAAACTAATGAAATCATAGGTTCCCCTCCCAAAAAATAGCCCCACCTAATTTTTAAAATATGTATATTCATATGTACATATTAAATATGGATGTATAAGTGATAAACAGATAATAAATATGCTTGTAACATATTAGAAACTACAAAATTAATCTTCCATATTGAGCAGAAAAGGCATGGAAGGAAGGCGGTAAGGGATGGGGAACAGCAGGGTAGGGAAATGCCTAGTAAAATTCCACACAAATTCCAAATGGCAGGAGTGGAAGATGTTATAGAATCATCAGAGGCAAGTGTTGCTGTATCATGGCCAACCTTATTATATAAAACATTTAATATCATCTCTGTGGGCACATCTTAACAGTTCTGAATGGGATCCCAGAAAATCACAGCTATAATTCTGGAAACTTGGGAAGGCTACAGTTCATCAAAGTCTACATATTGCAAAGTTAGCTTCTCACAAACGTTCAATCCATTCATTAGGAAGGAAGGAGCAACTTTTAGAATATTGAAGGAGGAAATCACATGACATCTTTACTTTCTTAATTTTATCCTTCCTGAATCTTGGAAGGGGAACTGTTATAAGCACTGTCAATACATGGGCCAGAAGCTCCCATCACAGTCATCATAATCATTTGGCTAAATAACTTCTGCATCAAAACACCATAAAGAAAAATCCACCCTAGGCCGTTTACTGTTTGGGTCTCCAGTTCACGATGATCAGCTACTATTTGCAGGGGAAGTGGTAATCAGAGTAGTAACTAGCCAGGAGTGATGGGGATTTGTGGCAGGGTGCCAGAATTTAGAGGGCACTCATAGCACTTGTGTTCTTTTAGTTGAAATTAGCAAGATTAATTAGATAACATAGAAAATGAACACTCATTCCCCCTTCTTCAAGCATTCACTCAGGTGAACACCCAGCAGCAGTGTACCCAGTAAGAAACTTGTCGTATTTTGGGTTCTCTCAACTCCTTGGGGAAATGACTCAAGATTTGAGGTGTCCCTCCAAGGTCTCCCTTCTCCAAAAAGACTTTTCTTAAAAGGCTGATTTCATGCTTGACTGGGTATATTTTGTAGATATTTGACAGAAGTGCCAGAATCATCAGTTGTTGCTCAAGTGGTAATCACTTCTATATCAATTAGGCATCCTAGAGGTATTTCAAATAGGCTCAGCAGCCTCTCACTGTGGACACCATGAAAAAAAAAGTTAGATCTCTGAGAGCTTTCCAAAAGGTCAAAGGACAAGCACAAGAAACACCAAAACTGAAGAGGCAAGAGGAAAGAAGAGAGAGGGAGAGGGAAAGGGGAAAGGGGAAAGGGAAGAGACCAGGAAAGGGAGAAAAAGCTCCACACAGACAATAGGGAACAGCAGAATAATGACAACAATTTCTTCATGTGAACTTAGTCCACAAAATGCAAACAAGTTGCAACCAGTTTAGAATTGCCCATCTCTATAGTCCTTCATTTGGCCCACAAGGTGAAATTTCAGGCAGTAGCTGTTGGCCAGAAAGAGTCAAATACAGATCAATGCACTCACCTCCACCCCATAAAAAATGTTTTGGGGCAGTTTATGGAAATAATTCAGATAGAGTTTATATATGTGTACATACATATAGAAACATGCATATACACAAACATACATATTACTTCCCAATATATTCATGCATGCACATTATATCAATTACTTCCACATGTGCACACATGCAACATACATGCCACATCCACACAGTGTGTACACTATATACCTATACACACAAACATACATGTGCACATGTGCATGCATGTTCATATGTATATACATGTGTGTATACACACTTATATACTTCCAATGTCTGGGAAAATATACAGATTCACAGGATCATACAACTATAGAATGTTCAAATTTTAAAAACCTTAGAATCATGTGCTCATAGAATTTTAAAGTCTAGAGGACATTGGGATCATAGACTCTAGAATGTTAGAATTTTCAGGGACCTTAGAAGTCAACTCCTTAGACTTTAAACTCCATGAGAGCAGTGGGACTCTGTGTTAGTGTCTTATCTAAACTCTGTCTCTCTGTCAAGGCCAAAGAAAATACCTTGAAATCAGTAAATACTTAACATATATTTGCTGAATTTAATTAAATTTTGTCTAATTCAATTCCTCTGTTTTGTAGATGAGGAAACTAACTCTCAGAAATCCTATTTGACATTCCATAGTTACAAAAGTGAAAAAGTGAGGCCTCTTTCCTCAGCTTTAATAGCAATGGAGAAGCAATAGTGTTTGTTTGTTTGTTTGTTTTAATTTTTTTTAAGTGGTCTAAGAAAAAAGTATGTAAATCATCATGGGCCTGCATATTGTTGGGAATTCCTTTGTAGGCTTAGAAGCACCATATAAGTGTGAGTTATTATTATTCTTATTTAAGCCACAACTACAACCTAAATTAAAATACCTCCATGGCACCTGAAGCTCTTTTGAAACTCTTTTCTAATTTTAGCCTTTTTTAAAATGCAGAATTTCAAGCAATCCAGTGTATATTAAACCCCACAGAGCCCTTCCAAACAGAAGCTTTCATATGAACAAAATTGAATTCAGCCCATTAATTTGAAATTGTTTTGTACTGATCTAACATTTGGAACCTGCCAAAGCCGCTTCTATTTCAGATTGCTTCTCTATTCCAAATTTCTCAAATTGGCATTCTCCCCTAAATGTTGTGGTCCTGACTTCATGAAGTACTTTGTACTGCAAATCCTCATTTCTCTTCTCCTACAATTTCTACTTTCCCAAGAAGAAAGCGAGGAAACAGTGTGGCAGCATTAGCCTGAGATGCCATGCTGGGAATCGCATCTTTTAGGACCTATTATTTCATAATTGACTTGTATACTGATAATGCTTGTCCTGAGGTTTATTTATTTAATCTTTTTGTGTGCAAAATCTACTTGACATATACCAAAGGAGAACCCGATGAAATATTAGGTAGATCACTAAAACTACAATGAAAATATTACTGCTCTAAGTGGTCCACAAATGTCTTTCCCCTCTAAATTAAGTAATGAATAGAAAAGATATCAGGAAAAAAAAGAGGTTATATAAAGATAATGCCTTGCAATAATACCACTGAAAATTAGATGTTGTTTTTTTCTTAGTGTTAGTTTTTTGTTTGGATTTTTTTCCCCAGTCTTTAATAGGAAGGACAATACGTGAGTATTGTTATTGTAAAAATAAATGTAATAGGATCATGGTGCATGATGTCCAGAGTTGCTCTTCTTGTTTTGTATAGAACATGCACATTTTGTTTTCTCATCCTGCTTCTACCAGGCTTCACGGGAGCTTGGGGGAACCAAGTCCAATCATATACGGCTTATCACTGAGGCACTTACAATGATCAATGATGAAGTGCTTACGAATTACCTACTGAGCTGGAAATCAGTAGACACATCAAAGGGGCAAGTGAAAGAGTGAGAACTGCTTTAAGATGACTCTCAAAAGGGAGGTTGGGGGGATGTGCACCTATCTTCTGCATGGCTATGAGTTCATTTCCTGGTTAGGCAAACTGACTGTGATGCCTATTTCGTGGTTCCTTCCTTGAGTAGGTGCATCAAGATGAATGTGTTGTGGGTATAACCTTGTGAGTTACCAAAAATCTAAATGTCCTAGAATATCTCCTAATGTTGGCAGCTGTGGCATGCACTGAAGTGGCAATGGCTGATGGCAGGGAAAACTTTCGCACTAAAAAGTTTGACTGCTATCGTGTGAGGGGCCAAACATAGTCTATTTCACCAGGAGACAAATGCTGGGAGTGCCTGAACAATGCCAGGAGTAGGTGAAATGTAAAATGGCTAATTAGTTCTTTTGCACAACTGCTTTGTCTTCTGATGAGGCTTAAATGATTAGCTTCCCAAAAGATTATAACCATAGTTATGTTAGGTTATTGAATGCTGTTCTAATTCTGTTAAGCTATATTACGATTCTTTTATGTTTAGCATACCTCTCTGTGTAGGAATAAACTACCTGATTCATATTCTACCCTTCATGTGTCCTCCTCTCTTTTTGGGTAGTAAGCCTTAGGCTTGGGCCTAAAAGTAACATTGTCCATGAGACAGTGAGGTGAGGACATTATGATCCAATAAGAGTGAGAATGGAGAGCCTAATATCCTTAATTAGAGGAAGGGTCCCCTAGCAATAAACCCAGTTTAGGTCTGCAAGTCTGGAGACAGAATTGGGAGGGATTGAGACCCCAGAACCTGTATTCCTCTGCCTTTACTTTAGGTCAACATTGGACTTAAAGTCTATAGACATGGATTGTAGTCCCAGCTCTATATCTCAGAAGTGTGACCTTAGGGAAGGCATTCCCTCCTTCTGGCCTGTTTCCCCATCTGCAAATTGGCCAGTTTCTGCTCTAACATTCTATATTCTTAGGTTCCTTTAGCTTTTAAATTCTACTTTCAATGATTTCAAAGTGGCTTTCAGTCCCAACATCCTATATTTCTATGATTATAAGCTCCAAATAATGTAATTAAATGTTTTAAGTTCCATGCTGGTACTAATATGTTATGTTTGTGTTCTAGAGTCCATATTTGGTCTCAGACACTTGCTAGCTGTGTGGCCCTGGACAAATCACTCTAATTTCTGTCTGCCTTAATTTCCTCATGTGTAAAATGAGAATAATAATTGTACCTACCTCACAAAATTATTGTGAGGATAAAATGAAATAAGATATTTAAAGGTTTTTGAAAACCTTAAAGCACCATATAAATGCTAGTTATTGTTAGCCATTACTAAATCCTAAAGAATAGAGATATGAACCTTTTTTCTAAAACATGGGGTTTATAATATGAGGGTATATGCCAATGTCATTGCTGTTATTAAGTATAAAATACTAAAATTATTACTATGTTAATGATAAGCTTGCATTTATATAACATTTTACATTACAAAGCACTGTCACAGATATTATCTCATTTGATCCTGACTATATATGAACTATGTGAGATATAGAGTCCACAAAGTCCTATTCTGATGCTTTGTCATGGTGTGGAGGTGCCTTTCAGTTCTTAAATAGAAAACCAACAGAGTATTATCTCTGGCAGGTTCTACAAGGCAGCAAAGGCTTCAAGTATGGCCATGGCAACAGATTGAGTCTGTTTTCCAAGGATCAACTAAGCTAAATACAGAGAGACACATCACCAGTAGGCTGGCCACCTGGCTATGATATTTTTTTTTTTGTCCATGACAACCCAGGAAAAAAAGAAAAAAATGCCCCTCAGTCAATTGCTTCTTCAGTGATGGTGGTTAGCATCATGGAGGCAGAAGGTGCTAAGAATCAGTTTTTCGACCATCAGAGAACTTTAACCTGGGATCTTTATCCAGTTACCACAAGTAGAAATATTTCTGGGGGAGTAAATTCCTATTAATCTTGACATACTTGTTATAAGAAAAACAACAAGAAGAATTTGAATCTAGATGGGAGGAAAGTTCACAAATATTACTTAGACAGACAAATAAAGAACTTAGAATAATTTTTATTGTAAGCCCAAAGGTAAAAAGCAATTTTATTATGTGGGATATTCAGTCATTATATATAGAATATCAATGATGGTTATTTGCAAAAAGACTGCCATAAAAATAATTGCAGGTGATATATCAATAGTGATTGCTGAGAGTGAAATATTGGAGAAATACTATAAAGAATTTGGCAAAATCCTACAAACAAAGTCAACATATATTCTGATACTTGATGACTCCATTGCAAAAGTGGGAAAGATGAGATTAGGGAGAAATAAATGAGTAAGCATGGTTAGGGAAGCAGTACAATTATTTTTCTCTTGACTTTCAGTTGGAAAAACTAAGTCACAAAGTTTAAATGATTTTTCCAAGGATATTCAGTTAGTAAATAACAGAACCAGAATGTTTTCTAAAATGTGTGCTATGGGAGTACTGTAAGGAAAGTCATTAACTGAGAATGGAAGAGATAAAGCTCCCCTTTCTCCCAAAAACATCTCCTCCTCCCTAACCCTGGAGATGGATGTATTGTGGAAATATCTATCTCACAAATTAGTGACACGGGTCTTCTGTTGGCCTAATGTGATCTATCCGCTGATGCTAAAGAAGATTTAATAAGCTTGTAATCTTCTATAAGGTTTAAGTGGTAATAAAAAAAAGAAAAAAGAAACATGAAACAATCAGAATAAAGTTAAAAACAGCTATAAAATTGGACTATGAGTCAGGATAAAAAAAAAATCTTGACAGGTTAGTAGATTAGACTTAATTTAATAAGATGACAAGTAATAGAGATAAATGTCAAATCTTATATTAGGGTTTAAAAATCAATTTCATAAGCACAAAAGGAAATGACTAAACAACACTTAGAAAAAAATCTGAACATTTTGGTAGATAGGAAGATAATTAGGAGCTGATATTGTGATATAAGAGTTGAAAAGGCTAATGAGATCATGGACTATATTAAGCATAGCTTACAATGAGACATAGCTTCCAAGAATATGGAAATCATGGAGTCACATATCTAGAGCTGAAAGAGATGCCTGCCATAATTTAATACAAACCCTTCATTTTTCTGATGAGGAAACTGAGGCCCTGAAAGATGTTAACCTTGACTTGCCCAAGCTCATAGACATCGTAAGCGGTAGAGCTGGGATTCTAACTCAGGGCCAACAATACCAAGTTCTGTTATTCTTTTTTATTATTATTTTCTAAATTAATTTATTTATTTTTAGTTTTCAACATTCACTTCCACAAGATTTTGAGTTCCAAATTTTCTCCCTATCTCACCCCTCCCCCACCCCAAGACAGCATGTTTTCTGAATACCCCATCTCCTAATTTACCCTCCCTTCTATCTCTCCTCCCCCTTCTCTTATCCCCTTCCCCTTCAATTTTCCTGTAGGGCAGGATAGATTTCTATACCCCATTTCCTGCATATCTTATTTCCCAGTTGCATGTGAAAACAATTTTTTTTAATTTTTGTTTTTAAAACTTTGGGTTCCAAATTTTCTCCCTTCCTCCCACCTCACCTCATTGAGAAGGCAAGCAACTCGATACAGGTTATACATGTGTAGTCATACAAAGCACTTCCATAGTAGTCATGTTGTGAAAAACTAAGTATATTTCCTTTCATCCTATCCTGCCCCCATTTATTCTATTCTTTCTTGACTCTGTCCCTCCTTAGAACTGTTTGTTTCTGATTACCCCCTCCCCCAATCTGCCTTCCCCTCTGTCATCCTCCTGCTCTCTTGTCCCCTTGCCCCCTTATTTTCCTGTAGGGCAAGATAGATGTCCATTCCAAATTTAGTGTGTATGTTATTCTCTCCTTAAGCCAAATCTGATGAGAATAAGATTCATTCATTCGCTCTCACCTTCCCCCATTTCCCCTCTGCTATAAAAGCCTTTCTTGTCTGTTTTATGTGAGATAATTTACCCTGTTTTACCTCTCCTTTTCTCCTCCTCCTAGGATAATCCTCCCACCCCTTAATTTTATTCTTCACATGTCACCCCTTCATCTTCAACTCATCCTGTGCCCTTTATCTATCTATCTATCTATCTATCTATCTATCTATCTATCTATCTATCTATCTATCTAT
>NW_020947062.1:2215491-2303793 GCF_900497805.2 Vombatus ursinus | reverse complement strand
TATCTATCTATCTATCTATCTATCTATCTATCTATCTATCTATCTATATCTATATATCTATATATATAGATATATAGATATACATATACACACACATAATTTTTCCCTCCAACTACTCTAATACTAACAAAGGACTCATAAGTTACAAATATCATCTTTCCATGCAGAATGTAAACAGTTCAACTTTAATAAGTCTCTTATGATTTCTCTTTCCTGTTTACCTCTTCATATTTCTCTTGGGTCTTGTATCTGAAAGTCAAATTCTCTATTCAGCTCTTGTCTTTTCATCAAGAATGCTTGAAAGTCCTTTATTTCACTGAATGTCCATCTTTTCCCCTGAAGGATTATACTCAGTTTTGCGGGGTAGGTGATTCTAGGTTGTAGTCCTAACTCCTTTGCCCTCCAGAATATTGCATTCCTGTGGTCCCTTAATGTAGAAGCTGCTAAATCTTGTGTTTTCCTGATTGTGTTTCCACAATACTTGAATTGTTTCTTTCTGGCTGCTTGCAATATTTTCTCCTTGATCTTGGAACTCTGGAATTTGGCTACAATATTCCTAGGAGTTTTCCTTTGGGGATCTCTTTCAGGAGGTGATTGGTGGATTCTTTCCATTTCTATTTTACCCTCTGGTTCTAAAATATCAGGGCAGTTTTCCTTGATAATTTCTTGAAAGATGATGTCCAGGCTCTTTTTTTGATCATGACTTTCAGATAGTCCAATAATTTTTAAATTCTCTCTCCTGGATCTATTTTCCAGGTCAGTTGTTTTTCCAATGAGATATTTCACATTGCGTTCTAATTTTTCATTCTTCTGGATTTGTTTTACAGTGTCTTGATTTCTCATAAAGTCACTAGCTTCCATTTGCTCCATTCTAATTTTTAAGGAAGTATTTTCTTCA
This sequence comes from Vombatus ursinus, assembly GCF_900497805.2. Lineage (NCBI taxonomy): Eukaryota > Metazoa > Chordata > Mammalia > Diprotodontia > Vombatidae > Vombatus > Vombatus ursinus. Next base: position 2,302,895 of record NW_020947062.1, on the reverse strand, counting down.
GTAATCTTTTGGACTTCCTTTTCCATTTGGTCAATTTTACTTTTTAAGACATTTTTCTCCTCATTGACTTTTTGGACCTCTTTTGCCATTTGGGTTAGGGTATTTTTAAAGTGTTACTTTCTTCGATATTTTTTTTGGGTCTCCTTTAGCAAGCTGTTCACTTGTTTTTCATGATTTTCTTGTACCACTTTCAGTTTTTCCTCTTCTTCTCCTACTTGCTCCTCAAAATCCTTTTTGAGCTCTTCCATGGCCTGGGACCAATTCATATTTTTTCTTGGAAGCTTTGGATGTAGGAGCTTTGACTTTGTTGTCTTCTTCTGGTTGTATGTTTTGATCTTCTTTGTCACCAAAGAAAGATTCTATGGTCTGACTTTTTTTGGTGCAGTTTGCTCATAAGCTCTTTGTTAAGGTAGGGGTCTGCTTCGAGTGTGGAGAATGTACTGTCCCAAGCTTCAAGGGTTTTGTGCAGCTGTTTTCAGAGATACTTCTAGGGACCTGTAAATTTTCAGTTCCTGCAAGGTGCTATGATCAAGGACGAGGTGTTTGCTACTTTCCTGGCCTGTGCTCTGCTCTATGAGTGACCATAAGTACTCTTTTCTGTCTTGGAACTGTGAGGAGGATTCTCTCTGCACAGCCACTACAAGCTCCACCATGCCAGCACTCCCCCTCACCCTAGGACCTCCACCCAGAACCGTGACCCAGATCCAAGCACAGCCAAAGCAAGAGAATCCTGCACCAAAAAAGAGATCCTTGTAATCCCCTTCTGATCAGCCATTTGATTCCCTCTCAGTCTGTGGGCCAGAAGCTCTGGAGGCAGCCGCTACCCCAGGGCCATGCTCAGGGTCGGCTGGCACCACGCTTTTCTCTCACCAGAGACACAGACTTTTCCTACTGATCTCATAAGTTGTCTTTGTCATTCATGGGTTGAGAAGTCTGGATACCACCACAGCTGCCTGTGATTCAGTCCTCTGAGGCTTGTTCCAGGTTCACTGAGGCCTGTGTACCCATGCTGAACTGCATTCCTCTCCCAGCCCAGTGCAATATACCTTTCCAATCAACCATCCAGGTTGTCTTGGGCTGGAAATTTGTTTCACTCTCTTTTTGTGGGATCTGCTGCTTTAGAATTTTCTTAAAACCATTTTTTTACAGGTATTTGGAGGGGTTTCAGGGAGAGCTCAAGCAAGTCACTGCTTTTACTCTTCCATCTTGTCTCCGCCCCTCCCCCCAAGTTATTCTTTACAAAGTACCATGATGCTATATTCTGTTCTACTCTGAGCATGACTATATTATTGTAGCCAATCACAGACACTACATTTTAAGGATATTAATAAGCTAGAGAGGGTAATCCAGAAAAGGGTAAACAGAGTGATGAAGGACTTAAAGTTCAAGCCACACAAGAATTGATTGAAGAAATTGAGGATGCTTAGTCTAGAAATGAGAAGACTAAAGCAAGAAATATTCTTTCTCAAAATATTTTGCAGGTGTTTATCTGGAAACAGGATTAGACTTGTCTACTTAGCCACAGAGGGAAGAGCTAGAGGCAATGGAAAAAAGGTGTAAAAAAGCAAACTTAAGCTTGGCATGAGGACAACTTCCTAATAATTAGAGTTGTTCAAAAGAGGAATAGGGTGCTTCTGGCAATAAAGGACTTCCCTACATTGGAGGACTTTAACTTTGAGACTCTGTTATTGTATTGTTTTATAACAGATACGCACATAAAAAGAGAATACTTTGTCTCATATAAATCAGAAGTTTTTTTCTACCTCTGACTTGTACAGTAAATATTTCTCACCTACATATGTGCCAGTCAAATTCAGAGAGGCACTTAAGTGGTGTCTGGTGTAGTAGAAAGAGCACAGGACAGGGAGTAAGAGGATCAGAAGTCTCCTAAGAAACTAGATGGCATAGTGAGCAGAGTGCTAATTGGTTATTGTCCTTTGTTCTTGAAGAGGACCAAAATTACGTCACTATGTTAGAGTCAAGTTACAGTGTGTCTGACTGTGGCTGATCAGACCAATATGACCTCAGAATGCTCTACCATAGATTGGGTACAAATAGTCCACATGAACATTTGGGGTAGATTCTCTAAGTCTGCACATTTCTTTTGAGCTGCTCCAATTCTGCTTTGCTCATAGAGCACAGCACCCTCTCTGATAAGGATACGCCATACTGGGCAGTCCTGCAGTGTCTCCCATGACATACAATCAATTCCAAAGTTCTTAACAGAAGACCTTGAAAGTGTCCTTGTATCATTTTTTTCTGATCACCATGTGAGCCCTTATGTGAGCTTTCCATATAATAGTCTTTTAGACAAAAGTATGTTTGGCATTCAAACAACATGGGCAGTCCCTCAGAGTTGTGCTCTCTGCAATAGAGTTTGAAAGCTTGGCAATTTAGCTCGAGAAAGGATGTCAGTGTCTGGTATCAAACGGAAGTGATTCAGTCTCCTGGCATGGTGCTGGTATACTGTCCAGGAAGATGTTGTGTCTGGAAGAAAGGAGTTCAAATCTGGCCTCATATATTTACTAGTTTTGTGATGTGAGGTAAGTCACTTAAATCTTTGTCTGCCTCAGTTTCCTATTCCAGCTGTTAGTAACTTTACTCCCTTTCATCCCATCTTTATGTGGGCAGAGCTACCTTTTGGGTTCACTCCTCTCTTTGGATCAGATTTTCTCTTTACCCACAGCCACAGCCTCCTCCTTTCTGGGGGTGTGGGTTCTTTTCAAATCTGGTCCTATGGCCAAGGGATTAATTGCTGCTACTTGACTCACCCTGCTAGCTCCCACAGTGTGACTCATTTTGAGGCTCAAAAGAATCTAAGTAAAAAGTATTTTCTATCTTCTAGAAAATGTCTAAAATGAATGATTTCTCTCCTTTGAATACAATTCCCCAACCAGTCCCACAAGCTTCCGTAACACCCGAGCTCATGACTCCTTGAAGCCACTTGCCACCTCCCAGTGGTAGTCCATGATCCTTCCTCCATTTTTGCTTTCCTTTATCTCTTTTCCTCAGCTATCACCTCCCGCATTCCACCCATCTTCCTGTTTCTTGCTTCAGATTCAAGCTAAGGGGAAAAAAAAAAACTCTCCAGGGAGTTGAGGAAGGGGAACCCAGGAAATCCACAGGCACCCATTTTCTGCATCAGCCCTCTTGATGACACCTGCAGTCACACACCTGTCTTCTGTTCTTCAAGCTAAATATCCCCAATTCCTTCAAGAGATTCTCATATGACATAGTTTCCTATCTCCTCACCATTCTTATTACTATTTTTTTCTGAATGTACTCCAAATGTGCTAGCCTTTCTAAAATGTGTGCACAGAATTCTGTACAGAAGGGGAAGGGAAAGGAATAAGTATTTATATAGCACTTGGTATATACTAGGCATTGTACTAAACACTTTAAAAACATTGTCTCATTCAACATCCCCTAGTGAGAGCAAAGTAAGATTATCACTTTCTTTATTCAGTGAGTTTTGTTGTCGTTCAGTTGTTCAGTTGTGTCTGACTCTAGCTTGATGTCATGGACCATGCTATAAATGTTTTATTTATTTATTTATTTTTTTGCAAAAAATATTGGAGTTGTTTGCCATTTCTTTCTCCAGTGTATTAAGAGGTTAAGTGACTTGTCCAGGGTCACACGGTTAGTAAGTGTCTGAAGCTAAATTTTACCTAGGTCTTACTACTCTAAGCCCAGGGTTCTATCCACTGAGCCACCTAGTATTGAGGTGTGTGTGTGTGTGTGTGTGTGTGTGTGTGTGAGTGTGTGTGTGTGTGTGCGTGTGTGTGTATGTGTGTGGAGACAGAGAGAGAGAGAGAAAACAAAAACAAAAACCTTTAGTGTTCATCATAGCTATAATAACTTTAAGAACTAGAAGAGTTATTGTGTGGAAGAAATATGGTGGACCTGTTTTGCTATACCGAAGAGTACAGAATTGCAATTCCAGATCAGTATAAAGGAAAACTTCTTAATAATTAGGGCTGTATAAAAGTGGAATGGATGGGCTATCTCATAAAATACTGGAGATCTTCAAGCTGAGAAGTGAGCACCACTTGTGATCAATATTGTATAAGGGACTCCTGTTTCAGATATGCTTGGAGTAGACTGTGTCTAAGATCCTCTGAAACTCTGAGACTATGTGATAGCACAGTTGGTGAATTAATCAATCAACAAATATTTATTTCTCATATCTAGGATTAATCCCCAAAAAGGCAAGTAGTAAACAGACTGAAAGAAAAAAATGCCCCTCATTTCCCTCTAGAGAGATATTTTCTTTCAATAACAAACAGCATTCCAGCCACACCACCAATGGTGTTAATATAGATTGAATCAAACTCCTTTCCTTGTGGAGATTGAAATGATTAATCTTCATTTCATTTCTCAAGCTAATCTCTTTGGGCTGTATTCCCATCTTTTTCCACACCCTTATTCAATCAAAGGCAGTGCAACATCCAGATCAGCTCTGGGGAGACTTGGAATATGATTGCATTTGTCCAGTATCTTTAAAGTTGCAAGAAGATGGCCAAGGCACTGGTAAACAAGATACAGTCATTGAAGATTAGAGGCCTAAGGAAGACAAGTTCAGCCATCACCTTGGATGGTTTGAACCTGTGTGGGCAAGTCCATCATAAGGAGTTGACAGAGTCACAGGGAGGTGTTTGCCTGAAGGCAGCCAGAATGAGACTGTGATCCTTTGAGCATTCCATCTCCCACGTCTTTTCCTTGGTTCCCACAGTCAAGGCAGGCTGAGTTTGATTTGCTTCAAAGATAGTGTCTCTTCTCTCTTTGAGGGATGTACTACTTTTGATTGCTCAGGAGACACATACAGTATGAATACCACCAGCTGCCTCTTCATGACCTCATAGCTCCTCTAGCCACCTCCACAGTGATGTGTTGCATGGCAGGAGCTTAAGAACTCATTTGCCAACACCATCTGCCTGAGCTTCTGAGCTTACTTCTAAAGCCAAAACCACCTCCCACTAAGCCCACACCCTTCCTATAAAAGATTTCAGAGCCTTACAAACAAGTGGGTCACATGACCTGCCCAGACAAACTCAGAACACCATGACCAACAATGTTCTATCTGTGCTTTTCATTCTTCTTCCAAAATGGAATTGTCTCCTTTTGGGAGGAATTGAGCTATAGTGTCTCTTAAGTCAAGTTAATCAACAAACATTTATTAAGCACCTACTGTATGCCAAGCATTGTGCTAAGCATTAGGGATCTAAAGGAAGGCTATATAAAGTCCCTGCTATCAAGGATCTCAGAGTTTAATGAGGTAGACATTATGCAAATAATGATGTGCAAAAAGGATGTAATACAGGGTAAGTTGGAGATCATTACAGAGGAGAGTCATTAACATTAAATTGTATTGGGAAAGGCTTCTTACAGAAGATGGAAGTTGATCTGGGGTTGGAAAGAAGCCAGGGAAGTCAGGAGGTGGAGATGAGAAGAGAGAGAATTCTAGGCATGAGGGCAGCCAGTGAAAATAGCCAGAGTCAGGAGATAGGGTATCTTGTGTGAAGATTAGCAAGGAAGTCAGAGTCACTGGATCACAGACTATGCAGAGAGGAGTGATGTGTACTAAGACTGGAAACGTGTCTGTGGAGGGAGCAGTGGGCGGCAGGTTGTGATGGGTTTTAAAAGAAGTTTATATTTGATCTGAGAGGCAATAGAGAGCCACTGGAGTTTATGGAATAAGAGAAGTCACATGGTTAAACTAGCCTTTGCTCAATTCATTTCTATTCGGCAAATATTTAATTGACTACCATATGGGGAGCACTATGCTTGGCGCTAGGGTAGATACAAAATTTAAATGAAACATAGTACCTCCCACTCTAGGACCTTACTTCCAAGCAACGTAAGTGGCAAAGGCAAAACTCATGATAGGAAACTTGGTACATACTGAATCAGTTGCCGTCCAGGTGGTATTCTCCCAGGTTAAACCAGCCAAACTTTCCTTGTTTTTGAAAGTAAAAGAGATCCTTCTTCAGCTATATTTCTGTTAAAGGGCCTTAATATTAAGAACAAAGACATGATATCCCCTCTTACTTTCATTGCCTTCTAACCAACAAATCATTCACTCAATAAGCATTTATGTCTACTTTATGCCAGGCACTGCAATGCCTGATTCCAATGGCATGCTCTTATAGAACTGATGATTGATAGGTCTTGCATTATAGGTTTTCTACAGTAGCTTAACACTCCTTTCTCTAACCAGAGGCTTTACTTGTCCTGCTTGTCCTCCTAAATGGACAAGTCTCAACACAGATGAGTCTCTCTAGGTTGATTTGAACTAGGAAGAGAGAGGAAAAAAAAAGGATTGTGATCTGATGACGACACAAAATTTGGCCACTTTCTCAATTTACCCTCTTTTCCCTTCTACATTTGCTTACAAAATAAAGATTTCAAAGAAAATCATCACAGCTGACTCCACTTAGCATCACTGGATTTGGGATCTGAAAGGGAATTTAGAATGAAAATCAGCACCTGTGATTTAGATAGCGCTTGAGAGGCATTTATTCAATTGTTCCTCACAGTTCTGGGACGTATGTACAACAGGGAACTAAATTGTCTCCATTTATAAATGAGGGCTTAAGTGACTGGACCCTGATCACGCAGCTATTGTCAGAGTCAGAATTTGAACTGTATTCCCTGCTGACTCCAAGTCCACAGAATTTCTACTACAATGCAATGTCTCATACTTCTAAAGAACCAAGAAACATTAGAGCTAGAAGCAGTTTTAATATAATTCCTTTATTTTTCAGACTTAGGAACTTAATCTCAGTATGAAACTGACTTCCCAAATGTTTTAACTCATAGACAAGAGCTCTATCACCCAACACTGATAAGCAGATTCCCATATGAACACTAAAATAATTTGATTACAGCAAATATTTATTAGTGAGAAAGCAATATGACATAGTTTTTTTTAAAATCCTCCCTCAGGGACTTACTAGCTGTGTGACCCTGGGCAAGGCACTTAAACTCTCAGACTCATTTTCCTCATCATAAAATGGGGAAAATAATAGCACCTAACTCTTGGGGCTATTGCAAGGATAACATGAGATCCTATGTTCTACATTATGCAAACTTTTAAGTTTCTTATAAACGTTAGCTATTATTGTTATTGTTAGTATTGATATCTCTTGTTCTTGTATTTCTGAATATATCTTTCCCATTTCCCTATCCAATAAGCCATTTCTTGACCAAAAGGATAAAAAAAGAAAGGAAAATACTTAGCAAAATGGATTAATGCATAAACTGCATCAGTATATGGACTACTCCTTACCCATAGTTCCCCACTGCTGCAAATTGCTTCATACAAATAAGGTCTTATGTCTTCCTATGCTTCTCTGAGTTTTTCACATTTGTCATTCTTGTAGTACAGTGCTATTCTATCATATTTGGGGTACATAGCTTGTTTATCCATTCCCCCAATCAATGGATAATTATTTTCTTTCCAGTTTTTTGCTAAGGATGATGTAGTTCATTTTGTTTTGTTGTTGTTGTTGTTGTTGTTATTGTTGTTTTAAAGGCAATGCGCTCATACATTCTGGATTTGACTATCCCCCTTTACCATTTATGTCAACTTGGACAGAACATTGCACTGTGCTAAACCTCAGTTGCTCATCTACAAAGTGGGTTAGACTAAATGATGACAAGGATTTTTTCAAGATCAAATACTCCATCAAAAGACCTTGATTTTCCCTTTGTGTAATTTATGTCAATTTGCATAAGATGCTAAACCTCACTGATTCTAAAATCCTTATTTGTAAAATGGGTCAGAAGACAGTTTTCCAATAAAGACATGTAATCTATGAACAATCATATAAAATCATTAATAAAAAGGGAACAAAAATTAAAGCTACTCTGAGATTCTATCTAAGATTCAAATTAGCAAAGATGAAAACAAACAAATGGCAATTGTCAGACAGCGTATAATAGAAAAAGAACATGAATGCAATGATGATGGAGCTGAGAAGTGGCACAGCAACTCAGAAAAACAATTTAGAATTAGAGCCCAAGTCACCAAATTACACACGCCCTTTGATCCAGTAATTCTATTAAGTCATTTACACCAATGATATTAAAGACAGAAGGAAAGGACTCATGTCCAAAAATATTTAAAATAACAATTCTTGATATAGCAAAGAACTGAAAACAGAGAGTGACCATCATTTGAAGAATGGATGAATGAGATATAGTAAATAAATAACTATACACATAGCACATGAATACATCAAGCCATAAGAAACAATGAATATGTATGATTCAGAGAAACTTGGGAAATTGGGAATGATTCAGAGGGAAGTAAGCAGAACATGGAGAGGAATTTGTACAAGGACCACAACAACTAATAGGTAGCCTATGCAGAGACTCTGGATCCTTATCCCAACTCACACTTACATTAGTAAAGTTGTGATCCCAGAGAGAGTCTGGCTACCTACATTTTCCTTGGAATGCTAGGGGTAACCCTAAGTAATTATAGGGCTTGCTTTAATAAAATTAGTATGAGTTCTCATTTTGTTGTATCCTCCCAAATTTCCATCAACCAATGACAGTATCTCACTTATATCATTGATTGAGCCTATTGGTTAGCACCTCAAGATCAATATAACTGGTAAACAGTAACTAGATTTTATAAAGAAATATTTACTAAAATGTTATGGATAACACAGAAATAAATACAGAAGCACATTATCTCTAAACTGGAGTGGGGTGTGGGGGAACTATCTTTACTATCAATCTGTTCTTGAAGAGAATTAACTTATACATAAATCAGGTAGTACAAATTATTCACTCCAAGATTACTTTCAAATATGTCATAGCTACTGGAAAAGTTGCCCACTTCTGCAGGCAATGATGTTTTTCTTGGTTTTAATTCATTGCACTAGTTTCTCCCCCATTCCTGTTCACCTACCACTTGGCTATCAAATTCATTTTCCTAAAACACCTTCTCATCCTGCTACTGAATAAACCCTCATATTGTTTCTGGAATCAAATATAAAATCCTTTGTTTCACTTTGAAAGCTCTTCTTAACCTGGTTCTTTACTACCTTTCTCATCTTTTTATATTTTACTACTTTTTTATTCCCACAGCAACCCAATGACAATGTTCTTTTTACTGTTCCTCAGACAAGATACTCCATCTTCTAATTACAGGTATTTTCACTGGTTGTCTATTCCCATCCCTGGAAATCTCTCCCTCCTCATGTCCACCTCTTGGCTTCCTTTAGGTCTCAGCTAAAATTCCACCTTCTGCAAGAAGTGTTTCCCAGTCCTGCTTAATGTTAATGCCTTCTCTCTGGGGTCATCTTGAATTTATCCTGTATATATTGTGTTTCTTTTTAACTATGTGCTTTTTGTCTCCCCCATCAGACAGTGAGCTCCGTGAGAGAAGGGGCTGTTTTCTGGCTTTCTTTTTATTCTTAGCATTTATTGCAATGACTGGTACATAGTAGACACTCAATAAATGCTTGTTGACTTAATTTAGTTTGCTAGTCAGCATCAAGTTGGTCTGTCCTGGGACAGTGGTCATCACTAGGCTTTGCTACAAATTGTGGCATGGTCTCTAGTTCATGGATTTCTGATGGTTTACTCTTCTGACCTTTCAAAGCTCACAGATTCATAGCCATTTCCAATACTCCTTCACTTAAGAGCAGGAAACAATAGATATAGCAGAAAAAGAAAAAAAATAGTCTCTATGTGTGCTTATGGTGGCTTCAGGTAAGAGACGGCCAGAGGCCACTTCTTCACTCAGAGATTCTGAGGAAGTCCATTCCCAATACCACTATCAGAAAAAGGAAAAGATCGAGTTCTTTTTTTTGGGCATCTTTTGTATCATCACTCAGTTCCAATTCAGCAGCCAACAAAACAGCTTTTCCTCACCATCAGTAAGTAAGCAGGAAATAATCATAGAACATAGAATACCTGTATATGCTCTGAAGTTGAGAAGAGGTCCCTCCATTATGAATGCCAAAAAGCAGATATTCTTCATCAGCAAGCATCACACCTACATTGGTAGCAGGCAGAACACTGCATATTCTCAAAGAATGGCATTCCCAATGACACACTCCCTGAATCACACACACACACACGTAAAGGAAAGCAACTCTGAAACCATTTAGAATTCTAATCAGACCAGTGACAAATCATGATTTTAGAAGCCTAGTGATGAATCATACTTCCTCTACCTTGGCAGAGATGATAAGCTAGAGGTGTAGAAAGAGACAAATATTTTCAGATAGAGCCAATGTGTAGATTTCTTTTGCATGACTACACTTATTTGTAAGAGGATGGAGGGTTTTATAAGAAGACAAATGCGGGAATAGGGATAGAGGTTAAAAAAAAAACAAAGAAAACAGAATGAATAAAGCATTTAAAATACACTAAAGAAAACAAAAAGCTATACTATTTTGCTAGATTTAATATAAACATTAAAACCTACTGTATAATCAGAAGTTCATTGTTTCATATATAACCTTCTTTGGATCTTTATGAACTAAAATGCTTGTGTTTGTGGAACTTTTTAAAATTAGTAACAAAAAGAAATTTAAAAAAAATTAGTTAGACTAGATAATATCAAAGGTTGTTTCCAGTTTAAACATCCTATGGTTCTATACTTCTATATTGTACTTCACAGGGTTGCAGTGAGGATTCCTTCATATATATATGATACTTTCCATACCTTAAAGCATAAATGATGTATTACTGCTACTACTACTACTACTACTGCTACTATGTGCTTCTCCATTGCCTTTTGGGTCACTTTCTTTTTAAAAATTATTTTTTTAATTTATCTTGCTAAATATTTCCCACTTACATATAAAAAATTAACAATCTTTTTTTTTAATTTCGAATTTCAAATTCTCTCCATCCCTCCTGCTTCTCCCACTTCCTTGAGAAGGCATCCAATTTGATATCAATTAAACATGTGAAATTATGCAAAACATTTCCATAGTAGGCACATAGCAAAAGAAAACATAAACAAAATGACAATTTAAAAATAAATTTTTTAAAAGTATGCTTCACTTGCATTCAGAGTTTATCAGTTTCCTCTCTCTGGAGGGTGATAGCATTTTTCATCATGAGTCCTTTAGAATTGTTTTGGGTCGTTGTATTGCTCAGAATAGTTAAGTCTTTCAAAGTTGATTATCCTTGCACTATCGCATTTATCATGCACAATGTTCTCCTGATTCTTCTCACTTCATTTTGCGTGGATTCATATAAGTCTTCTTAGGCTTTTTTGAAACCAACCTGTTCATTATTGCTTATAATACAATAATATTTTGAAACAATTCTATAACACAACTTGTTCAGCCATTCCCCAACTGATGAGCATTTCCTCAATTTCCAATTCTTTGCCACCACAAAAAAAGAGCTCCTATAAATATTTTTGTCCTAATAGGTCCCTTTCAATAGATGGTAAGAGGCCCAAGTGGCTGGTCAGAGAGAGATTACAGGGATCTCTTTGCTAGCACAGAGGCAGGACTTGGTTGCTTTGCCCATACTCAGATCTGGGCCACAGTCCTGGGTGGTATTCCCAGGCTAAGGAGGAGCACTAGCACAGAATAGCTTGAAGCTGCAGTGAATCAGCGAACCTGGCCACAATTCCAGGGCAGAAGAAAATGCTTGTGGTCATTCACTGAGCAGAGCATAGGCCAGGAGAGTAGTAAACATCTCTCCTTAGATCACACCACCTTGGAAGAAATGAAAACATACAGGTCCCTAGAAGTATCTCTGAAAACAGTTGCACAAAACTCCAGAAGGGGGTGGAGGACAGTGAGCCCTCCACCCTGGAAACAGAGCCCTACTTTAACAAACAAAATTCAAGTAATAGGCTGGGAAAATGAGCAAACAACAGAAAAAGCTCTAACTGAAGAAAGTTATTATGGTGACAAGGAAGATCAAAACACACACTCAGAAGAAGACAACAAAGTCAAAGCTCCTACGTCCAAAGCCTCCAAGAAAAATATGAATTGGTCTCAGGTCATGGAAGAGTTCAAAAAGTATTTTGAAAATCATGTAAAAAAGGTAGAGGAAAAATTGGGAAGAGAAATGAGAGTGATGCAAGAAAATCATGAAAAAGAAGTTAACAGCTTGGTAAAGGAAACATTAAAAATACTTACAAAAATAACACCTTTAAAATCACACTAGGTCAAATGTTAAAAGAGGTCCAAAAAACCAATGAGGAGAAGAATGTCTTAAAAAGCAGAATTGGCCAAATGGAGAAGGACATCTAAAAGCTCCCTTAAGAAAATAATTCCTTGGAGGGGTGGAGCCAAGATGGCAGAGGGAAAGCGGTGACTTGCTAGAGCTCTCCCCCAAACCCCTCCAAATACCTATAAAAAATGGCTCTAAACAAATTCTAAAGCAGCAGAACACACACAAAAAAAAACAGAGTAAAACAAATTTCCAGCCCAAGACAACCTGGATAGCTGATCGTAAAGGTATATCGCACCGGGCTGGGAGAAGAGCGCAGTTTGGTGTGGGCACGCAGGCTGCACCAACCCTGGAGCAGGCCTCGGAGGACTGAATTGCAGGCAGCTATGGCAGTTTCCAGACTTGTCAACCCACGAACGCCAAAGACAACTTAGAAGGTCAGTGGGAAAAGTTTGTGACTACGATGAGAGAAGAAGCTAGATCTCAGTTGCCCCAGGGGCAGTGGCTGCCTTCTGAGCTCCCAGCCCACAGACTGTGGGGGAATCAAGTGGCTGATCAGAGGGGCATTGCAAGGATCTACTTGTCAGGGCTGAGGCAGGAATCTCTTGCTTTGCCCGTGCTTGAATCTGGGTCACAGTTCTGAGGGGTGGTCCTGGGGCAAGGAGGAGCGCTGGCATGGTGGAGCTTGTTCTGGTGGTGGAGAGGAAACACCTCGCCCCTTATCACAGCACCTTGGAAGAACTGACACTTTTCAGGTCCCTAGAAGTATCTCTGAAAACAGTTGTACAAAGCCCCAAAGCTTGGGACAGTACATTCTCCACATTGGAAACAGACTCTTACCTTAACAAAGAGTTTAAAACTCAAGTAATTGGTTGGGATCATCAGCAAGCAGCGCAAAGAGAGTCAGACTATATTATCTTGCTTTGGTGACAAAGAAGATCAAAACATACAACCAAAAGAAGAAAACAAAGTCAAAGTTCCTACATCCAAAACTTCGAAGAAAAATATGAATCAGTCCCAGGCCTTGGAAGAGCTCAAAAGGGATTTTGAGAAGCAAGTAAGAGAAGTAGAGGAAAAACTGGGAAGAGAAATGAGAGTGATGCAAGAAAATCATGAGAAGCAAGTTAACAGCTTGCTAAAGGAGACCCGAAAAAATACTGAAGAAACTAACACCTTAAAAAATAGCTTAACCCAAATGGCAAAAGAGGTCCAAAAAGCCAATGAGGAAAAGAATGCCCTAAAGAGCAAAACTGGACAAATGGAAAAGGAAGTCCAAAAGATTACTGAAGAAAATACTTCCTTAAAAATTAGAAGAGAGCAATTGGAAGCTAGTGACTTTAGGAGAAATCAAGACACTGTAAAACAAATCCAAAAGAATGAAAAATTAGAAAAGAATGTGAAATATCTCATTGGAAAAACAACTGACCTGGAAAATAGATCCAGGAGAGAGAATTTAAAAATTATTGGACTATCTGAAATCTATGATCAAAAAAAGAGCTTAGACATCATCTTTCAAGAAATTAGCAAGGAAAACTGCCCTGATATTTTAGAACCAGAGGGCAAAATAGAAATTGAAAGAATCCACCAATCTCCTCCTCAAAGAGATCCCCAAAGGAAAACTAGGAATATTGTAGGCAAATTCCAGAGTTCACAGGTCAAGGAGAAAATATTGCAAGCAGCCAGAAAGAAACAACTCAAGTATTGTGGAAACACAATCAGCATAACACAAGATTTAGCAGCTTCTACATTAAGGGACTGCAGGGCATAGAATATAGTATTCCAGAGACCAAAGGAGATAGGATTACAACCAAGAATCACCTACCCAGAAAAACTGAGTATAATCCTGCAGGCGAAAAAATGGTAATTCACTAAAATAGAGGACTTTAAAGCATTCTTGATGAAGAGACCAGAACTGAATAGAAAATTTGACTTTCTAATACAAGACTCAAGTGGAACATGAAGAGGTAAACAGGAAAGAAGAATCATAAGAGACTTATTAAGGTTGAACTGTTTATATTCCTGCATGGAAAGATGATATTTGTAACTCATGAGACCTTTGTCAGTATTAGGGTAGTTGGAGGGAAAAAGTATATGTATGTATATAGATAGATAGATAGATAGAGGGCACAGGGTGACTTGAAGATGAAGGGGTCATATCTGGAGGATAAAATTAAGGGGTGAAAGAGGATTATACCAGGAGAAGGAGAAAGGGAAAGGTAGAATGGGGTAAATTATCTCACAAAAAAAAAACAGAAAAGAAAAGCCTCTTACGGTGGAGTGGAACCGGGGCAAAGTGAGAGGAAATGAGTGAATCTTATCCTCATAGGATTTGACTTAAGGAGGATATAACATACACACTCAATTGGGTATGCAAATCTGTCTTACCCTGCAGGAAAATAGGAGGGAAAGGGGACAAGAGAGTAGGGGGATGATAGAGAGGAGGGTAGATTGGGAAAGGGGTTAATCAGAAGCAAATACTTCTGAGGAGGGACAGGGTCAAAAGAAAGAATAGAATAAATGGGAGGGTGGAATAGGATCAAGGGAAATAGAGTTAGTTTTTCACAGCATGTCTACTATGGAAGTGTTTTGCATAACTGCACATGTATAGACTATATTGAGTTGCTTGCCTTTTCAATGAGGGTGGGTGAGGAGGGAGGAAGGGAGAAAATTTGGAACCCAACGTTTTAAAAACACATGTTTAAAAAAAAGTGTTTTCACATGCAAGTGGCAAATAAGAAATACAGGAAATGGAGTACAGAAGTCTATCCTGCCCTACAGGAAAATAGAAGGTGAAAGGGGGACTGATAGCAGGGAAAGCAGACTAGGGGAAGGGGTATTCAGAATGTATGCCATCTTGGGGTGGGGGAGGGGTGAGATGGGGTGAAAATTTGGAACTCAAAATCTTGTGGAAGTAAATGTTGAAAACTAAAAATTTTAAAAAAGAATTAAAAAAATAAAATAAGAAATCAGACTAAAAAAGTTTAAAAAAAAAGAATTCCTTAAAAATTAGAGTAGAGCAAATGGAAGCTAATGACTTTATGACAAATAAAAAAAAACAAATAATAGAATTAAAAACCAAAAGAATGAAAAAACAGAAGACAATGTGAAATATCTCATTACAAAAACATCTGACGTGGAAAATAGGTACAGGAGAGATAATTTAAAAATTATTGGACTGCCTTAAAGCCATGATCAAAAAAAGAGCCTACACATCATCTCTCAAGAAATTATAAAGGAAAACTGCGCTGATATTCTAGAACCAGAGAATAAAATAAGAATTGAAAGAATCCACCTAATCACCTCCTGAAAGAGATCCTAAAATGAAAACTGCCAGGAATATTAGTGCCAAATTCCAGAGTTCCCAGGTCAAGGTGAAAATATTGCACACAACCAGAAAGAAACAATTCAAGTATCATGGGAGCCACAATCAGGAAAACACAAGATTTAGCAGCTTCTCTATTAAATGATTGGAGGGCTTAGAATATGCTATTCCAGAAGGCAAAGGAGCTAGAATTATAACCAAGAATCACCTACCCAGCAAAACTGAATATAATCCTTCAGAGGAAAAGTGGACATTCCATGAGATAGAGGACTTTCAAGCATTCTTAATAAAATACCAGAGCTGAATAGAAAATTTGACTTTCAAATGCAAGACTCAAGAGAAATATAAAAAGGCAATGTTGCATGGTGGATAGAGAACCAGCCTCAGAACCAGGCTGACCTGGCTTCCAGTTCCATCTTTGAAATGTGGATGTGGGACCCTGGGCAATTCATTTAATTTCTCAGTGCTCTGGAATCCTTTTTAAGACTATAAGTTCAAGAAAATATGCCAACCTGCATTGGTAGAAGCAGTTTCTTTCTTAAGGACCATGCCTTAAATCCAAATCACTCTGGCTCTCATTGATTGGTCAACCATAGGTCCCAGGCCAAGCCCCACTTGGTCATTGTCTGGGCCCTGATTGTCTCAGAGTGAATGTAAATAACAATTGTTTCTGTTCTGGTCAGAAACCCTGAGGTCTTCCCCTCCCAGATTGATTTTTTTTTTTTGAGTAGGTAAAAGAGGCTATTCTTTGCCTCATTTCTTACCTAGATTTAGTCACGAAATGGGCATTGCCTCAGTCACACTGACACCTGTTAAAGACCTTAGCTTATGAAGGCCAATGTCTCCCACTGCATCCAGGGTCATCTCCAGTCATCCTGATCTATACCTTGCCACTGGACACAGATGCCTCCTGAAGAGAAAGTGAAGCTGGTGATTTTACACAGCCTGCCTTACTTAAATCCAATTTGTTTGCTTGTCGTGGACCCACCTTTCTGATGTTATGGCCCTTTTCAAGAACAAAGGACAAACAATAGCAAGGATCTTTTTGGGATATGGATCTAGTAGTGATATTAATAGGTGAAAGTGTATGCACACCTCTATAGCCCTTAGGGCACAGTTCCAAACTGCTCTCCAGAATGGTTGGACTAGTTTATAACTCTCCCAACATTTGTGTCCCAATTTTTATATATGCCTCTAATGTTTGTCATTTACCTTTTGTGCCATGTTGGCCAATTTGATGGGGTGAGGTGATATCTCAGAGTTGTTTTAATTAGCATTTCTCTAATCAATAGTGATTTAGAGCATTTTAATGTAATTATTGCAAAGTTTGACTTCTTCTGAAAACTGTCTGTTCATATTATTTGACCATTTACTTATTTTTATAAATGTGGCTCAATTTTCTATATATTTGAGAAAGGTGTCCTTTATCAGAGAAACGCACAGCAAATAATCTCCGGGTTTGTCTTGGCAGGTAGACTTCCAACTACTTTATATTGTCTGTCATTATTTTAAATGGACTTTTTCTTTATATCTCTCACTGCTGGGTTTTGTTGGCACCATATAGAAATGCTAATGCTTTGTGTGGGTTTACTTTATGTCTTGGAACTTTGCTGAAGTTGTTGATTATTTCAACTAGTTTTTCAGTTGATTCTCTAAGGTTCTCTAAGTATACCATTGCATTATCTGCAAAGATTGATAATTTTGTTTCCTTATTGTATTTTTTTAATTCCTTCAATTTCCTTTGCTTGTCTTATTGCTAGTTAGCATTTCTAATGAAATATTGAATAATAGTGGTGATAATGTACACCGTTGCTTCACCCCTTATTTTATTGAAAAGGCTTCACATTTATCTACATTACTTAATGCTTGTTTTTGGTTTTAGATAGTTACTACTTTTTATTTTAAGTAAGGTACCATTGATTCCTATGCTTTCTAGTGTTTTTAATAGGAATGGGTATTGTATTTTGTCAAATGCTTTTTCTATATCTATTGAGAGAATTGTATGATTTCTGGGTTTCTCCTTTCTTTTGTTCTTTTTTTTTATATTGATATGGATCAATTATGCTGGTAGTTTTCTTAATATTGTACCAGTCCTGCATTGCTGGTATAAATCCCACCTGGTCATAGCATACAAACTTTGTGATATATTGCTATAATCTTCTTGTTATTATTTTATTTAAAATTTTTGCATTGATATTTATTAAGAAATTGGATCATAGTTTCATTTCTCTGTTTTTGCTCTACTTTAGGTATCAGAAACGTATTTGTGTCATAAAAAGAATTTGGTAGGGCTTCTTTATATATTATTACAAATGCTTTATATAATATTGAGATTAATTCTTCCTTAAATATTTGATAGAATTCACTTGTAAATCCATCTGGTTCTGGGAATATTTTTCTGAGGGAGCTCAGTGATAGTCAGATCAATTTTTTTTCTAAGATAGGATTATTTGAATCTTCTATTTCTTCTTCTGTTAATTTGGGCAGTTTACATTTTTGTAAATATTTACCAATTTTACTGAAATTGTTAGTTTTATTGACATGGAATTGGGCAAAATAACTCATAATAATTGCTTTAATTTCATCTTCATTGGTGGTGCATTCACCCCTTTCATCTTTGATACTAGTAATCTCATTTTTTTTTCTTTTTTAAAATCAAATTAACCACTGGTTTAGCTATTCTTTTATTGATTTATACTCTTAGAGACATAAATTTTCCCTCAAGTATTTCTTTGGCATCATCTACACAGTTTGGAATGTTGTCTCATTGTTGCCATTCTCTTTAAGGAAATTACTAATTGTTTCTATGATTTGTTCTTTAACCCATTCATTCTTTAGGCTTAGATTGCTTAGTTTTCAATTAATTTTTGATCTATGCTTCTATGGCCCTTTATTAAATGAAATATTAACTACATTGTGGTCTGAAAGGGATGCACTTAATAATTTTGATTCTTCTGCATTTGCTTGTGAGGTATTTATACCCTAATACATGGTCAATTTTTGTGAAGGTACCCATTCAGTTTTCTTCAGAGTTCTGTTATATCTAACTTTTCTAAAACTCTATAATTCTCCTTGAATTCTTTCTTATTTATTTTATATTTAAATTTATCTAGCTCTGATGGGGAAGGTTGAGGTCCCCCACTAGTGTAGTTTTACTGTTTATTTCCTCATCTAATCATTTAACTTTTCCCTTAAGAATTTAAATGCTATGCCAGTTGGGGAATATATGTTTAGTATTGCAAATATCTCATTGTTTATGGTTCCTGTTAGTGAACTGTCATTTCCCTCTTTATTCCTTTCAATTAGATCTACTTTTGCTTTTGCTTTCCCTGAGATCATGATTGTTACCCCTGCTATTTTCATTTCTGCATAACAGATTCTGCTCCAGCCCCTTGTTTTAACTCTTTGTGTATCTCTGTTTTAAGTATCTTTCTTGTAAACAACATATTGTTGGGTTATGGTTTCTAATCCATTTTGCTGTTTGCTTCTACTTTATGGGTGAATTCATTCCATTCACATTCACATTTATGATTACTAACTGTATGTACATTTCCCTTCATCCTGTTTTCTATTTATCCTTCTGTCTCTGTCTCTTTCTCTGTCTATCTGTCCCCCTGTCTGTCCATCTGTCTGTCTGTCTGTCTCTCTCCCCCATTCCTTTTCTTAAGCCTGTTTTGATTCTGACAACTACCTTCTTTTATTTGATTTCCCCTCTATAATACCCTTTACCTTGTTTCTCTTGTCCCCTTTCCCTCCTACTCTCTTTTTGGTTAAGATAGATTTCTATTGCCAATTGAGTGTGTGTGCATGTGTGTGTGTGAACATACATACCTACACACAGATGGACAGATAAATAGATAAATAGATAGATAGATAGATAGATAGATAGATAGATAGATAGATAGATAGATAGATAGATAACATACATACATTCTCTCTTTGAACTGATTTAGATGTAAATGAAGTTTAAATATTGCTCCCTCATTGACCTTTATTGTGTGCCTCTTTTCTATGAGATAATTTCCCCCTTTCTTCTTCTTCTTCCTTTCTCCTTTTCCCAAAGCATCATATAATTGATTTATTCCCCTATTTTCTTTCTATGGAGAATCCTTATAACTACCCTAATAATAGCAAAATTCTTAAAATTTTACCTTTTTAAATACCTATCAATTTCTCTTGCATGTTTACCTTTCAATGCTTCTATTGAATCTTGTATTTGAAAGTCAAGTTTTCTACTCAGCTCTGGTCTTTTCATCATGGTTGCTTGAAAGTCCTTTATTTTATTAAATATCTCAGACCCATAGCATCACATTATAATATTTGTATTTTAATTTTTCCCCTACATAAGAATCAGTTGGAGGTTGTTGAAAGTGTCATACAATTTCCAAAATGCAATCTATTCATTTTCTACCTCCTGCTTAGTTCTAGACATAGCTCATTCTCCACTTGCAGATCCTGTTCAATACATACTTGGATGTGCTAACTCAATGAGTTTTCCATAAAGCTACCTATGATAACCTGAAAATAGGTATCCTCCATCCTTTTATTATCATTATTATTTGTTGTTGTTTTTCTCTGTGTAGACTATAAGGTAAATTTCTTTTGTGTGGTCATAGACCACACTGAAAAAGGCTCTATCACGTGTGGCTTTCTAAATTCTGCACCACCATCTTCACAGAAGAGTATCCCAAGAGACACCAGCAACTATAATTATTGTATCTTCCATTTGAAAACTACTTTACATTTGCTATGATTGTGTCCAACACTTTTTGCAGGTATATATCTTTATGTTCATGCCTCCCTTAAAATTGAACAGCAAAGAATCATGGCTTAAAGTTATCTCAGAAGTTACATCTGTCTAAGAATTAGCCATGGTCTTAAGATATACATAGCATACACCTTATGGAAAAAAAGTTTTTAAGTTTACATTTTGCTCTAATGAGTCTGCTTTTTTAAAAAAAATGTTTTAATCATTTATGTGACTGTAAAGACATGGTCTTCTAGAGAAAACCCTTTGTACCTGCTTTGTTTCTGTCTCACATTTCTATCAAGAATATCCTCACTAGGTGTGGACATAATTATCAGAACTATTTTTACAGAAGTCAAAAAGTGCACACATGAATGAGTAGTTACTACTGTTCTCTTGATTTATAGTACTATCAATATATTTTTTTTAAATCAACGGGCTTCCTCCCCTTCATTATGCTGAAAATCAAAACCTCACTGCTTTTGAAATTATCTTTACTTCCAGATTTCCTCTCTGCTGTGTGCTCTAGATAGTCTATCTACTTTCATTTTCTTAAATACCATTTCTACTTCCTTACATAACACATGGGAAAGTGAGATGTTCAAGTTCAAATATGTTAGTTCAGCTGCAATTGATGACAGAAATAAATCTGTACAGAAATACTAGAGGACTGGTTTTATTTTCCACGTTATGTGTGGTCTTCTTTTCAATTTCATCTATAAATGCTCTTATGGTAATTTGTTTTGGTTGGCTATGTGAGTTGATATTTCACATAATCTTCTATCAACTTTTTCTACAACATTCATAAATTAATTTACATCTTTTCAACAACTAAATCAATGTGATTCCAATACAACTACATGTAGACAACAACAGATATTTCTTACTGCCTACTCTGTTAGGCATTGGGAATACAAGGAGAGAAGGGGGAAAAGCTATGATTGTCCTCAAGGAGCTTACATTCTACTGACATGAAAGGATGAAATATTTATACAGATAGGTAAGAAATAATTTGAGGAGGGAGAAAGCTCCAAGGGGCATCATGAAAATATTTCTTTAAGGAGATGGCAACTGAGGTGAACCTTGAAGGAAACTAAGGAGCCTAAGAGTGAAGAAGGGAAAAGAATTGGGGCAGCTAGGTGACACAGTGGATACAGCATATTCACAATATGGTGCTGGGGTAGTTAAGTGGCACAGCGGACAGATTGCTAGGCCTGGTGTCAGGAAGACTCATCTTCCTGAGTTCAGATCTGGTCTCAGACTCTAACTAGCTATGTGACCCTGGGCAAGTCACTTAACACTGTTTGTCTCTGTTTTCTCATGTGCAATATGAGCTGGAGAAGGAAATAGCAAACCACTTCATTATCTTTCAGTATCTTTGCTGAGAAAACCCCAAATGGGGTCACAGAGAAGTAGAGTACAACTGAAACAACTGAAAAACAACAATGCCAAAAGAGTTCATACCAGGTACACAGAATAGTCTGTGAAAAGGAAGAGAGGTCAATAATCAAATGTAAAGTTGAGGGAACAGTAACTAGGACAGTTTGACTTGAATAATGAGTATATTAATGGGAATAATGTCCAGAAAGGAAGGCCATGTCCTAAACTAATGTAACCCTTGTAACTGTAATTCTCTGGAGATCAAGGCTGAGATGGGTTCTGAATTCTTTGGAGTTACTCCTTGGGGCAATTGTTCTATGTTGGTTAAATTTCTTTAAGAGATTATGCTAGTCCAAATTGATGTCTTTTTCTCTTTCCATTTCCTATTTTTCAGGCTCTCAAAATACTGTTTGAATAGATCATATTGGATTTTGTTTTGGGGCTTTGGAAGATTGGATAGGATTTCAACAAGTAGATATGGGGGAAAATAGTTCAAGGATTTAAGAAAGAGAAGCCCTAAGAGGTATCTAAAAATAAACTACTTATTTCAGATGGATAACATAATAAATCAAAGTTGCAGTCAAATGAATTCAGTGTTCATTTGACATGAAAAAAAAAGACCTAAAATTCTAGAGAAAGCTGGATTATGGAGATAAGGAAGTGGGAGGACATCTATATCAACTCCATCATTTTGAACATCTTTTTCACCCCAGAGATTATGAGAATTGCACTGAAAAGCTGTAAATGAATTTAGGATCAATAGGAAAACTGTTAAGCAAAATGGATACTTTTTAAAGGCTTGTCAACGTGTGCTTTTTTTCTTGACGCTCAAGACACAGACTACCAACTGATTTTCTTTGCTTTCCCTGCTTCTAAATGAGCAAGTCATTGGCTTTCTCCTGTGACTTCTTAACTCCTCCTCTCTACAAAATGAAAAATAATCCAAAAAGCTACAAGTATTATATAAATTACGGGATATATGAACAGGGTTCCTTAAAGAGTAGGAAATACAGGGAAACTATCCTAGAATGTGGTGTCAAAAGTCATGACCATTGCATCTGAAGTCAGAGGCACAGGTCTGAATCCTGTCTTTGCTACTACTTGCATGATTTTGGGAAAATAAAACAATAAACAAACATTTATTGAGCATATGATAAGAAGTATGTTAGGTATCAGGGATACAAATATGCTAAATGAAATGATGTTGCTGTTTGTCCTTCAATTTAGAAAAGGATCAATGACATCAGGAAGGTCTTGACTTGCAAATGAATTGGATTTAAGTAAGGCAGGGCTGTGCAAAGTCACCAGCCTCTCTTTCTTCTAGGGAGCCATCTGGGTTCAGTGGCAAGACATAGATCAAGATGACTAGAGATGACTCAGATGAAATGGGAGACCATGGGTCTTTTTCAACTAAGGTCTTTCCTAGGTCTCTGTTTAAAATAATTCTTACTTGAAAGAAGCTTACATTATAATGGGTAGCAACAAGGAAATATATAAGTATATGCAGAATCAATATAAAAAGAACCAATTTAACAAAACCATAGTCACTTTAGAGGGATGGCATTAGTAGAGGCATCTGGAAAGGCTTCGTGTAGAAGATGATACTTGGGCTGTGTCTTGAAGGAAGGAAAGGATTCTATGAGGTAGAATTGAGGAGAAAGTGCATTCAAAGTCACAAAGGTTAGGGATGGGAGTGTTCTGTGTGAGGCATTGAGGGCTGGCCTATTTGTCAGTATCAGAGAGTGTGGGAGGGAATGTCTTGTCCAATTATGTTATAAAGATATACTGGGGCCAGGTTGGGAAATCATTTTGGGAGCATATTCAACAGCTTTCTTGTTGGCGTCTCTGCCTCAAGTCTCTCCCCACTCCAGTCCATCCTCCACTCAGCTATCAAATTGATGTGTTTTTAGAAGATCAGTATTGGCATTTACTGAATAGGACAATGATATGTTTCCATATTACCTATACAAGTAAACATAAAATGTTCAGTTTGGCCTATAAAGCCCTTCATAACTTGATCCTGTACTTTCTCTCCAATCATCTTATATCTTATTCCTATCTATACACTCTGTGATCCAAAGGCACTCATCTTCTTACTGTTTCTTGTGCAAAATGCTCCATTTCATGATTCCTCTTGCAAAAAACACTGACTCCATGCATGGAGTCATTCATGACTCCATGCATTTTCACTGGCTGCCCCCCAGACCTGGAATTCTCTCCCTCTTTATCTCTGCCTCCTGGTTCCCCCTGGTTTTCTTCAAGTCTCAACTAAAATCTCAATTTTTACAAGAAGTTTGTTTTCTAGTATTCTTTAATTGTAGTGCCTTCCCCATGAGATTATCTATAATTGATATTTTTATATATTTAATTTGTAGAGTTGTTTTCATTGTCTCCCCCATTTGACTGTGAACTCCTTGACAGTAGGAACTATTTTTGGCCTTTTGTTGTATCCCCAGTGCTTAACACAGTTCCTGGAACATAAAAGAAAGCTTAATAAAGGTATGTTGACTTGATTTGACTCAATGTCCTCATATGTAAAATGAGAGGATAATGTCTAAGATCTCTTGTTCTGCTATTCTCTAAATCTATGAGTTATATAAGAGCTAAACATTTAAATTGACAACTATATTTTCATAGGAATATAACCAAAACCATGACTTCCCTCTTGCTCTGAATCCACCTAAAATAATTACTATATTTACAATTGGGACTTCTTTCCCCTCAGGAAATAATATTGCAGTTATATTTGCATCTAGGCAAAACAGTATTTCCTCCGCTTCAGAAGCTGACCAGAAAAATGCTATTTGAATGAACCCAAAGTAACAAAATAAAATTTCTTAAAGTCTCTGTGTCAATTTTTGACATCCATCCCTCTCTCTCTTCTTCCTCAATTCCTCAACCTGTGCACAAAATTTGAAGGGAAGAAATACTGAGTGGCAGATACTGCAGTTGGCATGAATAACTGGAATGTTACAGCTTGTCAGAGATCAGCATGTTCTTTAAAAAAGAAGAAAGTAAAATCTGAAGATAAAAGGACTAAGATGAGGCTTTCCCATATTCTCATTCAAATTTTTCCCTCTATTAAATTTCATCATATTTCCTTTTTTAACCTTTGCTGCAGGTCTCTATATATAGGACTCTCTCTCTCTCTCTCTCTCTCTCTCTCTCTCTCTCTCTCTCTCTCTCTCTCTCTCTCTTTCTCTCTCATACACATACACACACACATGAATGCACACATGCACACACACACATACAACTCTACTCCACTTCTGTCATTTAAAACATGATGAAATTAATGACGGAAATTCTATTTTCAGCTGTTCTTCATTAAAGCATCCCCCCCCACCTGGGATGAAAGTAGATGGTGAAGGAAGAAAAGTGATATCCTGATAATGATGAAGACACTTTTGTGGTCAGTCATTTGTCTTACCAACTGGAGTCCATACTGATCAAGTGACCAGTATGTTTATGGAGAGAACATTGAAAGGCTATCCACAGTTACATAGATTCCATTGTGGATACACTTCTCTGCAAAGAGAGAGAGAAAGTTGAGAAAGCTAGTGCAATCTTTGATTTCAGACATTTAAAATCTAGAATAAGATAAGAAATTGTCCCACTGTATGCTGCTCTGGTAAGATCATATATGTAGTATTGTGTACAATTCTGGACTCCATGTTTATAAAGATAAAGAGTGACCAGAGAAGAAAGGTCATAGTAGTGAAGGAATTAACAAATTGTTGCGTGAAGCTTAATTGAAGAAGTTGGTAATATTTAGCCGTTAAAAAAAGTTCTGTTCTTGTTTTGTATATGGTTGGCTTGGTGGAGGAAGGGGCCGGCAGGTGGGAAAGGAGGTGGTAGGGCTGACTTCAAGTATTTGAAGAGTTATCATTCAAAAGAATGATCAGAACTATTCTGCCTGGGCCCAAAGTGCAGAACTAAAAACAATGTTCAAAAGCTGCCAAAAATCAGATTTAGGCTTAATGTCTGGAAGAACCTCTGAGCCATTAGTGCTGATGAAAAGTGGAGTGGGCTTCCTCAAGACATAGAAGTTTTTCTATCACTAGAGATCTTTAAGCAGAAGCTTAATGTCCATTGGTTGTAATGAGGAGACGTAATCAGGTATGGGTCAGATTTAATAGCCCCTGAGGTTCCTTTGGGCTCTGAGATTCTAAAGTTCTGTGAAATCCATCACTCTCCTAGTACACTGAACATAGGTAATTAGATGAACAAAACGGAACCCGGGCCCGGAAGAACAAAGGCTCCTCTTCAACTTAATTCCTTTTAATGGTCCTTGCACAGTAAAAATAAAGTACAAACACTATAATTTCACTTGCAGAAAAGTTACACATACTCTAGGTATCTTTAGAAACAGCTGCAAAAGTGAATTCACTTCTGACAAGATTGGTGTTAATTATCAGCAAGGACTTCAGTATAATACTATTTAAATCATTTTAAATTATCCCTCTCAAAAATTAATTTTTCATCAAAGATTACACAAAAAAATCATGATATCATCTCTGCAGCTGCGATTTAGTAATAATTTTATCTATTATTACCAATGTCAGTTAGATAAAAGAAAAATGGCACCCCACTGTGCTGATTCCAGCACAGACCATATATAGAAATTTTTAACTATCACTTATAATCGCCTTGATGAGCTTAAACCTCCTCTCAATTAACACCCTAAATGACACTGAGACATCTTAATGGAGGATGTAAGTAAAGGAAAAAGACTTTAATCAAAGAATAAAAAGGAAAGTTCCAAGAAAAAGGAGGGGCCCCCTAAAGTACCTCTTCATGTCCAATCCAATCCAGGTCTTATATCTTCTCTTGAATTTCTTGACAGCCCAAGATGCTGAGTGGGACCAGGAAGGCAATAGAATGGCAGGATCTGCTGTGCATATTTTTAGCTAAGCCCTCTCTTATAAAAGGACACAAGATCATAGGAATGAGAGATTAAAGTGACCACTGAGATTATGTAGTTTGAGCCCCTCATTCTACAGAGGAATAACCTGAGATCCAAAAACAGGAAATGACTTGCAAAATATCACCCATATGGTAAACAATAGAGCTCAGATTTTAGCCCCAGTCTTTTGACTCCAAGTCGAATGTTTATTTGGAGTCCTAATCCCCAAATGGGAGCAGATCAAGGATCTTGGAAACTCTAAGCTGCTACATCTTGAAAAGATTTGTAAAAGGTCCTGAAAACAAAAAATTTGAGAGGCAGCTTGGCATAGTAGATAGAGAGATGAATTTGGAATCATGAAAACCTGGGTTTGTATCCTATTTTAAATATTTAATAGCTATGTGATCCTGGGCAAGTCACAGTCCCTCTGGGCCTCAACTTCGAAATTTTCTCATCTACAAAATGAGAGGATTAAGGATTGATGACTTAAGTAATTTTCAAGCTTTAGATCTATGTTCCTATGGCCTTATAATAGTAATAATATTTCCATACTCTTAAGTACTTTTTTTTTACTGGTACAAGTACAGCCTCCACTGGTAGAGATCATAATACTTAGTAGAAAGTTTTATGTTATTGTGACAAAAAATCCATTACTTGGTGATCAATATTTTAATGATGAACCTTTCCACATTTAGTTGGATTGTCTTCATTCAACTATTGGAAAACACAGTCTATGTTGGACTCATATTCATACTCATACTCGTACTGCAACGCTATGGTAATGATGGCAATACTTACTACTACTACCACCACTGCTACTGCTATTACTATTGCTATTGCTGCTGCTCCTACTACTATTACTACTACTACTACTACTACTACTACTACTACTACTACTACTCATAATAATAATAATAAGCACTGGTTAGAATTTATATAGATCTTTAAAGTTTGCAAAGCACTTTACTTATGTTCTCATTTACTTAAATTCTTACACACACACACACACACACATACACACTACACACATGCACAACCCTAAGAAGCAGGATCTATTATTATCCCCATCTTATGGATAGGAAATCTCTCTAAAGAGATTAAGTGACTTGATCAGGGTCACATAGCTAGTAAGTATCCAGGGCAGGATTGGAACTTAGTTTTTCCTTATACCAAGTTCAACACTCTATCTACTATGCCACCTAGCTCCCACTGTTTCAGGTCAATGAACCTGAGAAAAAATATACTTCCATGGCAAAGCCTAAGAACTAAGAATAACATACTTTCCTACTACAATGAGTACTTTGTGGAATTTTAACAATTATTGTTGGTGATAATAATTATTATCTATAATGAATGCCAGCCACAGTGATGTGTGTCCATGGGGATTTTGTGTGCCTTCAATCCTGTTACAGTTGCTGTGAACAACTGATAGGACCCCTGAATTGTTGGTAAATTGTTATTAAGTTGTACTACTGATTGAATTAGCACTCTGGTTAAGTCAATCAATCTCACTTATTAAGTTCTTACTGTGTAAAGCACTGTGCTAAGTAATGAAAACACAAATACAAGCATAAAGACAATCTCTGCTCTGCAAGTATGCAAATATGCAAAAAGCTGAGAATATTCAATGTTGGAGGGGCTGTGGGAAGATAGGCATACTATTGAATTGTTGGTGCATTTGTGTATCAGTACAGCCATTTTGGAAAGCAAGTCTGAATTATGCAAATAAAGTGACTAAAATATCCATATCCTTTGACCCAGAGATTCTATTGTTAGTTTTATGTCCCAACAAGACTATTAAAAAGAAGAAAATCCCCTATATATCAAAATATTGATTAGCAGCATTTTTTATGATAGCAAAGGATTGGAAATGCCTGTGGCAAGTGGAGAGTGCTGACAGTTGACTGCACTCTGGACTCACTCTAGTTTGCCCCAGCTCTTCACCCTGAAGCTCACGCCAGCCCTGAAATTTGCATATTGGACATTTCTTTTTTCCTTGCAGGCTCTCCCTCTGATTGGATGGCTCCTTCCGGAACCTACATTTTAAGAAGCATGCCCAGGCCAGTCATGTCTTCATTCCTCTCCTATCTCTCAGCACTTTCTCTAAAATGCTCTGGCTGGGTCATGTGCCTGCTCCTTTTCAGCTTCCTTCTTTGTTGTCTTCCCTCATTAGAATGTTATTTCCTTGAGGGCAGGGATTATGTTTCTTTTTGCTAATACTCATATTTCTATCTCAGCACAGTGATTGGCAAATAATGAACACATAAATGCTAGTTGACTGACTGAAACAAAAGAGATACCCATCAATTGAGGAACAGTTAAAGAAATTGTACATAAATGCACTGGAATATCATTGCACTGCAAGAAATGAAGAATATAAAGAATGTGGAGAAGCATGGAAAGATCTATATGAAGCAATGGAGAGTGAAATAAACAGATCCAAGAAAACAATATAGACAATGACTAAAATAATTAAAATGGAAAGAACAATCAAATACACATAAATTAAATGTTGAATAATAACAAAGAACAATCAAGGGTAGAAAGAATATATATGAGAAGATATCTCCCCATACACCCTACCCCTTTGCAGAGCTGGGAGGCCCACAAGTGTTGTGCATTGAACATATTTTCAGACTTTTTATGTATTGAACCAGTGAGCTTATTTTTTCTTCTTTTTCTTTTTTTAAATATCATTTGTTATACGGAATGTTACTGAGAGAGGTGGGAAAAGGATACTAAAGGTATGGTGATGTTAAAAAAAAAGACATGATTAAAATTCATTTATGATAAAAACTAAAGAAATTAAGAGGTCACTAAAGTCTCAAGAGGATAAAGTTGAAAAACCTAAAGGATTGAAAACAATTTTCATTTAACACAAACATGAAAAATTATGTGTAACAAAGAAAATGGATGGTGAAAAAATGTTACTGATGTCTTAAACAATTTGGAAGAGGAGATGGACATACTTACAATGGAATTTAAATAGCTCTTTTGAAGTTTGGCAGCATGAATCCAAATACCAAAACAATTATAGCATAATAGTAATTCACAAAGCTGTCATTGCAGTAACCACCATAAACAAACACATTCTCCCACAATGCTCAACAGAAAGTATAAAAACAATTCAAGACATTCACACAACAATATAAGCAGCAACTGTGGCAATGGTGAGAACCATATAAGCAAAAATAGAGCCATCTAGAAATATGCTTAAAGAGAGATGTCAAATTCCCTCTTGGTAGAAATTATTTGAGAGAACTATTGAAGAAAGAAAAGTGTTGGAATCTCTAGCTGGTACATGCAGTCAAAAACATGAATGTCATATTGACCAATTAAAAGCAATGAAAAAGATTCAGTTGAATACCAAAGTCCAAAAGTAAAGGCAACACGAGTCAAAGCAGTGAAAAAATTAAAATAGATAATTCAACATCAATCAAATTCTTTACTGCAGTGGCTTGAAAAGCAAAGATCTCAAGCTGCTTGTGTATATGTCATTTTCAAAGGGGAGCTCAATGGCATGGTGGATACAGCAAAGGACATTCCTGACATTTCAACCTTAGCCAGAAAAGAAAAAGAAACTCTGTAAAGTTCTCCATAACCCGATGACACCAGCCTTGGTGCTGTTCTTCAAACAAGAAGTTCCATCTCCTGATTCCAGGGACACTGGATTGCCTATTACTCCTCACACCTGACACTCCATACCTAAAATGTTCTCCCTCCTTCTCTGTGTCTTCTGGCTTCCCCGGCTTCTTCATTCAACACTCAACTCAAATCCCGCTTTCTTCTATAGAGGACTTTTTTCCTGGCCTCACCCCTCCTCCTCTACTTCATCCCCCAGTGCCTTTACTTTGAGATTACCTTCCATATGGAGTGCATGAGGTGTTCAGGGAAGACTAGCACCTCTGGTATGAAAGTTTGCTGAGATTTTTTCAAGGCTGCTCATCCACCTTTAGCAAATAGTAGGTCCTTAATAAAAACTTGTTGACTAACTAAAGATCTGATTTCAAATCCTCTCTCAGATACATGTTAGCACAGTGACTTAGGCAAATTCTTTGACCTCTTTCAGCCTCACAGAGTTTTGGGGTATGTCAACTAAGATAACATACATAAAACCCCTTGCTTTGCTATATAAAGTTAGCTATGATTATTATTTTCCAATATAAACTTTAGGTACCTTGAGGGCAGAAATGGTTGTTTTATCTTTTCATTTCTTTTATTATTTAGTATATTGACTTGTAAACAACAGACAATAAACAAAATTTTTATTGTCTAGTACATTATTTTAAACACCAAAATGATAAGATGTTGGGCTATATGTCTCTATGATCTATCAGGTTACCAGAATCTAAGAGCCCTGGAAAAATAAACACACATATATGTATACGAGCATACATACTTATATGTACACATGCATGCATGGGATGTATGGAATGTTTAGGGAGGACTAACACCTCTAGTGTGAGGGCTTGCCAAGCCCTTTTCAAGGCTACTCATCCATGCTTAGTGTCCACCTTTGCCCAATTTTCACCTGCGGCTCCAAGAAGCTGTGGCATGCTCAGAAGTCACACCCTAGTAAAACCATTTCAGCAGACAGGCTAAACCATATTGACTGTAACTGATAGGCTTGAAACCCATTAGTGGATTAGGGGAATATCTACTCCAAGAATTTGAAGATTTTCCTCTGTGGAATGGATAGATGAGAACAATTTTTTAAATGGTCATAAAGGCAACTGAAATAAGTGCCATGGAGCATTTAGAGCTTAGTCAGACATAGAAGATGTGAAGGTTATCCACTGCATTCCAGACTATCACCAGTCATCACAACTTTTGTCCTTCCACAGGATTTCAATAGTTATGGAGGATACAGTAAAGCTGAAGATTTCTCACAACTCTGCCTCACTTAAATCCAATTCATGTGCAAGTCAAATCATGACCCGTCATGTCATTGGTCTCTTTTGAAAATTGGGGATGAACAACAACTAGGGGCCAACCTCTATAATAAATGTTTGAAAAGAGGTATTTTTTTGTTTATTAGTTTTAATGAGACAAACATTGATCTTGAGGAGCATACATTTGAATATGTTGAGATCGCAATTATATGAGAGTACAGATTGAGAGCAGATGGAAAAGTCCAGTTGTTCTTAGGGTACAGCAGAAATGCAAATCAGAAAACCCAGGCTGGAGGGCACAATGACAATGCAAATGGAAACACTTGGTGGTGTAGAGGGAAATGTGGTAAGGTGGACAGCAAGGATGCAGGCTCATCCCATTCCCAGACAGGAGTAAATATCACTTAGCACCTCTTTTTTAATGAGGAAGGTGATTCGATCATGCCTCAAATGTTTTTCCTATGCACTTCTGTCTCTTAGATTCCCTTATTTCCTTGTAGACTGGGTTCACATCTCACCTTCTTCACAAAGCCTTTCTCCATTCCCTCCCGCCAATCATGTCATAGGGACTTCACCTCTAAAATATAGATATACGTGTATATACATGTGTATAGATGTATGTAGACACATGTATGCATGTGTATACACATACATACATAAACATACTCACATGTGTGTATAATATTGTATGTACCTAGTTGTTTAGATATTATCTCTCCTATTAGAAAATGAAGTCCTTGAAGACAAAGACTTTTTTGCCTTTCTTTGTTTAGAAAGACTGTCCCCAACAAGTAGCATGGGGTGCCTTGTATGGCTTGCAGAAAGATAATGATATACATCTCTAGCCTCTTCTCTCCCCAGCCTTCTCCAAAGGAGACTTTAATTCCTGCCAGGAGAAGAAGCAGGAGGTTGATGCCAGAAATTTAACCATTCTGATCTCCTGTGGAGGAAGGGGATGGAGCTCATCGATGAGCAAGAATTTTATCCATTTACTTACTATTCTTAGGCTAAGGGATGTACTTTCAGGTTCAGGTAAAACTCTCCATCACTGTTCCTTAATGGAGGAAGAAGGACCCCAAGTTTTATATACAAGGCTTGACTCCCCACAAAATACCAGTTCCACAATGTAAATAAACACCAAATTGCAAAGAAACCCAGTTTTCCAAGTCAATAGTAAAATAGAACTCAGAGAAAGTATACATATAAGTATATATACCAGACAATGTGGAATGAAAGAATTCTCCCATTAAGAGTGAGATAGTTCAGTTCAACCAAAAGTGAGTACTAGGTTTTACCCAAAGGGAAAACATCCCCAGAGTCACAAGTGCAGCAACCTGGGTGGGGTAGGAACGTGATGAAGATTGCCAGATTGTCTCATACCACCTTCTTCCCAGAGTCTTATTCTCCCTTCAACAAAATGAAGTAGAATTAGCATTGTCCATCTTCTCTCTTGAAGCTGGAAGCTAGAAGTATCCCAAAAGAATACAGAGCTCAAAGGGATTGAAGAGACTGGAGCTTTCATCTTTCTCATTTTCCCCAACGCCATTCTGTCTCTCACATAGGTGTAAGGCACTGATCTCAAATAATGAGAAAGTCTCACAGCAAAAGCTTTGGAAATTTGGCTACAGTTATGTGTGACTGGATTGTATTAAGTGTTTAAAAAATGCCTTTGGACTCACTGTTACAGAGTTGGACTGGGAACCAGGGAGGCATGAGTTCAAGCTCTGACTGACATATAATGGCAATGTGCATGAGCAAGTCACTATAACCTCTCAGACAATCCTCTAAGAATATAACTTGCAGATAACATGCTGATTTTTTATTGGTAAAGAGATTCATCTTATAGAGGAGTCCCTTGTGCCAATGAAATTAAAGGTCCAGTACCTATTCTGATCCCTAAATGTGTTAAAAACAGAAACAATTCCAACCATATTATAGCAAGAGAAGCAGAAAAAAGTCTTTTGATAAAGCATAACACTCATTTATTCTTAAAAAAAAAAGAAAAGAAAAAGAAAACCAGTTGAGATATTGTCCATGGTTTTAACTAAGGGATTTATTATTAACCAAATAAGGAAAAAGGTGATCAGAAAATATTATATAGGTAATTTTTATTATACTCAAATAAAAAAACCTTAAAAAACTTTAAAAAGTTAAATTAACGCAATTAGAATAAGAAAAGAAGCCATCTACTATGAGGAAAATATTTGTATTAAATGTATCTGATAATGGTCTGATATCCAATATATCAACTAACAGAAATTTAAAAGCAAAAGCCATTACCCAATAGATAAATTGTCAAAGGATATAATCATTTCCGAAAGAAGAATTGCAAACTATTAACAAACTTTTGGAAAATTTCTCCAAATAAATATTTAGAAAAGCCAAGCAGGTTTTACTTCACAACAACCAAATTGGCAACATTAACAAAAGATGGAAATAATCTATGTAGTAGGAGTTGCAGAAAGAAAAGAATACTAATACACTGTTGGTAGAGTCATGAATTGGTCCCACTATTCTGTTAATTAATTTGGAATTGTGCTAAGAAAGTGAGAAAAATATGTATATATGCTTTGATCTAGATACGCCAGGAGATTAATGGCAAAATAGAATTCCCATGTGCAACAAAATAATTAATAGCAGTCCTTTGTGTAGTAGCAAATGAGAGGGAGGAAAAAGTAGATTCTGATAGATTGCAGAATACTAAATTTACGTCACAAAAATGAAATAGTATGCTATTATGATGTAAGAAACAAAGAATGTAATGAATGCAGAGAAACATCCATGTAAACTCATATGACCAGATGCAAAGGAAACTTAGCAGAGTCAGGAAAACAACAATAGCAATGAGATATCATTTCTGTAGCACCTACTATGTGCCAGACACCATGTTAAGAACTTCACCAGTGTTATTTCATTTTATCCTCACAACAACCCAGGGAGGTAGGTGTTATTATTATCCTCATTTTACAGTTGAGAAAACT
Source organism: Vombatus ursinus (assembly GCF_900497805.2). NCBI lineage: Eukaryota > Metazoa > Chordata > Mammalia > Diprotodontia > Vombatidae > Vombatus > Vombatus ursinus. The sequence goes on along the minus strand of NW_020947062.1, from coordinate 2,268,505 downwards.
GAGACAAACAGAGGTTAAGTGACTTGCCCAAGGTCACACAGGTAGTAAGTGTCTAAGGCCAGATGTGAACTCATTTTTTCCTGACTTCAGGACCAGTGCTCTAAGCACTGCGATGCCTGACTGCCTAATAATTACTAGGATGCTTACTACTACTAATTAACAACAACAACAATGAAAAAAACCCAAAATAATCAAAATTAAATATTGTGAAATTAAAATGACAAAGCTTGGCCCTAAAGAAAAAATATGAGAAGGCACTTCATCTGTTCTTTTATTAGCAGTGGGGAACTATGGGTATGGAATACTCCATATAAAGTAAAACTTTTTGGTGTTTTGGTCTCTTTTACTTGACTTTTTTTTCTACTATTTATTCTTTGCTGTAGGAATTGACGGGTTTCTAAGTGGTGGATGGGAGAGAGATACAATGGGTTATGTTAAAAAAAAAGATAGAAATGAAAATTTCTTTTTATGAAAGAAAAAAGCCTGCATTTATAGCACCCAAGTTTGTCTCCCCCTCCAGACCAATTCACATAAGGGATGCCCACAATATGACTACCCCAGCCAGGTTCAAGGTACTCTGTAGATCTACAATCCTAAAACTAACTCATAATCGCTCATTATTGCATTTACCTTAGTCATTCAGATGAACCAATTAGCTCAATGTAAAGGCATTTACTGATGTGGCATCATATGAACAGTAGCTAAATACATTTCTTCCATAAAACTGAGACAAATTCTCCACAAAATGCATATAGCATCAGATAGAAGAACTGCTACACACAGACAGTTCACTAATGGAGGCACCTGCTCAAAGAACAATCTTGGCCATGTCTCCAGTGCTACAGAGGCCTGATGTCCATTCTTTACTGATGGTGCTATCATATTCTTCCCTTGGATATATCACCTCTGCTAGTCAAGACACTCCTCTGGGTTCCCTGAACCTGCACATTGTCTTCAAATGGTCAAGGAACTCTGCTGTAAGATGTTATTGGCAAGGTGCAGGGGGGAGAGGGAGGCAGAACAAAGAAATCACCTTCATATATGATAAATGAGAAATCATTCCTCCTTAAAGGCTTAGTTCTTCCATACGTAATTCTCAACTGTCAGAGTCCACATTGAAGAACTAGCTCCTTCCTTGACTGTTTTTAGAGTGTGTATGCTGCTCATTAAAGACCACCATGTGAATGACTGATCCTTCAACTGGTCAATGGATAGCTACCCTATAAGTTCATCAAGTGTGACTGAAGAACTTCTTGGCACATCCTAAAAAACTCTAAATATTTTTTTATATTTCATTTAAGATGTTTACATTTCCTTCTCTCTGCCACCTGCCCCTTTCATTTTCTAATTTCTCCCATCAAATCAGAAAGGATGTCATATTTATATAGAGCTTTTTTATTTATAGACAACATTTTTTGTAATACCCTTATAGTGTGGTGAGGAATTGATCTTGAAGTTCTATAACATGACTATATAATGTTGTACATTATAGTTGCCTAATGTAGTAACGATTCCAGGAGGTTAGGCAGCCTCAGAGAGAGTGTGGACCAATAATCAGAAAATTGGACAGTAGTCCCACATTTAAAAAAAATTATTATTTATTGTTAACATTCATTTAAAAATTGAATTCCACATCTCTGCAAACTTCCCATTGTTCCCTCACAAATCAAAAAGAAAAGCAATGAGATATCAATTATCCATGTAAAATCATGCAATATATCTTTCCACATAAGCCATGATGTAAAAAGAAAAGCAAAAAAATAGTAATTATAAAGTGGAAAAAAAAAGCATGCTTCCAATGGACTCAGATTTCATCAGTTCTTGATCTGGAAGTGGATAACATTTTTCATCATGAGTCCTTCAAAATTATCTTAGATCATTGAATTGATAAGAATAACTAGGTCCCTCACAGTTGATCATCCTTACAATATTTATGTTATGATTTCCTGTTTCTGCTTACTTCACCTTGTGTGAGTTCATATAGGTCTTCTTATTTTTTTTCCGAAACAACTATCCTCATAATTTCCTGTTCTTTTCTCTTCTTCTTTTTTTTTTTTTTAAGCTAGGCAATGGGGTTAAGTCACTTGCCCAAGGTCACACAGCAAGTAAGTGTCAAGTGTCTAGCCTGAGACCAAATTTGAACTCAGGTCCTTCTGACTCCAGGGCCAGTGCTCTATCCACTGAGCCACTCATAATAATTTCTTACAGAATATTAGTATTCCATCACAATCATACACAGCAACTTGTTCAGTCATTCTCCCAGTTGATGGTGATTCCCTTAATTTCCAATACTTTCCCATCATAAAAAAGAATTGCTGTAAGTATTTCTATTTGCTTTATCTGTTTGGAATATAGACTTAGCAGTGATATTTCTGAGTTAAAGATTATACACGGTTTTATAGCCCTTTCAACATAATTCCAAATTGTTCTCCAGAATGCTTGGACCAGTTTACAACTCCACCAACAATGCATTAGTGTCTCAATTTTTCCACATCCCCCCCAACATTTCTTTACCATTTCTATCATGTTAGCCAATCTGATAGATCTATGGTGGTATTTCATAGTTGTTTTAATTTGCCTTTCTCTAATCAGTAACGATATAGAGCATTGTTTCATGTGATTATAGATAGTTTTGATTTCTTCTTAAATTGCCTGTTCATGTCCTTTAGCTATTTATTATATGGGGAATTGTTCTTATTTTTCTAAATTTGAATCAGTTACCTATATATTTGAAAAATGAGACTTTTATCAGAGAAACTTGTAATTTTTCCCTCAGTTTCCTACTTTCTATCTAATCATGGCTACATTGGTTTTGTTTGTGAGAAACCTTTTTAACTTAATGTAATAAAATTATACCTTTTACTTTCCATGATCTTCTCTATCTCTTGTTTGCCCACAAATTCTTCCCTTATCCATAGATCCAACAGATAAAATGTCCCATGATCCCTTAATTTACTTATGACATCACCCTTTATGCCTAAATCATATACTAATTTTGATCTTATTTTGGTATTTAGGGCATGCTGTTGGTCTATATTCCATTTCTGCCAAACTGTTTTTCAGGTGTCCCAGTAACTTTTGGCAAATAGTGAATTCTGACCCCCAAAGCTTGGATATTTGGCTTTATTGCTAGATTGCAATGGTCATTTTTCTACTCTGTATTGTCAACCTAATCTATCCCACTCTATTTCTTCAACAGCACCAAAGTGTTTTGATGATTACTAATTTATAACATAGTTTGAAATCTGATACTGTTGGGCTGCCTTCTTTCACTTTTTTTTTAACTGTTTCTCTTGATATTCTTGACCTTTTGTTCTTCCAGATGAATTTTGGTATTATTTTTTTAAGCTCGATAAAATTCTCTGGTAGTTTGGTTGACATGGCATTGAAAAAGTATATGAACTTAGATAGAATTTTCTTTTTGATTTATATTGGCTCAACCTACCCATGAGCAATTAATACGTCTTCAGTTATTTTGATCTGTCTTTATTTCATAATTGTGTTTATATTGTTCTGTAGTTTGTCTTGGCAGGTAGACTCCCAAGTATTTTATATTATCTGCAGTTATTTAAAATGGAATTTCTACTTTTATCTCTTCTTTCTGGGTTTTGTTGGTATTATACAGAAATGTTGATGATTAATGTGGGTTCATTTTATATCTTGCTACTTTGTGAAACTTGTTAATTTCAATTAGTTTTTTTAAATGATTCTGTAGGATTCTTTAAATGTAGAATCATATCATCTGCTAAGAATTAGTTTTGTTTCCATATTATCTATTCTAATTCCTTCAATTTCTTTTTTCTTATCTTATTGCCAAAGTTAACATCTTTAGTTTAATAAGTGGTAATAATTAACATTCTTATTTCATCCCTAATCATACTGAGAAGAATTCAGGTTTATCTCCATTACAGATAATGCTTGTTCTTTGTTTTAGGTAGATTATACTTATCATTTTAAGAAAAGCTACATTGATTTCTACACTTTCTAATGTTTTTAATAGGAATGGGTGTTGTATTTTGTCAAAGGTTATTTCAATATTTATTGACATCTTCCAGGAAATCTTGTTGGGTTTTTTTTTTCCAATTCAGTTTTCTTTGAGGCTTTGCTTGTAGTTGTTTTGTATCAATGTCTTTTTCTGAGATTGTGTCTTGATCTTCCCTGTCACCAGAGTAGTTTTTATGGTCAGGTTTCTTTTTTGTTGTTTATACATTTTTCCAAACTATTTCTTGACTTTTAACTTTATGCTAAAGTTGGAGTCTATTCTCAAGGTGAGGTGAGGTGCTTTTCCAAGCTTCAGGTTTTTTGACTGCTGTTTTCATAGTTAGTTCCAGGCATTTGTAAGTTTTTTGCAGCATCCAAGGTGGTGTGATCCAAGGAGAGTTATGGTCACTGGTCTCTGGGTCTGAGCTCTGAGCTTTAACTAGGAAGGGCAGCTACTCCTGGGGCATTGCAAGTGCTAGTGCTCCTCTTGACACTGACAGTATGAGCAGGGTCCCTGCTCCCCTGAGGCCACAAGCATTAGTGCTCCTCTCCCAGCTTTGCCTATGGTCAATGCAACAGAGACCTGAGCCCAATGTCAGTTCTGACTCCCCATAATCTCTTTCTGAACAGTTGTATGACCCCTTATTGGCCCTGGGCTGAGAGTTCCTGAAGCTGTTGCCATTGCTATCACAGCAGCCTCCATGGCTCACCACTGGTGCTACTGCCTCACACCCTCTGGGCTGGCTCCCACCCTAGTATCACAGAACTCTTCTGAGCCTCCTTCTGAGCCTCATAAGTTGTCTTGGGCTGGAAAAATGTCTCATCCCAACTTTTAATTATCTCTGACTCATCAGATTTTTATTTGAGTTGTTATTTTAAAGTTATTTGGAGGGGAATGTTGATAGAGTTCAGCTGGTGGGCTGCCTCTGCTCCACTGCCTTGGCCCTACCTCTCCAATATTCTTCATTGTAGCTTTACCTGTATTACATTGGAAATATAACATTTTTTTCTCTGAATTGTCTGTAAAATGATTTCTGCCTAAGTATAGTCTGAAAGGTATTTGATTACATGTATGCATGGTGTGTTCTGGAATAACCTCTGGTTGTTTTCACCTACTCTTTTTCTGTTCAACAGGTTGTCCATTCCATTATCCGTCAGAGTCAGCCAGGTGGCACAGTGAATAGATCACTGGGCCTAGAGTCAGGAAAATCTGTGGCTAAATCCAACCTCAGACAGTTACTAGCTGTGTGACCCTCAGCAAGCTATTTAATCTCTGTCTACCTTTTTCCTCAATTGCAAAATGATGTTAATAATAGCTTCTATTTCCCAGGGTTGTTTTGAGGGTCATATGAGATGATATTTTTAAATCACTTTGCATAATGCCTGGCACAGAGTTGGCACTGAATAAATTACTGTGTACGTCCTTCTTTCCTTCCTTTCTTCCTTCTTTTCTTCCATTCCCTGGCCCAAAGACCCCTTTACTATAGCTCAACCTCCTTTATTCTTTCTACTTCTCTACACACACTTATGCATTCTCACCCACACAAATACATACACAATCTAGATTTTCTATTTCTTGAAATTTTCAGAATAGAAACTAAAAGTGTCTTTGCTGATTGTTGCATACTTGCCTATTATTTCAGGTGTTGGAAATCAATCAGACCTACTTTACTAGAACCCCTCTCCTTCTGTTCCCTATAAAATACTTGAATAATTCTGATTCAGTAACTTCCTGAATCTTGGAGTTGCCTGAATTGTTATACCTCCCAAGCCCCTTGGTGAACTGAGTGAGATGCCCTGAAGCATGGACTAAAAAGTTCCAGATTCCATCTTCCTATGATAGCTTTAAAACCATCATTTCAGAGGCTCTTTGATGATGTCTGGGTATATCCTTTATTTCCTTCTTGAACCTTCATTGGAAGGATTAGTCCCTGCTGTGAGGGAGCAGGGATGGCAGGCTCTTCTAGTAGACTTCCCTTGCTTTTCTTGCCTCCAGTTGCCTTGGCTATATAATAATAATAGTTAGCATTTATATGGCTCTTTAAGGTTTGTAAATCATTTTACAGATACTCTCGCAACAATGGTGGGAGGCAGATGCTATTATTATCATCATCTTCATTTTACAGATGACAAAACTGTGGCAGATAGAAATTAAGTGACTTGTCCAGGGTCACACAACTTATAGGTATCCAAGGAATTCTGAACATGGGTCAACCAGATTCTAAGTACTGCACTCTACTGTGAACTAGTAGCAAGTAGATTAATTGGGTATTGCCAATTAATTTATGTGACCTTTCCTTTTGGACCTTCTTTTAAATACTTCCAAAAAGGGGGAAGGGAGAGGACTATTGCTTTCAGAACTGATTTACTCATCTAATTTTTTTGTTTGTTTGTTTGTTTTTTGGGTTTTTTTGTTTTGTTTTGTTTTGTTTTGTTTTACAAAGCCCTTTTAGTGTCAGAGAAGGACTCTAAGAGTGCCCTGACTATTTGAACTCATTAGACAAAGGTGCCATAAAACAATCCAAAGCATTCCTTTATATTTCCAGGTATACATTCAATTCTACATTATTTTTATCCTTCTAATGGTTCGGATTTTCAATTCAATCCAATTCAACCAACCTCTATTAAACAATATTTTCTGCCAAGCTCCATGCTATAAACTAGTAGGACAAGGACAAGAATTAATTATAGTTCCTTCAAGTAGCTCACATTCTGCTTAGGAGAAAAAAGTATGTACCAAGATAAGTAAATACAAAATAGATATGAGGAAAATGCAAAGTAATTGGGGGTGGGGAACTAACAATAGTATGGGCATCAGTGGCTGGCACTAGTCGGTACTTCCATACTTAATGATCATTTCCATGACTGAGCTGAACTTTGAACAGATCTAGGAATTCCAAAAAGGGGAAGTAAAAGGGTTGTGAATTCCAGCATGAGGGCATGCCTATGAAAAGGCAAAATAAATGCTTGTTGAATTAATGGAGGTAGAAGATAGAATGAAACATGCAAAATGGAAAGTTGTTCAATTTGTCTGGAATATACAGTGTCTGTGTGTGGGGGGAGGGTAAGTAATGTGAAATCATTCTGGAAAATTAGCTTGGTGTCAGATTGTTTAGGGCCTTGGACTCCAAAATGAAAAGTATGTTTTGCTTTGTTTTCTCCTAAAAGGAGTAAGGAGCAACTGTGGCTTTATGAGGAAGGGAGTAACATATAGGACTTGTGCATTAAAAATATTAATTTATCAGCCATATGGAGAGTGCCTGGGGAAGGGAAGAGATTGGTGGCAAGGAGACCTATTGGAAGGCTATTGCAGTATTCTGGAGAGAGGTGATGAAGGCCTGAATTAAGGCAGTAGATATAGGAGTGAAGAAATGGGCATGGAGGTGAAATTTATTGTGTAGAGACAATTAACAAGAATCAACAATTGATTAGATATAGGAGTTTAAGGAGATTGAGTGTAAAGAATGACTCTGAGGTTGAGAACCTAGATGACTTTAAACACTTAGACACAGGGAAGTTAGGAAATTATTTTATATACCATATTCAGAAGTGTTCTCTAGTCACATCTCTTCTTGTACCCAGTCCCACTCCCATTTCCACACTGGAAAAATATGTATGTATGTATGTATGTATGTATGTATGTATATGTATATACACACTTGAACCACTCAATCTCCATCATCAATTACTCTAGTTTTGTTTTGTTTTTTTTAATCCAATTTTAATTCAGTTCAACAAATTTTTATTAAGTGTTCTAGAGGAAACATAAATGTCTAAAACATAGTCCCCACCTTCATGGACTTTGAAATATTGCAAAGGGAAATAAGTAACTATAATATAAGGTAAAACATATTCAAACAAACATATGACTATGGACAAATCATTGAATAAAATTCAACTAGAGATTTAGGCATTCCTGAAAAAGTTGAAAGAACCTCTTCACACTATGACTTCAATTCATCTTTCCAGTCTCATCTCCAATCATTACTCCTCTTTACATGCCTTTTTGTACAGTCAAAATAAACCGATTGTCTTTCTTCCCTTACCTCTGTTTCTTTTACTTCCTTGTTCCCTCTTCATGGACTACTATTCTACCTCCTGCTTCATCTGTTCAAATCTAACACATTCTTTTACACATCACTCAGATTTTATCTCCTTTAAAGGCTTCTCGATTCACCATATCTAAACTATCAGAGCTTGAAGGGAACTTAAAGCCATCTATTTAAGTATCCTCTTGTATGAGGAAGTTATATTTTCAGGAGGAGTTATTTGCCCAAGTAAACATAACTAGTTAATGACAAAACTAGACCAGTTTTCCTGACTGTGAGTAAGAAGCCCTAAAGTATGAACCAAGAAGTCTCACAATCTCTTTTCTTGCCACAGCTTGTAGACCAACATTCTAGAGGTTCCTCGATAATGTCTGCATGTATCATTTCTCTACCACTTCCCAACATCTAATTTAGGGAATCATCTTGGCTCCCTAACCCATACTTTGTGACAGATTTTCATAATCTCCTTTTCCTATCTAATAGGGACCTCCCATTACCCTGTGGGTAGCTTTTCTGTGGTCCTATTACCCTGCTTTATATTCCCAAAAACAGATTAGCCTTCCCATATTTCAGAGTTGATCACATCATCTTGTCAAGCCTAAGTCTATCATTGGGCTACTGAATTAACTTCCAACAGCAAGACCTGAAAAGATGTCTAGGATAATGGAGTTGTCAGTATAGATTGAAATTTCCCAAAAACCACTCAGTGAAAAAACCATGACATGTTAAAGTTACAAACAACCTTGGAAAGAAACCATAGAAAATTAGAGATGGAAGGGACTTCAGACCATTAAGCTTGCAAGGATTTTCAAGAAAATCTTGCCCTACTTCCCTCAGTTAGTACATGAGACAACTGAGATTCAGGGCAGTAATATACTTTACCCAAGATTGAAAGGTTCAGTCATAAGTAAACCCAAGTCTCTTGCCCCCTAGTCCAACATTCTTTCTTCTCCACTGCACTTGCCTCCTGAACACTGAGCTATGCATTATTATTTCCACTTTACAGATTGGGAAATTGAAACCTGGAAGAATGATATGGCTCATCTAAGGGCAAGTAATGGAATTGATGAATGGCAGAGCTGGTAACTGAAGCTATCAAGGACGTTAGAGATCACCCAGTCCAACCTCCTCAATTTATATGATGAAACAACTGATTCAAAAGATCTGAGTTTGTTTAATCTCTACCCCACTAAATAATTTGAGTGAGCAGTTAAATCATTAACATGTTTTTCAATAATCATATTTTGTTTATCTGAACATTCAATTTAAAAAAATTTGAGTTCCAAATTCTCTTCCATCCATCAGCCCTTCTTGCACCCATTGACCAAACAATAAAAATCATTAACATTATTCTCAATTTCATCATCTACAAAATGAAGACAATAAAAAGTACATGTCTCACATTCAAAGGATAGCCATAAAAATTAAAAGAAATAATATATCAAAGGTCAAAGATTAAGAACTAGATGAGATTTTAGAGATCATCTAGTTCAATCCATTTATTTTACAGAGAAAGAAACAGGCCCAAGGAGATTAAGTGACTAACATAAGGTCACAATATAAACATAAGCCATTAGCAGTATCATTATTTCTATTCTTACTGCTCTAGTTCCAAAAGCAATAGAATAGCAGACATCCATGGTGGGAACTTGTTAAAAAATGACTGGAGCACTCTTCAAATTATCGACTCGATCTAGGGAATAAAAATTGGCCTACCGTGCATGTGCCCAGAACAACCCATTCACTCCAAAAATGAAGTACCCTTCAAATTGTGAAGCACTACATTTGGAAAGGATCAAGGGTTTGGGCATGCACAGCTCAGAACAATTTAATATTATTGGAGCACTTTGGGTGTTTTTTTCTTTTATTAACATTTCATTTTGGAAAGGAATCAAGTAACTTTATGTTATGGTCCTAAACACATGAAATAAACAAAATGCAACAATCCAACACTCAAAACCCCCTCAAAGCCAAGAAACTGGGGGATAAGAAAAGGAAAAGCAATCCTTCAAACATTAAGTTTCTCATTAACATAACATGACTTTCTTTTTCTTCTATATAGCAAAATGGAAAATACACTGTATTTGGAGTTAGAGGACAGAGCTCTGCTACTTACTACTTTGGTCAATTTGGGCAAATCACTTCACCTCCCCAGGTCTCAGTTGTCTCATCTACAAACTGAGTGAATTGGACTGGCTGCTCTCTAAAGTCCTTTGCAACTTTAATTCCCAGCTCTGCTCTTCATGATCTATTTGACATTGGAAAAGTCATTTCATTCTTCCAGTCCTCAATTTCCACATATGAAATTGGGAAATAAGTAACAAACATGCACCATTTCCTCTCCAATGCCTCATCAAAGTACAGAGGTGATTCTGAGTTATAGAAGAAAATCTCTCATCACTTCTTACCTGGACTATTGGATTAGACTCCTGCATCATCTCACTTCATCTCACTTCACTGTCATCCTCCACAGAGCTGCCAAAGTGATTTTTCTTTTCTATGCAGGTCTCATCATGACATTCCCCTACTCAATAAACTCCAGTGGCTCCCTATTATTTCATCTCAAATATTAATTCTTCCATTTGCTGTTTAAAGCCCTTTACAATATGGCCCGAACTATCTTCCTGGTTTTTAATTACTGTATAATACAGTATGTAATATGCTGTATTATACAGTATACTGTATAATATACTATATTACATATATATATATATAGTATATAATTTAATATACTGTATAATACAGTATGCTCCTTTCATGTATACTAGAGCCCAGTCAAATCGGTCTTCATATTGCCACAATCCACCCCATATCTTTATGGACATGCATAGTTTATTCCTGAAGCCTTGGACTGAACTCCTTCATTTGCCTCATAGAATCCCTAGTTTCCTTCTAGATTCAGATTAAATGCCATCTTTTATAGGAAGCCTTTCCTGGGCTGATATTGTCTCTTTTCCTTAACATTATCATGTATTTTGTGTCTGTGTGTGTGTGTGTCTGTGTGTGTGTGTGTGTGTATGTATGAGCATGCTGTCTCCCTCAGCTATAGTGTAACCTCCTTGAAGGGAGGGACAGTTTCACTTTTGCCTTTGTATCCCCAGGCCCTAATGCAGTACCTGGCATAGCTGACAATTTTGTGATTGAATGATTGCAAGCCCTGGCTGGTCCTATCAAGTTGCAGAAGTCTTCATGTGTGGTCTCTTCATGTGTGGCATTGGAATGTAACACTGTCCCTAAGAGAGATGACCAGTTTAGTTATGTATAGAAAGGAAAAATATTCAGAAAAATGACCAGTAGGTGATTGACTATTTTTTTCACAGCATGAAATCATGTATACAGAGTAGAGGGACATTACTATGTAATGAAGAGAGTGTTAGATTTAGTGTCAGTTGTTAAATTCACAATCTGACACTATCGGTGTAGCCTTAGGTAATGTACTAATCTCACAGTGCCTCAATGTCTAAGGAAAATGACACAGTTGAACTAGATGACCTCTTTATGATCTAAATCTATGACTCTAATGTCTTTTTTTTTTAGTGTGGAAGGAGCACCCACAATGAAGAAATCACAGATTGTTTAAGGCTTGAAATTTTTTTATGCTACCTTACAGTGTTGTCATGAGGAAAGTATTTTGAAATCCTTAAAGCACTATTGAAATGTGAGTTATTGCTATTTGAATACTTCACAACTCAGCTCAGATCTTAGCTCCTCCGTGAAGCCTTCCCTGATCCTTTCTGCTTTATTGTCTCCCTTTCTTCAGCACTTGAGACTCCTGATCCCAGAAGTCTTTACACTAATCACTCCTCATTAACATTTCCATACTCTCCCTTTGTTGCTATCTCTCAGCAACCTCTCCTGTGACAGTCTCTCCATTCCAGTTTATTATCAAATGAGACCCTAGTAGTAGGTCACTATTAGCCCCGAAGGCATTCTTTTTCCTTTCTCAAGTAGCTCAGTACCTGGCTTATAGAGCAGTGAGGAGGTATGGTAAATAGAGTACTTGGGCAGGAGTGAGGAAGACCTGTGTTCAAATACGGCCTCAGATATTTACTAGCTGGGTGACCCTGTGCAAGTCAACGCTATTTTCCTCAGTTTCATCATCTGTAAAATGACCAGGAGAAGGAAATGGCACACCACTCTAGTATCTTTGCCAAAAAAAAAAAAGCATCACAAAGACTCAGACAGAAGTGAAAATGAATGACTAAACAACACCTAGCTCAGTCTTCCATTCTGCAACAATTTCTGCCTTTTTGCTATGGACTTTTAAAGTACATGTCCCTTCAAATACCTTAAATCAGGGGTGGGGAACCTGTGGCCTCAAGGCCAAATGTGGCCCTCTAGGTCCTCAAGTGTGGCCCTTTTGACTAAATCCAAACTTCACAGAACAAACCCCCTTAATAAAAGATTTGTTCTGTAACACTTGGAGTCATTCAAAAAACCTCATCTAAGAATCTAGAAAGTCACATGTGGCTTTGAGACTGCAGGTTCCCCACCCCTGCCCTAAACTCTTAATTCCCCAATGTCCACGGTCTATTCTACCACTCCACCTCAGCTACGCACAGTGCTAGTCACAACTTTGAACTTGCCATCACCCATAAGTATTATTTTCAATGATCAAAAACTTAGGATTCGTTCTTTTACTCCATCTCTTTCATCTCATATTCCATTGCTTTCTTTTTTTCCATCTCTTCTTATGTCCTACTACTCCTAAGCATACTCTTCATCCTCATTTGGGACCTGAAATCCTTCCATTTCTCAGTATTTTCTCAGGTTATCACTTTTGCTTTAATCTCATTTCCCTTCTTTCTCAATCTCAACCACATAGTTAATTCATTAAACTCTATATCATCCTTCTCTTTCAACTCCCCTCCCCATCCCATACAACTACCAATTCTCATGTCTTGCCAAACCTTCCCTTCCTATCAAAACTAGATTATCCCTAACATTTACATTCTTTTCTCTGACTCATGATCTGCATCCTGAAATGAAGGAAATCATATAACCAAATTGATTGGGTCCTGCACTATAAATTTGCTTTCACTGAGTCTTCACCATAGGATGATGATGCTCTCATTCCTTTTTATTTTTTTAAGCTTGGAGCTTTATTCACAAAATGGGAAAAAAATTGTCAGGTAGAGGCAGCCTCTTGGGTAGAATATTAAACAGGATGACAGGATGCTGGGTTCTAGCCCAAGCAGGGGTACTTTCTCTCCCTTTAGTACCTCCTACTGTGGGAGTCAGGCTTTCTTCCCAAATGGACTCCTTCCTTTCTCCTTCCTTCAGGGCTTAATCAACTATATCTGAGGCTTTAGGACAAACCTTCCCACAACAGATTCCAAGGGATAAAAGAAATCTCTGAAAAGCTTGTTCTCCCAGACTAGCATGACTATTGTGGGAAAAGGGGGGGGCTGTGAGGCCAGAGAGTTGTTGGCTGGCGCCCATCTTCTCTCACTGTGGAGTTATCTTGGCAGCCTCAGCCTGGATGAGTGTAATGAGGTCCTGGTTGATAAAGAAGACAAAGAACATACAGATGATCTCCACCACTTAGTTGTCATTGAGTCACCATTTGGAAACATAGAGGACAGATCAACCCTTTATGTAAACTGGCCATCTATCCTCATTGGCAATGAAAAAGTCATCATTATTCTTCAGCTTGATGACACCGTGTTTTGGGAAGATCTTCTAGGCTGGACCTTCCAGGGTCTGATTCCCATCAATCTGGTTGTCCTTGGTAGCTCTGTCCAGGGCAATCTCCCTGGAACACATCAGGTACCACACCATGTATCTACACAGTACAGCCAGGGTCGCCTTATCAAAGTCTGGAGAACTCATTCTTCTGATTCTGTCCACCAACACCTGCCATTTGTACAGCTTCTGCTCTAGCTACTGAATTTCCCAATTCTGGTATCTGTGAATTACCATTAGCTCTTGTTCTGGCACCTCATTCTGTATGTTCTTAAGCTTGTTGTCATCAATCAGATCCTCAGCATCTAAAAATTTCAGCACTTGGTCCCCTTTTGGCAGCAGCTGCTGATTCTCTAGGAGATAGTACTGCTTCATGAGCTTTCAGGGCTTTGGATATAGGGGACAAGTAGAAAGCATTGGGGTGTCAGTGCAGCAGACTGTGCAGCAAGGTCTCCAGAAAGGGCTGGCTAGCCGATCCCACCTTGTTCAAAAGCTGCTCCTCAGCCTTGCTGAACAAAGCCTTACTCTGTATGGCTGTAATGCCATCTGTGTGTAGTTGCTTCATCATCTTACAGGCCAACTTGGAGATGATAGGATCATACAGCAGGGCATACCAGGTGTTCCTAGACCTCCCAAAGTGTGAAAAAGCAGCTAAACTTCACACCCAGGTGGACAGATGTCAGGTCATTCATCTGCAACACAGCATTGATGAGCAAGAAATTATCTGCTGCCTTTCAGTGGCTCAGGTCCTTGGTCAACCGTAGTGGCTGCTCACTTTTCTTCATGCTCTTAGTGGGGCTAAGGGCAAGGACTGGGCTGGGGGTGGGGGTAGTATTGGTGTGTTCAGTGCCTTGGATACCTCTTCTTTTCACTGGAAGAAGTCTCACTCCCCAAACAACATCCTGATTCTACTCCTTGGCACCCTTGGCCCAAGTGGATGATTTCACCAAGCTGCTCTCCAAAGACTAATTATCAACTTTTTTCCTCTTAATAAACCTGGAAGAACTTCTTCACTTGCTAATAGTGCCCAAGGCCTTAGGAAGAGCTTCATTTCTGCCTGGCCAATGACTCCTTATCTTCCAACTGGCTAGCAGTGTCATCAGAGGTCAGTCTAACAGTCACTGAGAATCTTTGTCCATCCTTCCAGTCTCTTAAAGACAAATGAAAGGGATAGGAAGAGTCTCACAGGTCCTCCAGGGCTTCAGATAGAGTGACTTAAGAAGGAAGTCATTCCTGGGACACCAGCTCCAACACAGTGCTCTCCCTGGTGACAGCAGCAGCCTCAGGACTTCAATTGACTTTCATGAGATACTTCCAATTCTGGGTCTTAGGAGAGGACCTGATCATTTTATTCTTAATTGATTTTCTACCTCTGTTGCAACAGATGTTCTTTCAAACCTTATCTGCTCATATTCCCACACCATCTCCCCTACCAGATGATGACATCACCTCAATACTTTACTGAGAAAATAAAACCCAATGACTATATGTTCCCCTTTCTCTTGTTTCCTGTATCTTTCAATTGCTGTACATCACTCTCTCACTCTCTCTTCCTTTATCACAGTTTCTGACAAAGAAACTTTAACAAAGCCAACCCCTCTACTTGTATCCTTGATCTTTATTAAGTCAACAAAACATTAAATCAAGCCCTGATTTTTAGTGTTTGATGATTTCTTAGGTGTATATGCTCACACTGAAATTTTAACCATTAGCTCTCCAGAGCTGGTAAGTGAATAAGCATTTATTAAATGCCCATTCTGCTGCTGATGTTGATTAACAATAGTAATAATAATAAAGAAGAAAAAAAGAACCAAGTTTTATAGCGTTTAAAGTTTGCAAAGTACTTTCTTCACAAAATTCTGCTGAGGTGGGTATTCTAAGAATTATATTCATTTTACAGAAGAGAAAACTAAGGGTCATAGAAGAGAAGTGACTTACCAGGGGCATGTGGAAAGTAAGCACTGGGGAGTGAATGAATTGAAAACACTGTCTTCTGGCTACAAATTGCTAATGCGCAGCAGCTACCCTTCTAGGGATGTTCCAGTCTTGAACTGAGTTTAATTATTTCTAACTATGTTGCATAGTATATATAACTTAAGATATATTTGAGATTCCTAATAAAATTAGGTAATGAGACAAGAAATAACATCTTTAGTGATAAATTATGAACATGAAATGCATGACACAAGCTACCTATTTGAATCAAATTCAACAAGCATCTAAGTCCTTACTACATGTAAGATACTATGCTAGGTTCTAGGGATACAAACTTTAAAATGGACAAAAAAATAAGCCCATGCCTTCCAGATTTTAAATTCTACTAGGAGGAATACAACTTGCAAAAATATAAATAAATATAAGGCTATTTGTGGATTGAGAGAACATTAATGAACAGAAGAATTAGGAAATGATCCACACAGGATGGGGGCATGGCCTTGAAGGTAGATTGGCCTTGAAGGACTGAAGATTCTAATACACCTGTCTTTTTTTCACTTCTCTGCTCAAGATTCTTCGGTGATTTCTATGCTATAATGATGACACTTCTGTGCCTAATCAGGAGTCTAAGAGAAAGACTCTTCCATGAGTCTTAGACGTGACTTCACACCACCCTGTAAACACCTGGTGACCAATAAATGCTAGTCATGTGATCTTTAGAAAAATCATGTTGGCAGCTGTGTGTAGATGAGATTGGAGGGGGAGAGATTTGAGGCAAGGAGCCCAATTAGGAGGCTATTACAGCAGTCCAGGTGTGAGAAAGAATGCTGAGTGTGAGGAATATGAAATTTGACTTGAATGGAGAACTGTGAAGGGAAATAATATGAAATAAGTGTGGAAAGATAGATTGGAGACAAATTCAGACCTTCAAATGCCAAAGAGAAGAGCTTTTATTTATCCTAAAAGCAACAGAGAACCAAAGATATTCTTGAGCAGAAGAATGACATAGTCAGACTCTTGTCTTTAGGAAATTATTCTTATGGTTGCATAAAGGATGGATTTATTAAAGCAGAAAGAAACTAGAAGCAGGGAAATCAATTTGAAGGTTGTCGCAATATCCCGGTGAGAGATGAGGCCCTGAACTATAATGATAGCCATGTGGGTAGAGAGAAAAAGAAAAAAAAAATATATGAAAGATGTTATGAAAGTAGAATGCACAAGATTTGGCAGCTGATTGGATATAGGAAATGAGGAATATGAAAGTCTCAAGAATGACCCTGAAGTTCTAAACTCTGACTGACTGGAAAGATAATGACACCTTCCACAAAAAGAACAAAGGAGGGGCAGCTTTGTGGTAGAAGACCGTGAGTTATTTCAGACAAGTTGAGTTTGAGGTGTTTACTATAAAAAAAGAAAGATATCTGACTGGAAGCTGTTTATGTGGGACTGAAACCCATGTAAGAGTTTAGGGAAAGGTATGCAGAGTTGTTCTTTTTCAAATCACCATAGGATTGGAGTCACCTGCACAGATATGATAGATGGATCTAAGGGACCTGACAAAATCACTAACGGAGAAGGTGTAAAGACAGAAAAGGAGAGGGCCCAGAAAAGAACTCTTGTGGAGGGGGGGAACCTTAAGTTACAGGGTTGGGCATGGATAATAATACCATCAAAGTATCATGAAAGTTCAGGGAGTGGAGGATATTCAGGAGAAAGGTAGACATCAATATTGTCAAAAACCATAGAGGGTTCAAGAATGATGAGGAATGAGGATTGAGAAAAGGTCATTGACTTGAGAAGTTATTCAATCAAGGTGTGGAGAAATGAGTGGGAAATGAAGACCTAGAGGAAACAAATATAAAAAAAGGTTTTTGTAGACATTCCCTTCACAAAGGTGAAGAAAGAAAAGGCAGATATTTCAAAGCTTTCTCCAGTAAGAACTATATAAGTAGTGACTGAATGATTGTAAATTTCCCACGAGTATTGATATTTTGTAATACTGCTTAGGGAACATATGAAACTTCAGTTTTGTGTACTATACTTTAAGAGGGATATTGGTAAAATGATTCACATTCATGGGGAGATGATTAAGATAATAAAGATTGTACCTTTGACCCTGTAGCTTTTCCCTCTGATTGACTATTTCCTCCCAGAACTCCATTTTAAAGAAGAGGCCTAGCCCAGTCTTCACCTACAGGATAAGGTGACTCCCTGAGGTACATCTGACTCTCTGACTCTATTTACCCTAACCCACTTTTCAATTCATTTTTGTGTACTTTCTCCATTAAAATGTAAATGCATTGAGGGCAGGACTCTATTTCTGCTTATATATACATTCCTATACTTAGTGCAGTGCGTGGCACATAGTAAGTACAATAAATGGTTGTTGGCTTGACTTTACCCTCAGAGGTCAGTGCATTCATCAGCATAGAAATCTCATGGTCTTCTTCTTGGATCATGTCCCAGTTGACTAACGCCCCTCAGTTCCCAAGTGCTTGGCTGAAGAATAACCACTGCTAATCCCAGTTTTCCCACTAACTAGTTGAAATCCAATCTCTGTGAAAACCTCAGAGTCCAAGAGGAGCATGATTTTGCTACATAACCCAGGAGGGTAAATGCTATGCTGCCTTCTCTTAGTTCCAACAAATTGGATAACTGATATTTCCTCCACCTCAAGCTATCCCCAATGCCTGGAAATGGGAATAGTTTAATCTGGCCTCAATTCATCTCTGCTTTTCAGATCTCTGGATCCTTTTACTCCTTGACTTGTATTATACTTATAGGTCAGGTCCTATTTCAAAGCCAAAAACAAAAGAAAACAACAGGAACAGCAAAGCAGAATGGCCCGACCTTTATTCTTGTATTTCTACCCTCATTGTCTAGGAAGGAGTTTTGCAAATAATAGGTGCTGAATAAATGTTTACTGAATTGGATTGAACTAACTGTTGTATTTATCACAAGTCACAATCAAATAGCTCTCAGTTTGCTCACCTGTAAAATGAAGATACTGATAATGACATGACTTATTTTGAAGTGATATTGTGAGAAATGTTTTTTAAAATAGTAAAATAATATATTTATGAGTTGTTATGAGTAATAATAATAACCAGAAAAATAAGGATTAAGGACGATGCTAATTAACATCAGACCCAGCACAAAAGTCTGACATTACCACTTCCCTTCAAAAGTTCTGCCTATAATGATATCTGATTTTTTTTTTCTGATAACCATTTTTATAACTGTCAGAGCATTTCTGCATTTCTTTCATTTTACTCTAGTTCTTTCTAGGGTCATTTTCTCTCTCTTAGTTTTTTATCTCATTCTTTAGGAGTATGTCTAGGAATTTAACTTAGGATATTTATGGTACAAGGAACTTCCTCTACCAACAAGTCTGTACCTTTTCTGGTAATTTAGCATTTAAGAGAGTTGCCTAAAGTATTGAGAAGTAAAGAGATTTGTGCAGGGTCACACTAGCCACTATGTGCCTGAGGCAGGGCTTGAACCCAGACCTTTCTGATTATATCAACTATACAATGCCTCCTCTCATAGTGTTGCTTTTACAAACACTTTTCCCCTCCTCTTCATCCATTTTATGTCTATATCTACTTAATCCTGCATATGTAAAAGTATTTTATAGTATTTATGAGCATGCTAATATGTGTTAGAAAAATTCATTTCTAAACTTCCACTGACCAGACTTCTTATTAGGTAGGTTTTATTGCAATCTCCGCAGCATGGACTTAATAGTTTATTGGAATTCCATCCTAAGATTTCAGTAATAGGAAGATAATGTGCATGTTGAAAAACTCATTTCCGATGATCTGAAGGGAACTCTAAGAAAGTCGCTCATTTTATTTGGTATAAAGTTCTTCCTAATATAGGAGCAATGGATAACCCTATAGAGTGACTCCGTGTTCTAAGAAACATGGAGCAAGAGATTCATTCGGTAGGGTGGAGGAGAGAGAACTGGAAGACAGAGGAAGGATGCTGGGATTTATGAAACCTTTAAACAATTCATACCCAGTTTTCATTATATGTAAATATTTAACATAAAAATTAACAATAATTCAGATTCTTACTGAATAGGTAAAGGTAATAGCAGATAATTTGTCAATGGAGGGGGAGGCATGGATATTAGATTTCCTGGGGTACCCATCTTCTGACATACTAATGAGATTTGTGCCAGTTAAATGTTGACAAGCTCAGAATCATGACCTGGTCTAAATGCCTGAGTCATGGCAGGGGGTTAAAAAAGAGAATATTTGAGAATAATGTGAATTAAAAAGGCAAGTTAGTTTAAATTTCTGTTTGGTACGGCCTGAGGCCTACAACTCCAATGGGAATACACTCTAGCTGGAGGGTTGATGAATGCCCTTAATGAAGTTGGACAACCTGGAATACATGCATAAAATGATTTTAAATATTGATATGATGTCATTGTGTGTCTGAAGAGATTGAAATGTTCATTCTCCAAGACCGACAGGTTCCATCTAGTTTATTAAAGGAGAAAATGATTATTTACATTTAAAAATGTAGCGAATGTGCAGATAGACGCCTAGGTAATAAAATAATTATTGCATTCAGGGAAAGAGAAACATTCAATCTTCTGGTGAGGGGTGGAGCAGGGAAGATATGACTTAGATGCAAGTGGCTTTGAGTTTATAGCTGCTATTAAAAAGACACTGTCCCTTGCCTTTCTGATTATAGTCAGACATACATAAAGTATGTGTAGTCAATGGACCCTCCTTCTATAGTTAATTACTTTTAACCTATTTATGTTGATGAGGAGGGAGGGATAACTGAAATACTACAAGAGGGGGTGGATGGCTCTCACATTTTTTCTGGGATGTGTCTATTATAACATTTCCATGACACTGCCTAGTTTTCAGGAACGATTCTCAGTGAAGGGAAGAACTATGGCGTTATACTGGTAAGCTCAGTTCTGTTGTGATATGATGATTTTTACGGAGAATGCCTCCGGGCAGCTGTCTGCCTCGTGTGTTCAATATTACAGCTGTATAACCTGCTGAGGTAGAAGTGTATTAGAGGGAGCAGGGAGTGCAGAGTCAGCTGGAGGTTTGGAGTGCTAACTAGGCCGATGAACCAGAGGCAGACCAAGGTATAAAAATAAAATAACACCAGGCTATTTTATTTTCTGCCTATGCATCTAAGTTGGGAATGTTAATTGCACCTCTCCAGATGTTCGATTGTAGCTCTTGGAGAGCCATGTAAATACTGTGCTTGCTATCCTATTACTTCCTATTAATCTCATGTCACTCTCTTAATGACTGGGTATGTATGACAGATAAATCAGACCAATCCATTCATGACAGCTTTCTCCAGTATCAGACTCATTGCCATGGCCAAATCAATAGGGTGACACCGACTGATAGTGGTTGACTTCATGCCATACAATGCACTCATTTCATACGCATGCACATGGCCAACTTGTTTTGGCAACCAGTTCAAATTATATGACCCTAATGACCTCCCTTTCAGTCTTGATACTTTCTTGACTCCTATTGCATCAATCTCTCTTTATTCTTCTTCCTCATTTTCCTTCATTTCCTATGTCCTTCCTGGATACTGTTACTGCTCTAGCTTGCTGCTAGCATCAGAGTGAATTAATGAAAGGATGAGCTAGCACTTGTAAATTAATGAAAGGATGACCTAGCACTTGCATATATTTATAAAAGCTAGATTGTCATGTTTTAACAGCTTTCATTCATTCAACAAACATTAATTAAAACCTACTAAATATGAAGTCCTGTGTTAGAACATGGAAAATACATAATAAAAAATAAAACAAACTTCTTATCAAGGAATTTGCAATCTAGAAAAGAAAAAAAGATAATTCAGAAGTAACTGTGATGTAATATGGAGCATGATAAGTACATAAATGAAAAACAAGCAAACAGTGGGGTTTTTTTTGTTTTTTTGTTTTGTTTTTTAGAGTTCCAGGAAAGGAGAAATTATTTCTGACTATGGATAAACAAAATGTCTTCATAGAGGAGGTGTCATTTGAGGGAAGTCTTTTAGGATAGGTAGTATTTCAAAAGATAGTGAAGAGGGAAAGGGACAAGAAGGAATGTATTCCAGATATAGGAAAAACAAGGAAAAGCACAGAGTTGGGAAAGAGAGGAACATGTTAAGGGAATCATGAGTTTTACAGTTTATTTGGGGTATGGAGCACAGAAAAGAATAAAATGGGAGATTAAAACCTTCAGGGAATTGGCAGCAGATTGTCACACTGTTAAAGGAGAGATGATTTTCCCAGAAAGGTCTGTTCCTTTCTTTAATGAAAAACACTTTTCTGTATGTCAAGGGGATCCATTTTCTAACTTGTCTCCATAAATCTGGCCCACAGTGGCCAATTTCAAAATGAAGGCTAGACTTGAATCAACTGCACTGAGGCATGAAACAAAGGTCAAAATGGACTTAATCATCTTGATTATCTTAAAAGTGCACACAAATTCAGTCAGCTACTTTCTCTTTCTTTCATTTTTTTTGGATCTGTAAAATTATTGTGGGTTTTATTCAAAAAGGAATTTTAGCAAAAGAGGGAAAATTAATAGAATATCTACCTGAATTACAGTACATCATTATTGCCTCCCGTCCAAACTGTTACAATATTAGAGTGTTAATGATGTTATCATAGAACTAGGATGCTAGCTATGGAGTGGACAAGTCCGGCAATCACAGAATTCGGGAGTTAGAAAGAACTATAGACAATATCTAGTTGAACCTTCTCTTACACAGGGGAATATTGGGCCTCAAAGTGATTAAGAGGTGTGCCAAAAACTAGTTAGTCACTCCTCCCTGATTTGTTTGAACAATGGCATTGGTCTCTTCTGACCCTCAAAGGCAAAGTCTAAAATAAAAGAACCACAGAATCTTAAAATTTCAGAATTGAAAAGGACTTCAGTGTCCATCTATTCCAACCCATGTCTGAACAAGATTCACCACTATATGATACCTGACAAATGGTCTTCTGTTTGAAGACCTCTGGTGAGGGAGAATTCACTTCCTTTCAAGGCAGCCCATTCCATTTTTTCATAGGACTGATGGTTAGGAAATTTTTCCTTACACCTAACCTAAAATTGCCACTTTGCAACTTCCATATAGTTCTGCCATCTGGGGACTAACAGAACCAGTTTAATCTCTCTCCTATATGACAGTCTTTCAAATACTAGGAAACAGATATCATGCTCTCACCCTTTGCCCCTAAGTCTTCTCTTGACCAAACAGCCTCAGTTCCTCCAAAAATATTCATGTGGCATGGACTCAAGACCCTTTATCATTCTGGTTACTCTCTGGACATCCCAACTTATCAATGACCTCCCTAAACTGCAGCACCCAGGTCTGAACACAATACTCTAAATTGGAACCTGATCAGGGTGAATATAGAGTCAAGATCATTTTCTTATTTCTGGAAGCCATGTCTCAATGCAGCCTAAGGACATATTAGCTTTTTTGGGGGGGGAGGGGGATTGAGGGGGGAGGGGCTGCCATATCATACTGTTGATTCCTCTTCAGCTTGCAGTCCACTAAGACCCCCAGATCAGATCTTTTTTTCAAGTCACTACCTATCCATGCCTCTTTTATCTTGAATTTGAGAAGCTGTTTTTTTTCTTTTTAATCAAAGTGTAAGATTTTATACTTTAATTCCAATCAGACACATTAAAGTCCTATTAGAGGCAGCTAAGTAACTCAGTGGTTGAAAAACTGGGTCTGGAGTCAGAGATTTGAGTTCAAACACAATCTCAGACATTAATTAGCAGTGTGAGCCTGGGCAACTCATTTAATCTCTCTCTGCCTCAGTTTCCTCAATTGAAAATGTGGATAATAACAGTACCTGTCTTGTAGGGTTATGGTGAGGCTCAAATGAGATACTTCTAAAGAGATAAGCACAATTCCTGGCACATGTTGTTGGTGTTGTTCAGTCACTTCAGTTGTGTCCAACCAACTTTGTGACCCCATAGTAGGTTCTAGATAAATGCTTACTCCCGAGTGCTTCCCTTCCCCCACCTCCATCAAATTTCTTCTTATTAGAATCTCATTGTTCTTTTGGTTCCTAACTCCACAATTTGCCTTTCTCACAATCATTGATTAAAAATATTAAAAAGCCCAGGGCCAAGCACTTTAATCTTGAGTACGTTATTAAGGACGTCTTTCCAGTTTTGCATCAACAACTATTCTTTGTGTCTGGTAATTCAACCAGGTCCGAATCCACTTAACTATACTGTCATTGAGTCCAGTGGTGTCAAACTCTAAAAGAAATTGGGACTACTAAACTTTACACAAGGATACCTGTGGGCTGCATTTTGACTTAGTTTTAAAATGTAATGCTATCTGAGTTATCATATTTTTATTTGTTTTGTTAAATATTTCCCCACTACATTTTAATCAGCTTTGGGCCACACTAGAAGTGTTGTGGGTCACATGTTTGACACTTCTGAAATCTAGTCCATATCTTTCAGACTTTTCCATAACAATAGCATGAGATCCTTTATCACAATCTAGGTAAATTATAGCTATAGTATTCTCTCCATCTACCAGTTTACTAATAATATTAGAAAATGAAATAAGTTTCATTTAGTGTGACTTTTTCTTGCTAAAACTATGCTACCACATATCATAGTGCTTCTTTTTCTAGATAATCACTAGTAATTTCTTTAACAAAACAAAGATTCTTTACAAGACATTCACAGATTATTCTCAGAACTGGAAGAGATCATAGTATAATAGATTTAGAGTTAGAGGAACCTGCAAAATGTTCTAGTCCAACCCCCCCCCCCCTTGTTTTGCAAATGAGGAAAATGAGGTTCAGTAACCTGAACTCAACTCAGGAGCAGATCCTTAGTCACCAGGAAAGATGAGGAAATGTCCATTGCCTCAGTCTTCCATTAGAATAGCACCAAGCCCTGGGGCTTTAAATGTACACCCCCTGTCTCTTAGAATCCTTACTTTCCTTCAAAGCTGAGTTCAAATACTACCTCCTAAGTGAGAGTTTTCCTGCCCCTTGCCAATAATACCTATCCCTCCAATATTAGCTGTATTTATTTTGTATATACTTTCACATAGGCACATGGACACATGTTGACTCACTTGATAAGATAGAAACTTCTCTGGGGCGAGGACTGTTTAATTTCGCATTTCTAGTGCCTCACACAAAATAAGCACTTAATATAAACTGCTGATTTATTGATTTGTCACTTGATTAGGGCAGAGCTTATGCCCTTGTTTACTGGGAGAGGTAGAAAAAAACATCCCAGATGAAAAATTCTCTCTCTCTCTCTCTCTCTCTCTCTCTCTCTCTCTCTCTCTCTCTCTCTCTCTCTCTCTCTCCCCTTCTGAATCCTATGAATCAGACTGAAAGGTTACCTAGGCAAAAATTCTCTTCTCCCAATACCACTTCCTGTTCTCTCATCTTCTCCACCTCAGCCCATCCTATCCAATTCTTTATCCTCCTCCAAACTCTCCTTACTCTTTATTCTTTGCTCTCTGCTCCTTGATGTAAACCCTCTCCAGCCCAGTCATCCTAGCAGGTGAACATATATCCCATTGTATTTCACTCTCTCCATATTATTGGTGTCCACCTTCACCCAATTCTCACCTGTGGTTCTAAGAAGCTGTAACATGCACAGTGGTCACACCCTGGTAAAACCTTGGCAGACAGGTAGGTTAAGGGTAACCAACAGGCTTCAAACAATTTGGTGATTTAGGCCCCAACCATGTGAAGGCTTTCCCCAGCAGAATGGTCAGATAAAAAAAAAAATTGTTCCAATGGGATGAAGGCAGCAAAAGCTGGTGCTGTGGTCAGACATTGAAGGCACCAGGGTCATCTACTGCATATCAGGCCATCACCAATCATTTTGATTTTTATCCTGCCATTGGACTTTGATGACTAGAAGAGAAAATGAGGCTGATGAATTTGCCCAACTCTGCCTCACTTAAATCCAATTCATGTGTAAGTCAAGACATCACCTGTGATGCCATTGGTCCTCTGTGAAAATGAATAATGAATAATATCAACTTATGAAGTATATTTTTGAAAACAAATGTAGGACTTTACATTTATCCCTATTATAAAATCAGAATTGGGAGGCAGAGCCAAGACGGAAGAGGCAATTGAGCATTTCTGTTAAGCTCTCCAAGCCCAGTCCTCTAAACAAAAACATTGTATATGCCTGAAATTAAGGTGGAGCCAAGATGGCAGAATATAGGCAGTGACCCAGCTGAATTCTTCCAACATTCTCCTCCAAACAATTTTAAGATAACTCCTCAAATTAAATTTTGAAGTGGTAGAGCCAAAAAATGCTCAAAGTTAACATACTTTTCAGCCTACAACAACTTAAGAGGTCAGCAAGAGAGGTCTGTGACAATGAGGTGGGAATCAGTCCAGGGCACATGCAGATAGAACCAGTGATAGGCCTTGGAGGCAGCCATAACAGTGGCAGCAGCAGCAGCATCTTCAGGAGCTCTCAGACCAGAGACAGTAAAATAGTTTGAAAATTGGTCAGAAAGAGATTAGAGGTGAGCCTTTGTTGGCACTGGGTGCAGTTGGTGCTGATTGGAAGTTCTATTATCCACACATAGTTCTGGATCACAAGTTTAGGGCAGAGAGGAGCACTTGCAGTCAGCCACAAGAGAACTGGGACCCCGGTTCCAGTTCCAAAGCAAAAAAAAACACTAGCAATTATAGTTTCAGGAGAATGAGAGTCCTTCCTGGGTAAAGGCCTGAGCAAACACCAGAAGAACCATGACCACACCTCTCCCTGTATCCCACCACCATAGAAGCACCAAAAACTTGCAGTACCCCAGAACTAGCTTTGAAAACAGCAGCACAAAGAAGCTTCAAGCTTTGGACAATGCTGCCCCACCCTCAATTAAGCAGGATCCAACTTTAACATAAAGTTGCAGGATATAAAATAAACCCACATAAATCATCAGTATTTCTATATATTACCAACAAAGTCCAGCAAGAAAAGAGAGAAAGAAAAATTCCATTTGGAAAACTTGTATAGAATATAAAATACTTGGGAGTCTACCTGCCATGATAAACTCAGGAACTATATGAACACACATATAAAACACTTTTCATGCAAATAAAGTCAGATCTAAATAACTGGAGATATATTAATTGTTCATGAGTAAACTGAGTCAAATAATAAAAATGACAATCCTACCAAAATTAATTTACTTATTCAGTTCCATACCAATCAAACTACCAAAAATTATTTTGTAAAACTAGAAAAAAATAGTAACAAAATTCATCTGGCATAAGAAGAAATCAAAGCTTTTAATAGCATGAAAAAAAATGTTCTAAATCCCTACTGATTGAAGAAATGCAAATTAAATTAAAAAAAACCTCCAAGATGCCACCTCATATCTATCAGATTGGCTAACATGATACAAAAATAAAATGACAGATTCTAGAGGGGATTTGGAAGAATTGGGACGCAATTTTTGTGGAGTTATGAATTAGTCCAATAACTCTGGAGAACAATTTGGAACTGTACCCATAGGGCTATAAAACTGTGTATACCTTTTGGCCCAGCAATATTACTCCTGGGTCTGCATCCCAAAGAGATCAAAGGAATTGGGAAAGGACTTTTTGTACAAAAATATTTATAGCAACTCTTTTTTGTTGTGTCAGAGAACTAGAAATCAAAGCAATGTGCATCAATTGGGGAATGGATGAATAAGTTGTGGTGTAGGATTGTGATGGAGTTAGAAGAAATGATGCACAGGATGGCTTCAGAAAACCCTTGGAAGACTTATATAAACTGAAGCAGATTGAAGTGAACAGAACAAGTAGAACACTGTGCACAATTATAAAGATATTAACAGGAATGATTATCTGTAAAAGACTTAGCTACTCTGATCAAGAAAATGATCTAAGATGATTCCAAGGATAAATGATGAAAAATTCTGTCCACCTTCAGAAAGAGAACTGTTGAACTCTGAATGCACATTGAAACATATTATTTTTCACATTCTATATTTTTCTTTTTAATTTTTTTCTTGTGTTTTTTTTTTTTGCAGCATGTCTAGTACGGAAATGTGTTTTACGTGACTTCACATGTACGATTGATATAAAATTGACTGTCTTCTCAATGAGGGGGTGGAGGCAAAAGGAACAAATAAAATTTGGAACATTTTTTAATGAGTGTTAATTTTTTTACTTATGTTTATGAAATATTTAAAAGAAGAGATAAAAATATATTTTAAAAAGAAATAGGCTGCAAAAATGTGGGGGGAAAAGGAATCTGATTATAGAAAGTTTCTAAAGCAAAAGGGAAGTACAAAACCCAATCTTAGAAAATAATGATTTAAAAATATCTACAAGCAAATTGTCAAAGGAAAATTCAGTACGTACATAATCCCAACCAAGAATTTTAGAAGAGCCAAAGAAGGAGATAAAAAGAGGAAAAATAAATCATTTTAAAAATCAAACAGGGAAGAAAAATTGGGAAAAGAAATGAGAGAAATACAATTAAATTATGAAAAGAGACATAATAGTTCGGTAAAAGAGGTACAAAACCTCACTGAAAAAAATAATGTCTTAAAAACTAGAATTTTTCAAGTGGAAGCTAATGACTCTGTGAGACATCAAGAAACAATAAAACAAAGTGAAACAAAAAATAAAAGACAATAAGAATTATCTCATTGGAAAATGACAATAAAGGAAGTGTATACAGAAGATATAATTTAAGAATTATTAGAATACCTAAAAAACATGACCCAAAAAAAAGATTATTTTAAGAAATTACAAAGGAAAACTGCCCAGATATCTTAGGTCCAGAGGGCAAAATAGAAATAAAAATAATTCATCTATCAATTACTGAAAAAGATCCCCAGATGAAAACTCCAAGCAAGCCAGAAAGAAAAAAAAAATTCAAATATCATAGCCAGTTAGGTTCACACCAGATTTTGCATATACCACTATTAAGAATCAATAACTTGGAATAAGATACTTGGGAAGGTGAAAGAAACTAGGACTATAACCAAGAATGAACTACCCAACAAAACTGAGTATAATCCTTCAGGGGTGGGAGAAGAATGGATATTCCATTTAATAGGGGATTTCCAAGCATTCTTGAGGCAAAGACTAGAGATTAACAGAAAACTTGACATTCAAACACAAGACTAAGAAGAAATAGAAAAAAGTAAACATGAAAAAGAAATCATAATAAACTCAAGTTTAAAATGGTTCCATTCTTACATGGAAAGAAAATACATATACTCTAAACTTTATTAAAGCAATTAGAAGGAGTCTATATAGAGAGAGAAGATATGGGTATGAATTTCTTATATTGGGACGATCTCAAAAACCATGGGAAAGTGAGAAAGAAGCATGAACTGATAGAAGTGGGAAAAGAGAGGAAGATTGGGAAACATTATCTCATATAAAAGAGACATACAAGGAAGAGTTTTTACATTGAATGGGAAAATGGGGAAAGGAGTGGGCAACACATGAACCTCACTCTCACCTGAACTAGTTCGAACAGGAAACAGTATATATACACATGATTGGTTATAGAAATCCACCTCACCCAACAGAATAATAGGGGGAGAAAGTGCTAAGAGAAAGAGGCAGGAGCATGGCAAGAGTTGGAGTAGACTAGGGAAAGCAGTGATAAAAAAATATCTAAACAGGCTTTTTGAGGAAGAGACAGAGTGAAAAAGGATACATAGGTAAAAGGAGAGAACATAAAAAGTGGAAATACACATATAGTTAGCAATCATAACTAAATGTGAGTGGGATGAGCTCACCCATAAAATAGGAAGTGGATAAAATAGATTAGAAACCAGAATCCAACAATATGTTGTTTACAAGAGACACACTTGAAAGAGAAAGACACACAGAGAATTAAAAGGTGCTGAGGCAGAATCTATTGTGCTTCAGTTGAAGCAAAAATGTAGAGGTAGCAATCATGATCTCAGAGAAAACAAAAACGGGCTTAGTTAAAAGAGATAATCAGGGAAACTACATTTTGCTAAAAGGCACCATAGACAATGAAGTAGTATCAATATTGAATATATATGCACCAAATGTATACTATCAAAATTCTTGAAGAATTATTAAATTAAGTGCAAAAGGCAATACAAAGTCAAACTATGTGCGGGGTCAAAATAGGAGAGGGGGATCTCAATTACCCCTCTCAGAGTTAGATAAATCTAACCATACAATGAAAAAGAAAAAAGTTAAGATAAATAGAATTTTCAAAAAGTTAGGTATGATAGATGTTTAAAGAATGTTGAGTAGGAAGACAGGATTATATCTTCTTTTTATTTTTTTTTTCAAGTTGTTCATGGCACCTCCACAAAAATTGTCCATGAATTAGAACATAAAAACCTCACAAAAAAATACAGAAAAACAGCAATATTAAATCCACCCTGTTCTGACCATAAGGCCAAAAAAAAAAACCAAAAACAAAAAAAACCCAAAAACATTTAATAAAGGAATTTGAAACATACATTTAAAATTAATTGGAAACTAAATCTAATACTAAAGAATGAGCGGGTCAAAGAACAAGTTAGAGAAGTAATCGATAATTTCTTTGAAGATAATGACAACAATGAGGCAACACACCACAATTTGTGGTATGTAATCAAAGCATCTCTAACATATGTTAATAGAAAAAAAATAAATCAATAAATTGGGCATGCAAATAAAAAAACTGGAAGAAGAACAAATTAATAATTCATAAGTAAATACCAAATTAAAAATCCTAAAATTTAAAAGAGATTAAAAATGGAAATTATTAAACAAACAAATAACAGTAGGAGCTCATTTTATGGGGAAAATAATAAAATAAATAAACTAAAAGTTAATTTTAATTTAAAGAAGAAAGAAGAAAATCAAATGCTAGTTTCAAAAAATGAAAAGGGTGAGTGCATCAAAATTGAAGGTTAAATTCAAGCACTCATTAAGAACTATTTTCCCCAACTTTATGGATAAAATTGAAAATCTAAATGAAAATGTTGGATATTTACAAAAATACAAATTTCCCAGAATAACAAAAAAGGAAATAGAATACTTAAGTAACTTTATCTTAGAAAAATAAATTGAACATGCCATCAGTGAGCTCCCTAAGAAAAAATATCAGCACTGGATGGATAACAAGTGAATTCTACTAAGCATTTAAAGAATAAATTCTAATATTATTTAAACTGAGGAAATACAGAATGAGTCCTATGAAATTCTTTCTATGGTACAAAAATGGATTTTATTCTTAAACCAGAGAGAGAACTAAAACAGAGGAATAAAACTATAGACCAATTTCTCTAATAAATATTGACACAAAAAATTTTAATTAAATACTAGCAGTGAAATTATATCACAATGACAATAAACTATGGCCAGGTGGGATTTATACCAGGAATGTAGGGTTGGTTCAATATTAGAAAAACTATAAGGCAAAATTGACCATATCAGCAACAAAAACAATTAGAATCATAGGATTATATCAGTAGATGGGGAAAAAAAAACTTTTGACAAAACGCAATATCCATTCTTATTAAAACAAACAAACAAACAACCATACTAGAAAACAGAAACATATGGTGCCTTTCTTAAAATGTTACGTAGTATCTATTTAAAAGAAAGAGCAAGCATTGTTTGTAATGGTGATAAACTTGAAGCCTTCCCAATAGATCAGAGGTTAACCAAGAGTCTCGCTTATTACCACTATTATTTAATATTTTACTAGAAATGCCATCTACATTAATAAGACAAGAAAAGAAATTGAAAGAATTAAAATAGGAGACAAAACTATCACTTGCATATGATATGATGTCATACTTAGAAATCCACTAGTGAGCCAACTAAAAAATGTTGGGACAATTAACAATTTCAGCAAAATTGTAGGATATAAAATAAACCCTCATAAATCATTAGCATTTCTATTTTTTTTTTAACTAACAAACCCCATCAAGAAGACATAGAAAGAGAAATTTCATTCAAATTAACTGTAGATAATATAAAATACTTGGGATTCTACCTGCCAAAATAAACACAGGAATTATAAGGACACTAATACAATACACTTTTCACCCTGATATATATCTAAATAATTGAAGAAATATCCATTGTTCAAGGAAAGGTTGAACCAATATAATAAAAATAGCAATATTACCTAAATTATTTTACTTACTCAGTGCCACACTAATCAAACTACCAAAGAATTATTTTATCAAGCCATAAAAAAGTAACAAAATTCATCTGGGGGAACAAAAAATCAAGAATATAAAGGGAATCAATAAAAAAAAGTGAAGGAAGGTGACTTAGCAGTACCTAGCACTTTGAGTTATCTCGAAATATACTACTAAGAGGTAATCATCAAAACAATCTGGTACTCGATAAGAAATAATGTGGTTAGTCAATGCAATAGATTATGCAAACAATCCATAAACCTAAATGACCACAATAACCTAGTGTTTAATAAATCCAGGGATTCAAACTATTGGGGCAATAACTCTCCATTTGACAAATTCTGTTGGGAAAACTAGAAATCAGTCTGGCAGAATCTAGGCACAGGACAACTTTTCATAGAGTATACCAAGATAAGCTAAAAATGGGTACATTATTTAGAAATGAAGGGTGATATCATAACCAAATTAGAGGAGAATGGAGAAAATTACTTATAAGATCTATGAATAACTTAAGATAGAGATAATCATGGGAGATGAATGGGATAATTTTGATTACATTAAATTAAAAATTTGCATAAGCAAAATCAATCCAGCCAAAATTAGATAATAACTAGAATAAGATTATATAGAAAGTTTCTTTGATAAAGGTCTAATTTGTCAAATACACATATATACATATATGTGCATATATATATATGTGTGTGTGTGTGTGTGTGTGTGTATGCCAAATTTATAAAAATAAAAGTTATTCCCCTATTGATGAATGGTCAAGGTATATGAGCAGGCAGTTTTCAAAAGAAAAAAATCAAAGTTATCAATAGTCACATGAAAATGTAAATTAAAACAACTCTGAAATACCACCTCACACCTATCATATTATCTAACATGACAGAAAAGAAAAACAACAAATGCTGGAAGTGATGTGGAAAAATTGGGACACTAATGCACTGTTGGTGGAGTTATGAAACTGTCCAACAATTTTAGAGAATAATTATTTGCAACTATGCCCAAAAAAATAAAAAACTGTTAATACTCTTTGATTCTATACCACTGCTAAGACTATTCCCCCAAGAGAGCAAAGAAAAAGGAAAGAAAGACATGTCCAGAACTATATACAGCAGCCCTTTTGTTGTTGCAAAGAATTGAAACCAAAGGGATTCCCATTACTTAAGGAATGGCCATCCAAGTTGTGTTATATGAATATGATGAAATACTATTGTGCTGTAAAAAAATGATGGAGAGGATGACCTCAGAAAAAAAAATACTTGGAAAGACTTACATGAACTGAAGGAAAGTGCACTGATCAGAACTAGAAGAACATTTTTGTGCATGACAACAACTGATTGTAAGGATAATCAACTGTGAAAGACTTAGCTATTTTTATCAATACAGTGATTCAGGACCATTTCAAAGGACTCATGATGAACAATGCTATCCATGTGCAGAGAGAGAACTGATAAACTCCAAGTGCAAACTGAAGTACATTTTCTTTCACTTTCCTTATTTTTTTTTCTTTTTCTTTTCTTTTTCTTTTTCTTTTTTTTGGCAAAACGGGCAATGTGGAAATATGTTTTACATGACTTTATGTAGATAATAAGTATTATTTATTTTTTGCCTTCTCAATTTTTGGGGGAGGGATGAGAGAAAATTCAAAAGTGAAAACATTTTTAAATAAAAAAATAGAAATAACAAATCTGAAAAGAATTGTATAGGCAATCCATTCTAACATAAACTCTATTTTCTCTCACTCTTGGCAACATTGAGATGATAAAAGCATAAATTTGGATAGACTGTGGCCAATTTTCCTTCAGAATTCCAACATTTCCCACCTAAGCATTTTATACATTCACACAAAAGATCTCCGATGATAATTTAAAAGCAATGCTGCATGAACACAAACAATGTAAGCTTCAGGTAAATCACTCTACTTCTGCATACCAATTCCTCAAATAATTCTTATGACTCCCTAAAAGGAATGTATAATATCTCGGGGAGATTACATTTATTTTCTCTATATCAATCCATTATTTATAAAATAAAGATAATACATTTCCATAGACTTCTAAGTAATATATTTGTATCACACCATTTCTAGATAATGTATAAGAATTTCTTCTTATAAGAAGTGGGAGTCATCTCAGCATCTCTGATTTAAAAAACTAATAGCTGTTGAATCCCATATGTGGGTCTGCATACAAATTAGGCTTGATATGCATTGCTTCAAAATTCAAGAGAAGGTTAAAAAAGAAGACTTAAGGTTATGTTCTTGTCTGTGAATAAAAAGGCAGTCCTACCCAAAGTAATCAATAAACATTTATCTTTTCCCAGTTAAAATCCCACCTTCCATAAATGTCTTTTCTTTTAATGCTGGTGCCTTCTTTCTTTTGATTATCTCAGATTCATCTTGTTTATCTCTTGTTTGTACATAGTGCCTCCTGTGTTCCCACCCCAATTAGACTGTGAGCTCTTTGAAAGCAGGGGCTATCTTTTGTCTTTGAATCCCTAGCACTCAGCACAATGTCCAGCACACAGGAGATACTTAATAAACGCTTGATGACTTGACAAAGTCTGTGGAAGAAGTCATGTTAATGAATCCCTGTGAATCTATTGGCCATCTTAGGGCTAAAGCTTGTCCTTCTCTAACACTCCTAAACTTACCTGATCTAATCAAACTCCATCCATTGTTGAGCCTAATTCATGGGTCAGAGGACTGGAGTCTAACATCCAATTCTGTAACCTTAGTGCAATAGATTGTATATGCTACATACAGGGTATACATATAGAGGGCCTCAGTAGGACACTGGTCTCCAAAGGCAGAAACCCTAGAAGACAGCAAGGCTGCTAGAAGGTGAAGCTTACCTGGCATGTGGAATCTGGGGGCAGGCAGTGTGGCCTATGATGGGGTCACACTGTAGCTTCTTTTTTTTCTTCTGTTCACCACACCTGTGATTTCATTAGCATAAGGAAATCAAAAGGAGAAAAGTCTTCTACTGATAAAGGAGAGTTGCCTAGGTCACTGAGAAGTTAAGTGACTTGCCCAAGGTCACATAAATAGTACATTTCAAGGACAAAATAGAGTCTTCTTGACTGAGGTTTGCTCTCTACATATGAGGCCACACTGTTTTACTGGTACTTTCTTCTTTTAACCAACTATTCTTGATACATAGATAGTATTTTCAGTTGTTTCTGTTCTTTTGAAGGAGTGAAAGCACTATCCTCAACAGTTTGATACCTTGAGGCAAATCCCCCTTGATTCCTTAGTCAAGACAAACACTACATCCCAGGTCGAGAGACACCCAAATCAGCTTTTATTCCAGAATTCCCAACAGAAATCACTCGTGTCACCCTAACATTTGACTAATTGTAATATTCTACAAAGCAGTTAATGACTTGCCTTTAAATAAACTGTAAGTTCCTACATGCTATCTTACCTGTAAAACAGGCTGGCTTCTGTGGCTGAACTAATGGCATATTTTTTGAGTATTTTCTCTGCTGCTTTAAATGTATTTGGTTTGCTGACATCACCAAATTTGCGGTAGTAATGGAAAAGCTTATGATCAGATCCTTGAAAAATGTCATTAAAATGCAAAATGAGGGCTTCCAGTGCCAAGATGGGTGAGTGAGGAAGGAACCCTCTGAAAGTCCTCCCAAATTTCCCTCCAAACAACTAGAAAACTGCCACAGAATTGATCTCAGAGCAGGGAAGCAGTTTACCAGCCCTGTAGAAAAGATCTGTCTCACTCAGGTGGGAGGGGAGTGAGGTCCAAGAGCAGCAGCAGCTGCAACAACAAACACAACAACAACAATAACAACAAGCCTCACTGCAGGGAGCCTCCAGCAAGGCTCCAAACCTGGAGCAATCCACCAGTGAAGCCCCACCCTCCTGCAAACCAGCAGCCCCCTAGGCAAGTGAGGAGTCTATGCAAAATAGCAAAGCCCCACCCCAGTGACCTCACCCCTGCACAAGCCACCAGCAAGGCCTTGACTCCGCTGCTGACCAGTAATTAAGCCTTGCCCCAAGGCCAGCCAACAGTAAGACCTTGGCCCTGGGGCCTACCAGCAGAGAGACCCTGTTTTCATAGCAACCTAGCAGCAGAGCCCCACCCTTCAGGTAGATCAGCAACAAAATTACTCCTTTAGGGCCTGCTAGCAAAGAGGCCCTGGCTCCATAACAACCCAGAAGCAGAGTCCCACCCTTTGAGCAGACTAGCAGCTAAACCCCACACTCAAGGGAGGCAGACAAGGAGGCCCCACACCCAGTCCAAGCCAGAAGGGAAACCTTCCAGAGAAATCAAGTGGCTTAGCCCTGAAGCCCAGTGGAAGCCAACAGCAAGACCCAGAGCCCCAAAACAAAAACCTTGGGACAGTGCAAGACCAGAGCCCAACTCTCACACAAAAACATCAAGCAAAAGAAAAAAAAGGCAGAAAAATGAACAAAAAACAAAAACTAAACAAAAACAATAACAAAAAAGAAAGAGCTTGACTATAAAAAGTTACTATAGTCATAGGGAGGATTAAGGCATAAACTTGGAAAGGACAATAGTATCAAAATGGCTACACATAAAGCCTCAAAGAAAAATGTGATTTGATCTCAGGCCCAAAAAGAATTCCTGGAAGAGCTTAAAAAAGATTTTAAAAAAAAATAAGAGAAGCAAAAGAAAAATTGGGGGAAAAGTGAAAATAATGCAAAAGAATCATGAAAAAAGAGTCAATAGAATAGGAAAAGATATACAAAAATTTACTGAGGAAAATAACTCCCTAAAAATAGAATTGGACAAATGGAAAAGAAAGTACAAAAGCTCACTTAAGAAAATAATTCCTTAAAAATTAGCATTGAACAAATGGAAAGTAATGACTCTCTGAGACATCAAGATATGATAAAACAAAATCAAAAAGTTTAAAAAATGGAAGAAAACATGAAATTTCTCATTGGAAAAACAACTGACCTAGAAAATAGATCCAGGAGAGATAAATAAGAATTATTGAACTGCCTGAAAGCCATGAACAAAAAAGAAAAAACAAAACAAAACACGAGCAACATCTTTCAAGAAAGTATCAAAGAAAACTGCCACCATATATTGGAACCAAAGGGCAAAATGAAATGAAAAGAATCCACTGATCACTACCTGAAGGAGATCACAAAATAAAAATTCCCAGAAACATCATAGCCAAATGCCAAAGCTCACAGATCAAGTACAAAGTATTGCAAGCAGCCAAAAAGAAATAATGTAGATATTGTAGAGCCACAGTCAAGATTACAAAGGATTTAGCAGCTTCCACATTAAAGAACCAGAAGGCTTAGAATATGATATACCAGAAGGCAAATCAGTTATGACTACAACCAAAAATCACCTACCCAGCAAAATTGAATATAATCTTTCAGGGGAGAAAATAGATATTTAACAAAATAGATCACTTTCAAGCATTTTTAATTAAAAGACTAAAGCAGAAAAAATAAATTGACCTCTAAATAGAAGATTCAAGAAATATAAAAAATGTAAAAAAAGAAATAAGAAATAAAAACATTAATTCAATAAGGTTAAACTTTTTATATTTCCATATGATAAGATAATATTTGTAACTTAAAAACTTTACTATTATAAGAGCAATTAGAAGGAATATATGTAGAGAGAGGGAATGCATATAATGTGATATTTGATGGGATGATATTAAAAAAAAACAAAAAAAAGGGGTGAAAAGGAAAATTGCATTGGAAGAAGGATAGGGAGATGGAATGGGATAAATTATCCCACAAAAAGAGGCATGAAAGAACTATTATAACATAGTGAAAATGGGCATGGGGATGATAGGCAAAGATTAAACCTTACTCTTATCAAAATTGATTCATATAGGGAATAACAAACACATTTAGTTGGATAGAGAAATCTATCTTATCCTATAAGGAAGTAAAAAAGGACAGGGATAATAGAAGGGGGAGGAGAGACTGATAAAAGGGAAGGCATATTGGAGAAGACAGTGATCAGAAGTAAAACACTTGTGAGGAAGGAAAGAGTGGAGAAGTTGGTTTTATGAAAAAAAATAATGAAGTAGATAAACCATTGGTTAATTAGATTTATTTTATTTTATTTTTTTGTTTTTAGGCAATTAGGATTAAGTGACTTGCCCAGGGTTATACAGCTAGTAAGTATCAAGTGTTTGGTCTGAGACTGGATTTGAACTCAGGTCCTCCTGACTTCAAGGCTGGTGCTCTATCCACTGTACCACCTAGCTGCCCCCTAATTAGATTTTAAAAAGGAAATAAGAAAACCAAATTACTAGTATCAAAAATGAAAGAGGTGAATTCACCACCAATGAAGAGGAAATTAAGACAATTGTTAGGAGCTATTTTGTCCAATTATATGCCAATAAAAGAAAAGGATAAATATCTACAAAATATATAAATTAGCAAGATTAATAGAAGAAATAAAATACTTAAATAACCCAATCTTAGAAAAAGAAATTGAACAAGCCATCAATAAACTCTCCAGAATCAAATTGATTCACAAGTGAATTCTACCAAACATTTAAAGAACAATTAATCCCAATACCACATAAACTATTTGGGAAAATAGGCAAAGGAGTCTTACCAAATTCCTTTTATGATAAAAACATGGTGCTGATACCCAAACCAGAAAGAGGTAAAGCAGAGAAAGAAAATTGTAGACCAAATTCCTTAATGAATATTGATACAAAAAATTTGAATAAAATACTAGCAAAGAGATTATAGCAATATATCACAATGATCATACACTATGACCAGGCAGAATTTATACCAGGTATGCAGGGTTTGTTCAACATTAGGAAAACTTCCAGCATAATTGACCATATCAATAACATATCCCCAAAAAACTCATATGATTATCTCAATAGATGCAGAAAAAGCGTTTTACAAAATACAGCACCTATCCATATTAAAAACACTAGAGAGCATAGGAACACATGGTGCTTACCTTAAAATGATAAGTAATGTTTATCTAAAACCATCAGCAAGCACTATCTGTAATGGGGATAAGCTAGAAGCCTTCCCAATATAATCAGGGGTGAAGCAAGGATGCCCATTATCACCTCTATTATTCAATATTGTACTAGAAATGTTAGCTATCACAATAAGAGAAAAAAAGTAATTAAAGGAATTAGAATTGGCTATGAAGAAAAAAAAAACTATCTTTCTTCTCAGATGATATGATGTAGTTGTGAACTGATCCAATCTTTCTAGAGAGCAAATTGAAGCTATGACCAAAAGGCTATAAAACTTTGCATATCCTTTGGTCCAGCAATATCACTGCTAGGTCTATATCCCAGAGATATCTTAAAAAAAAGGAAAAGGATCTATTTATACAAAAAATATTTATAGCAGCTCTTTTTATGGTGGCTAAGAAATGGAAATCAAAGGGATGCACATCAATTAGGGAATGGCTGGACAACTTGTGGTATATGATTATAATGGAATGTTACTTTGCTGTAAGAAACATCAAGCAGGATGATTTCAGAACAACCTGAAAAGACTTACATGAATTGATGTATAGTGAAGTGACAAAACCAGGAGAATGTTGTACACAGTAACAGCAATGTTGCTCAATGAAGAACTATGAATGACTTAGCTTTTCTCAGCAATCCAATAATCTAAGACAATCCCAACGGACTAATGATGAAGCACACTATCTGCCTCCAGAGAAAGAAATGATATTGATTGAATACAGACTATTTTTCATTTTCTTTCTTTTATTGTTTTTTTATTATTTTTTTGAGTCTTCTTGTACAAAATGACTAATATGGAAATGTTCTACATAATTGCACATGTATAAACTACATCTGATTACTTACCATTTCAGGGAGGGGTGAGAGTAGAGAGGGAGGAATAGAATTTAGAATGTAAAACTTTAAATAAAATGTTAAAAAATTAGGAAAAAAATGTAAAATTACCTTGATAAATTGGAGACCTCTCAAATTATATTATAATTACTACTACTACTACTACTACTACTACTACTACTATTATTACTACTACTATTACTAATAATAGCTAGTGTTTCTATAGCACCTCCTATATGTCAGGCAATGTACTAAGCACTTTACAAATATCATCTCATTTCATCCTCATAGCAACTTGAAGGATTATGACCCTCACTTTACAATTAAGGAAACTGAAGCAGAAGTTAAGTGATTTGCCCAGGGTCACATATCTAGTAACTATCTTAGATAAAATTTGAACTCAGGAAAAGTATAAAAGTACACTTAAGGAAGAAAATCAAACTACACCAATAAAAGAATGGCTTGGAAAATCACTGGGCACATTTGAGAACAGCAGACAAAGATATCTAAGGGTGAGCAACAGGAATTCATGTCAGCACTGAATGAGCTGTATTCACGTTGGGTGTTGAAAAACAGCACAATAGACATTATGAGAATATTTGACTTATATGCACATAATTATAGAATCAATGAATCCTAAAGTTAAATTCAATATAGTCCAAAACCCTACATGATACATCTTATATACAATATCCCTGGCAAGTAATCATAGCCTCTGCCTTAATACCTCCAATGATGGAAGACTCATTATCTCCTAAGTTTTCCTCAACTGAAATCTCCTTCCCAGTAACTTTTCTCCATTCTTTTCTCTCAGGTTTATCTTCTAGAACCCCACAGAATAATTCTGACCTACCTCTCTTTCACATGCCATACCTTCAGATATTTATAATCAACTACCATACTCTCTTGGAGCAGGTAGGGGCCACAGTGGATAAACTGTTGGGCCTGGAGTCAGGAAAATTCATTTTCCTGAGTTCCAACCTGGCCTCAGATACTTGCTAGCTGTTTGACTCTGGGCAACTCACTTAACCCTGTTTGCCTCAGTTCCTCATCTCTAAAATGCATTGCAGAAGGAAATGGCAAACCACTCTAGTATCTTTGGAGTCATGAAGAGTCAGACACAACTGAGTAACAACTGAACACCAGCAATTATACTCTCTTAAGTGTTCTCCAGAAAGATTCACTTCACTTAAGGGTTGCAATTACAATGCTTTTACTGTGAAATAATACTGGAGACTTCTCTTTATTAGGGCATACACTTCAAGTAAAATGCACTTATTAGTTGCTTGACAAGAATTGGGTTTCCAAACTGTTTCTGTTGAACAAAGTAAAAAAAAAAAAAAAACAGATTTACATTGGAATGGAGAGAGACTTTATTAACCAAGGTAATGCTGCTTTCTTAAGTACTTTGCCACCAACAGGGTGCCCTCTACCCTCTACTTTTCTTTATATTTTGTCTTCCTCTATTAGAACATAAGCTCCTTGAGAATAAGGACCGTCTTGTTTTATTGTATTTGCATCCCCAGCATTTATCATCATGCCCAGATGACAGTAATCACCTAATGTTTTCTCTATCTATCATTTAACTAGGTATCAATCTATCTATCTGGCACCTATCTATCTTTAATACAATGTTGGACTTGAAACCAGGAAGATCTAACCTCAAATTCTGTTTCTAATACTTACTAATTGCATGACTGTGCATGCCTCTTTCTAAGATTCAAATGGTTACCTAACTAGTTAAGACACAGTATGGTATATTGACCTCTAAGGGGTGGAATATATGAACTTTAACCTCTTTGAAATCATGTCTGTTATTGTTTATTGTTCATTTCAGAATGGGTTGTATGCCATCCACAGACAGCATGTTCAGCACATCTGCTATAGAACGTGCAATGTGAAAGCAGGCATGGTTCTTAGATCTGAAAATGTTAGAACATGGAACATTAAAAATGGAAAGGACTTTAAAACATTAAATAATGAGAGATAGAATTAAAGATTTAAAATAAACCTTGAGTTCTAAAAATGTACTTTAATAGTGCTCAGTTTCTAACCTCATTTTCTAGATGAGAAAACTGAGGTCTGGAGTGGCAAAGAAACTCGAGATGTTCTGAGATGCCTCCTAGTTGTAATATTCTATATTCCATGAGTCTATTCCTTATCCAACCTCTTTCCAATTTCGCACAGTTTATCTTATTTAAATTGTAATTCCTCTAGGAAAGGAAAAAAATCTGAAATATCTAAAGTGCTTGCTAAATGATTAGCAATCAAGAAAGAGCAAATAACAGTGATCTTCAATGTGCTGCTTGAGGGTCACCAAC
Source organism: Vombatus ursinus (assembly GCF_900497805.2). NCBI lineage: Eukaryota > Metazoa > Chordata > Mammalia > Diprotodontia > Vombatidae > Vombatus > Vombatus ursinus. The sequence continues at coordinate 2,226,561 of NW_020947062.1, read as the reverse complement.
TGAAATCATGGGGTCAGGTTCTCCCTTCCTAAATAGCTGCAACTGATTTGTTAAATATATGAATAGATTTGTTACTGTCATCATTAGTGTCTTTTCAATTGGATGGCATTATAAGTATTATTATTTTCTGTTTCCTTAATACTTTCATCGAAAGATGATTATGTTATGAATATTAACTTTTAGAAGGATGCATTTACGACTGCTTGAGTAAAGAGAGGCAGCACTTTCACAAATCAAAAGGACAATAATAATTTAGTTTATTTCTCCTCATTTCTGTGTTTACATTGACGCTATTTTATTACTACACTTCGCAAATTTTGATAGTCACTGATAATAAATGTTTTCTTCTTCATCTTTAATTATGCTGCTTTCAGTCAGACACAGCAGACATGGCCTGCAAAGTTAAAATACACACACATACATACATATATACATACATTCATATATTCATATACACATATGTGTGTGTATATATATATATTTGGAATACCTGCAATGTTGTGTGACCCAGGGACCCAGTTTTCTCTCTCGCCACATACCCCAAGATTTGGATCATTGGTGGCCAATACTGACTTTTCACCAGCATTTATTTTCCCTAGATCCCTGACACTCAAATTAGGTTGCTGGATAGAACATATAGACAGAACATTGATAGGTCTTTCTTTGACAATCACTTCTTAAAGATACCTGTCTTCCCAAATGGTTAAATCTTTTAACTTGGACCAGAAAATAATATCTAGAGAGCACTATGGTCTGAACACCACTTAAAAGCAATTCCTCTTTTAACTAGCGATGACTATACACACACACGTAGATATACATACATACATGTACACATAGGCATAACCATTGATTATGCCAATATGAGCTAGGTGATGATTTCTGGAATGTGGTAATGGTGACAATCTGAATAGCAATTATGAACTAAGCAAAATCTGCATAGTATGGAGAGGGAAGAGAAATGATATCACACTCTTTTCTTCCCTTTCCTTCTATCAAAGGGGTAGCCAAAATTTATTTACTCACTTCAACTTCCTGATTCCTTTCCAACCCTCCCAGGAACAAGCAGATTTTCTTGATGAGTTTGATGTTGAACTCCACAGGAAGACTATTTCCAGGAAAATAAAATTTGATAAGCTTGAAGAAAAGTAGAAATTAGTAAAGCAACCTATCAATTCCAATGAATTGGGGTTTACTTTGTTCTCTCCTCTTTCCTTACCACTTTTTTTGTCAGTTCTTTTTTTTTCTTTTTTTCTTTTTTTTTTTTTACTGTTACCTATTTTGTTGTTATTTCTCTTTTTTCTTACTGGGGTATGGTTATCCCTTTCTTATTACAACTTTACCCATCACAGTTTCAACATATCATGTATTGGTATAAGAAATTAAATAGGACTATTTTGGGAGTTTTTCAGAAGCCACATGTGAAGAGCAGCAGATGACACAGAAAAAGTTTAGAAACTCAGAAATGCATAATATATATATTATATTATTAAATATCAATATATTTTATCTTTTAATACAATCAAAATACATAATTTCTTTTTCAAAGTTAAAATATGACCATATATTTAACCCAAATTTTACAATAAAGTATTGTAAACTCCCCATTAAAGAAAAAGAAAATATTTAGACTTCTTCTCTGGTATGAAAGGAGGGCCAAAAAATTTTACATGGATTTTCCAGATTACAGGGTAGCCATGCACATAACCTCCATGATGTGGAAGGGGTAACTCCATTTGTTTAGCAAGATCCTAGTCTAGTTTATCAAGGACCCACGGAATGCTAAAATGTGAGATCTGAATAATATTTCAAAGACCATCCAGAGGGCAGAGGTCTTCGACTCCAACTTCTTCATTTTAGATGTGAGGGAACTGAAGTCTACAAACGTTAAATAACTCACTCACAAACTCACAATGGAAATACCAAATCTCAAGTTGACCTCTGCTGTTTCCAAATCCTGCGACCTTTAAACTGTGCTGTGCTGTGGTTATTCATGTTTAACTTTCTAGAAATCATTTCCCCCTAGCCTCAGACATGCAGGCAGGAAGTTAAAACTTAGGAGGTAATCTCTCTCCTGCATTCCTTCCATTTAAACCACTTCTTGTGCTTTTCATATCTGTGCCTTCATCATCTTAGATTCATTGGATATGTCCTTTCTCTCCTTCTTAGACCTCAGATGAAAAAAAAAATCACTCTTTCTGGTCTCTTATGTTAGCTCCTTTTTCTGTCATCAGGCTACTGCTTCCCTTAATCTTTCATCTGGAGGACTCAAATCTCTAGTCCAGGGGTAGGGAACCTCTGGCCTCCAGGCCACGTATGGCCCTCTAGGTCTTCTACCACAGCCCTTTGACTGAATTCAAACTTCACAAAACAAATCCTCTTAATAAAAGAATCTGTTCCGTAAAACTTGGATTCAGTCAAAAGTCAGCACCAATACCTAGAAGGCCACACATAGCCTTGAGGCTGCAGGTTCCCCACCCCTGATCTAATCCCTAGAAGTTATCTCCTCCTGACTTTGATACATATCCATTCTCTTCCTCATTAATTTTAACTCAAGAAAAATGTATTTAGAAGCAAGTCCTTTCATTGATTGTTCCATTCAATAAGCACTCATTAAATACCAGCTATATGCAGAGCACTGGGTCATGTGCTTCAAGATATAAACAATGAAGCTATGATATACTCCCTGGCTTCACAGAGCTTATATTCTAGTTGGGCATGTGCCATGTGCATATGTTATTATATGATAAGGTGCTTAAATGTCAGGAGAAAGCTTACTAACATGAAGACACATGCCCAAGATTACATAGGTAGTAAAGAACAGAGGTAGGATTGCATTTAGGTCCATTAACTTCAAATCCAGCAGTCCTTCAACTGTCCCATGCTGTATCTACAGTGGTAAGCAGACTAATCATATGACCATGGCCAGTCATAAGACAAAGAAAAATACAGAATGGTATTCAATCTTGTATAGGCTTCCTTCCACTTATGTACTGATAGTAGGAAATGGTGCAAAGAGTTCTAAGAATCATAACATTTTTAGACATTAATTGAATTTGGTACTCTGACCCATAAAAATTGATAGGTTCTCCAATATTGATAGGTTCTCCAAAAATGCAATCAGGAGAAAGGATGGCTTTCAGGTTCTTCTTGAAGAAACAAAAAAGAATATTCATGGAGTTAGCTTCATTATTCATCCAAAGGTAACAACATAAAACATCATTTAGTAGGACATTTGTAATGTCCTTTGTAATGTTTATGACTGTGAGTACTATTATTATTAATGCTCATGATGAACATAAGTGAAAGAAACATCATGGAGACAATTGAAGATGTTGCAGAAGATTGGAGGGAGAAATTTTACAAAGATTTAAAAATAAAAGATCCTCATATCTTTCATTACATCACTATACATAGGTGAATGGATATAGGAGAGAAGAACAAATCTATTTTGTAAAATGTGTCTCAGAGTTTTGAAATGATCCAACCATTTTGGAGAACAATTTGGAGCTATACCCAAAGGGCTATAAAGATGTGCATACCCTTTGACCCAGTAATAGCTCTTCTAGGGCTATATCCCAAAGAGATCATACAAATGGGAAAAGGACCCATATGTACAAAAATATTCATAACAGCTCTTTTTGTGGTGGCAAAGAATTGGAAATTGAGAAGATGACCATCAATTGGGGAATGGCTGAGCAAGTTGTGGTATATGAATGTAATAGAATACTATTGTGCTGTAAGAAATGATGAACAGGTTGACTTCAGAAAAACCTGGAAAGACTTGTATGGTCTGAAGCTGACTGAAGTGAGCAGAACCAAGAGAACATTATACACAATAACAGCCACATTGTGTGATGACTAATATTGATAAACTTAACCCTTCCCAGCAATACAAGGATCTAAGACATCTCCAAAGGCCTAGTTATAGAAAATGCTATCCACATCCAAAGAAAGAACTATAGATGTTGAATTGCTGTTTTTTTCTCTTCTGTTGAGTTTTGTTTCCTCTTTCTGGTGGTTCCTCCTACTGGTTCTAATTTTTACTTACAACATCACCAATGTGAAAATATGTTTAATAGGAATGTGTATGTACAACCTATATCAGATTGTGTGCCATCTTGGGGAGGGTGGTGGGGAGGAAGGGGGAGAAAAATTTTAAACTCAAAAGTATATGGAAGTGATTGTTGATAAATCAAAATAAATTAATGAAAAAATAAAATTAAATTAAAAAATGTATCTCAAGGTTAAGAAATAAATTCAAGAATATAATAGTATCACAAAAATGTGATTTTACCTATTTTAACAGTTAAGAATTTACCTATTCTGGAATTATTTTTGAGACATCTCTTGGTGTTCAGTTAAGAACAATAAAGCAAAAATCAAAATCAACAGCTTATTAGATCAAAGACCAAAATCAACAATGTCAGATGAAAGGATAAAGATGAGAGACGTAGAAAGGAAAGAAAGATATGAATACTTATATTGTTGGACAGACAGCATATTTAATTGGTCCAGAGACTACAGATGGATAATGAGGTGGACCCAGATTTGAATATAAGGAAGAGCATAGATTGGTTTATATTTGGGAAACTGGGAAGCACTTTCAACAATGTCAAGCTGTTCCCTGAAGCAAAAACCTTTTTAACACCAATATTCTTCTGGTAATGCTATATATATGTGAATCATGGAATACCACAATCTCTGAAGAACTGAATATGCAGGTAGCTCAAAGGCCAATGGAAAAACACACAGCAGGCATAAATCAGCTGTCAGATATTACCAACAATTGGTTGTATGCAAGAAGCAACATGGAAGACACCATTCTATATGTGTCTGTGTGTGTGTGTGTGTGTGTGTGACTGGAGAAGGTAAATTAATCATATAGCAAAAAGAAAGGATAAAATAGATAGCCTAAGTGCTGAATTGATCCTATGTAATTTTTTAAAAATGGAATACCTCTATTATGTTCAACAGCCCACTATGAAAAATTTGTGATAGAATATGGACAAGAGTTGCACAGGATAAGAAGGCACAGGATGATTTCAATTGTACCATTATAATAAACACAGAACTCTATGCACTATATTCTGAGGGGAGGAGAAGGGAAGAAAAGGAAAGGGAGGAGAGGAGAAGAGAGGATGAGCTGAGTTGCTAACTGCAGCTGGCCAATTGAGTTCCCATTGGGACAACTCAGACTACTCACAGGCTGTGGATTGTCCTTCATTCTAGAAGAGGACCATGATATCAGGAAGAAGATGACATGACTTACAGGTGAATTGTATTTGAGTGAGGGAGGGTTGTGCAAAATCACCAGCCTCACTTTCTCCTCCAGAGCCATCTGGGTCCAGTGGCCAGATATAGATCAAGATGACTGAAGATGGCCCAGGATGCAGTGTTTAGTTTTTTAATGGTTACTTTTTGGGACCTCCTGTCTCAGAGTTAATGTAAATAGCAATTGTTTCTCTTTGGGCCAGTAACCCTAAGGATCTTTTCCTCCCAGTTTGATTTTATTATTAGTATTATTATTATTATTATTATCCTTGACTCACTTCTTAAATAGGTCTATTAATTGAATGAGCATTGCCTCACTCAAAGTGAGAACTTCAAAAGACCTTAGCATAAGGAAGTTACAAGAGATACGATAATACAGAACTCTTCTTGAGAAGAGAGTATTGGGTAGAAGAGAAGAGTTCAGAAAAAGACTCAACAATAATAAAAATGGTAATAGTAATTTGTCAATAAAATATTCTTCCCTTCATGGTGTGGAGGTAAACTTGGTGTCTTAAAGATTATGGTAACAAGAGCAGAAGCTCTTGAAAAATTCAAACAATCTACAAAAGCCTAACAATCATCCAAAAATCATACTTTCTGTCATGTAAAAACCAGCCACCTAAGTTCAGAGATGCTAATTAGAAAGATTTGCACATAGGGTAATGAAGTTTACTTTGTCTTATTTGAGAATTTTATTTTTTCCTTGATTTATATGATTTAGCCAGCTGTAGTTTAAGTAGTTTAATAATAGAGTTTTTAATGATATTCTTTTTCCCCCTTTTTATTATGAACTCAAACATCACCAAATATTAACATTTCAATATACAAAGGACAGAAAATGGATTGTATATTAAACTGTGAGCCTCTCTTATACAGTTTAGGTGATCATTAAATTTAACATGATAGTAACAAAATTTCCCTGTTTGCCTGTCTTTTTCAACTGAGTATATTTTAATGTTTCATTGACATTCTTTTCTTCCTTTTTTTTTTTGCATTGCTATCACTACTCACTCTCATCCCATCAGATCTTCCCTTCCCCCTCAAAAGGGGAATCTTCTCTTGGAACAATTGAAAATAGGCAAATAAAATCTATTCGTAAACCAAGCATTTGAAAATATATGACTGATTCTGCACCATCTACTTTCTGCCATGAAGTGGAAAGCATGTTTTACTCTCAGTCCTCTGAAGTTTTGACTGGTCATTGCATTGAACAGAGTGCTTAAGTTTCTTCAAGTTATTTCATTTATATTGTAGTCTCATTATATAAATGGTTCTCCTAATTTGCTCCTTATGCTTATTTTACTCTACAACAGTTTATATAGATAATCTCAGATTTATCTAAATCTGTTCCTTTCATCATTTTGGTACATTACAGTTCCATTATATTCATATAACATAATTTATTCAGCAATTCTCCAATTGATGAGAAAGCACTTTGGTTCTAGTTCTTTGCTACAAAAAAATTGCTATAAATGTTTTTGTATATAGTATTTTTCCCTGTGTCTTTGATCTTTTGTAGGGAAGGTTAGGTCCAATTTGTTGACTGTTTGGTTTAAACTTCTTAATTAGTTTCCAGAACAGTTAGACCAGTTTATATTTCCAACAATAGTGCATTGGTGCGCACTATTGTTCTAACACTGGCCCTTCAGCAATTGCCACTTTCCTTTTTTTTTATCATTTTTGCTAATGTGATAAGTATATCCTAAACCTTTAGAGATGTTTTAATTTCCCTTTATCTTATTAATGTTTTATTATGAATTTTATATGATTATTTACAGCTTGTACTTCTTTTGAAAACTACCTATCTATAACCATTAACCACTTATCTATTGAAGAATTGTTATTTTTATATATTTGTATTAATTATATATTTGTATCAATTCTCTATATATCTTAGATATCACATCTTTGTCAGAGCAATTTGCTTTTCATATTCCTACTGCATTAATTTTGTTTGTACAAAAATGTTTAAATTTCATCTTTTGTGATCATCTCTCAGGTTTGCTCAATAACTCCCTCTCTAGCCCTCAAAGTTGTGAGAAGTATTACCTTCCTTTCTTCTTTAATTTGTTGATGATATGAACTTTCATTTTAGCTCATGTATAAAGTAATAAAATGTTTAGCCCCTGCAACTCTTAAAATTAATCTTCTAATTTGGAAAGGGTTTGTGAACTATGCTGATGGAAAGGGTATTGATATTGATTAAATGATACATACTCAAAGGGGAAAAAATGAAGTAAAAAGTTACTGTTGGGCCCTCACCTCCACTGAATGGAGTGAGAAACACACAGATTAGGGAGATGAACATTGCCAGAGGGAGAGAACTCACCTGGAAAATAGTGTGGGAGTGAATTTTGTCCAAGTTAAGATCAAAACGGGTAAACAGAAAACAGAAGAGAATTTAAATTTAGGAGTTCTTAAAAGCACCTCATCTAGAAGGCTAGGCAGGATATCATGGGCTGAGTCAAGCCCAATGTTTGAGAGAAGTCCATACAGAATTAGGTCAGGAAAAGACTACAATTTGAGAGAGAAAGAAATCAAGGAATAATAACAGTAGTGGTATTAGTAGAAGTAATAGTAGTAGTGGTAGTAGTAGTAGTAGTAATATTAATAATAATAATGAATCTTCCTTAAAGCATTTTTATGAGGGCAAGGTTGTTATGGTCTTGGATACTTTTAACTACAAAGTGATTCACAGTTTACAAAGCCTTTACAATTTACAAAAACCTTTCCAATACATTATCTGACTTGATTCACACAACTGCTATAAATACTATCAGAAAAAGTGATTTGGGCTTCATTTGATTCACTTTCCAAGCTAGTTATTCCCAAGACCTTTCTCATTGGGCCAATAAAATGTTGTGTTGGGTTAATCCTTGAGAAAACAGACTAGATTTTCCTAGAGAGGAAAACAATTAATGAGGACTAGTAAGCACATGGCCTTTCAGGGAAATTTCTAGCTCAATATAAACATGTAAATCTGTCTAAAGTGATTTCTATAAATTAGGAATGTGTGTGTATTTTTTAAACAATAATCCCAAAGAGACAACCACACAGTCATTCTTTTGAAGGGAATGGAGTTAGATTCCAAGTCAATGACTCTCTTAAGATACTGCTGGGAATGCTTGATAAGAGCTCATAGAACTTAATGAAATGCCAGCTCCTATAGGAGGCCTTTCCAGATCCTTCCTTTTGTTAAGATCCTTAACTCCATCCCACCCCCACACACTTTGTATGCATTTTGTATTGATGTTTTTGGTACATACAATCCTCCTCAACACTAGAATGTAAGCCCCTAGGAGAGAAATTGTGTGTATGTGTGTGTGTTTGTGTATGTGTGTGTGTGTCTTTATAGATGCTAGTTGAGTAAAAAAAGGAAAAGAAAAGAAGTAAGAGTAGGAAGTCAGGGAGTAAAGAAAGAAAAATTGACATCTGATTGGTCCAATAGACGGACAAGGGAAGAGAGTGAAAGATAAGTACTTCTCCTGCTGATAGCTTTGTAGAGAAAGTAACATTTCAGCTGATCTGACAGTGAGCCAGATTCAGAAAGCAAGAGTTAGTTCTTGGGCTTATCAATCAGTCTGACTCTCAGTCAATCAGAAAAAAATTCTTAAACACTTTCTTTGTGCTAAACAAGAGAGATGTCTTATGGTATCTTCTGAGTATATATCTGTAGGATTTCCAATCTACTCTGAAATTTTGCAAATCTTAAATGGTTATATAAATAGGAGTTACTATTATTATTTTCATAGATCACTTGCAAAAGAAATGAGCCCAGCAAATATTATTTTCCCTCTTGCATCTATTAGCCTACTCTTCATTAGAGGTGGGCAGAGATATTGTTTTATCACTACTCCAAATAGCAATAAGATAATGAAGTGTTTATTGATAATTACACATCAAGAAAACACCAAATGGTCACAAAGAGTTGGACATGACTAAAAATTGGATAAAAAGGCTCTTGACCAAACAGCTCTTGGAGAGGATGCCTGCCTCTAAGCTATGTATCTATCATTGTCCCCACTTTCCAAATGAAGAGCATAAGACTCAGAAAGAGACTATAAGTATCACTAAGACTAAGTGATACTAAGAGGTATCACTGTTTCTCACCTGAACATCTTTTGAGTAAGTTGTGGATTTGCGAATGGTGTGCTAGACTTGGAGTAAGGAGCAACTTTGTTTGAAACCTGCCTCAGACAATTACTAGTTGTGTGAATCTAGACAAGTGTCTACACTTCAATATGGCTCATTTCCTCAACTGTAAAAAGGGGGTAATTAATAATAATAATAATTACCTCTCAAAGTTTTTGTGAGAATCAAGTGAGAAAATATAGGTAAAGCTCTTTGAGAAATTCTGAAACAAATGAGTTGATGTGGTTAATAGTATTAATGCTAATAATTTTGTGAAAGTCAAACATTTAGAAACATATCTAGTTGTTAACAGAGTCAAGCTCATTCCATTAAGAAGCCAACAGAATAGACCATGAAAGGTCTATTTATCTGATTGACTGATCTTCATCAAGAAAGAATATGGGATTTAGAGGGAAAGGACACCTTGGCCCCAACCTGAATGCTAAGACTTCATAACTGTAGTGACTTCATGAAAGTCAATTCCTCTGTCTGAGATTTAGTTTTCCAATGTGAGAAGTGAAGATAAAACTCACTCTAGGTATAACATGAGATTGTTGTAAGAAAAGCTCTTCACATTATAGCAATGTGTTATTGTGGTAATCTGTTGTATTAGGATCTACACAATTTTAGCCAAACTTTCCATATCTAAAATTGACTCTAATAATGACTATATCTTAGGGGCATATAGATATTTCTGTGTAAATTGAATCTTTAATGAGAAGAAGTTCAGATATTCATACAGTTTGAGTAGTGTAGAAAGGGATAGAGGAGTGAGGAAGTAGATTTTTGAGTTCTGGAAATTTGAGTTAGTCTTTCTCATAAAAAAGTAAGAATGCAAAGGATCTTGGGAAAATGGGTCCTTAGTGACATGAAACCTAGAGTGCAACTCAATTGCACTATGCAAATTAAAATAAGTAAAATGCCTCTAAATCCTGCACACTACATTGGATCCCTGAGCCAGAGCCTTGACCAGATAGGGATTACATACATACTCCCTGCATTTTCCTTAACAGATTCTCTAACCTATTCTTGTAGTCTTTCCAGATTGGTAGGATATTCTACAACTTGAACACCACTGGCATAGAATTCAAGAACATCTATATACAATAGTAAAACTTTGACATGAGAAGCAGAATTTTATTACAAGATGCAATGACTACCTGCTCACCAAAATTTATTGAGATAATGTTAATAACAATAATGATAACAATAATAAATGCCATTTGTATTGTGCTTTATAAAGATTTTCCAGACAAATACTTTGTGAAGTCATTAAAGAATGTATGATTATTCTCATTTTTACAGCTCAGACAGAGATCATGGGTGTTGATGGGCACAGAGGGTCTTACCTTTATCTAAATTTTGTATCTCTATCTTCACTTTTTTTTTTTAGGCAATTGGGGTTAAGTGACTTGCCCAGGGTCACAAAGCTAGTAAGTGTCAAGTGTTTGGTCTGAGGTCGGATTTGAACTCAGGTCCTCCTGACTTCAGGGCCAGTGCAATATCCACTACGCCACCTAGCTGCCCCACTATATCACTTTCATAAAGAATATAGTCCTTCTCCCTCCCTACCCAGAGACAGAGAGACAAAGAGACAGAGACAGACAGAGAAAGACAGAGAAACAGAGACAGAGAGGGAGAGAAAGAAAGAAAGAAAGAAAGAAA
>NW_020947062.1:2071577-2215391 GCF_900497805.2 Vombatus ursinus | reverse complement strand
AGGAAGGAAGGAAAGAAGGAAGGAAGGAAGGAAAGAAAGAAAGAAAGGAAAGAGGGAAAGAAAGAAACAAAGAAACAAAGAAACAAAGAAACAAAGAAAGAAATAAACAAAGAAACAAAGAAACAAAGAAAGAAAGAAAGAAAAAAGAAAGAAAGAAAGGAAGGAAGGAAGGAAGGAAGGAAGGAAGGAAGAAAGAAAGAAAGAAAGGAAGAAAGTTCTTCAAAACTAGTCAGCATTTCAACTAAGTCTGGCAATACATGTTGCACACCCAGAGTCCGCCACTCTGCAGCAAAGGGAGAGCTGTGCATTTTCTCATTTCTTCTTTGGGGAAAAATGGATTATTGTAATTATACAGCATTCAGTTTTGTTCTGGTTTTGATTTTGCTTGCTTTTGTTGTTGCTTCCATTTGCTTTGTTGAAATCCTTGTGTCTATTGTTCTCCTGATTCTATTTATTTTACTTTACATTTATTCACATAAGTCTTCCCATGATTCTCTGAATCTATTACATTAATTCTTATGGCTCAGTAATTTTAAATTATGTTTCTATACCACATTTTGTTTAGTCATTCCCAATTGAAGGGCATCTTCTTTGATTCCACTTTTTTGCTATTACAAATAGTCCTGATAAGAATATTTGGATATGTATAAGACCTTTCTTGCAGTCTTTCACCTCCTTGTAGTATGTGCCTAGCAGTGAGATCTCAGAGGCAAAGGGAATAGAATTTTGCCCACTTTCTTAGCACAACTTTGAAATGCCTTCCGGAATGGTTGAACCAATTTAAAGTTCCTGCAAAAGCATAGTGTAGTGATCCTGTTTTTCAAAGACACGTCAATAGTGATTATTTATATCTTGTGTTATCTTTGCCTTTTTGCTGGGTATGTGGTGAAATTGAATAGCTTTTTTGATTTTCAGTGCCTTTCTTGTTAGTGATACAGAGAGAGCTCTTGTCGTTAATAGTTTGAGTTTCTGCTTTTAAGAATTTTGTTCATATTCTTTTACCACTTGTCCGTTTGGGAATGGCTAGTGATCATATATTTCACACAAGAGATTTTGAATGGGAAACATATAAACAATAGTAAAAGATGAACATTATGTGTTAATTGAGAACTATATGTTGTAGAGAAATTTAATCCTATGGAAAATTAACTCTGGAAGTATATCAGAAAAATACATAACATAGATCGATTAACTGGAAACTGTCTTTTTCAAAAATTTGACCCTAAGACTTCCCAGAGAAATCCCAGCAAGGGGCTGAATCAATGGGTGAGGGCCCAGGAAAGGCTAAAGGAAGATCTGTGTGTTTGGGGGCAGTATTAGGTCTTTAGAAGGATGAGCAAAGATGATTTTGTCTTGAAGAGTGCACAGACCCTCTCCCTTGGTGGGCTTTATACTAAGTAGCAAATAAAGCTGTGCCAAATGTTTGCATCGTAAAGTCTTTAAGTTACTCTGCATCCCTGGCCCACAACTATAGTATTGCGTGAGTGCTAACACAGAGAAAGGAAATAACTTGTGCAAGGTCACAAAGCTAGTGACAACCCAGGACTAGAACTGAAGCCTCCTAACTACCAGTTAATTGTATGTATGTTTTTTTTTACTAGATAATAAAGGCTCTTAAAATCTTCTTGTGCTTATACTCATTTTAAAAAAATCTGAAAGCTAAGAATGTTTGTATATATAACTTTCTTGTAAATACAATTAAAAATACAACTACAAAACACCATCATCCAAGGGGTAAATGTTCCAGTGCTCTGGAACTGAGCTCTGTCATTCCCATTAGTGTTAATGGGAGTCCCAGGGCTAAATCCCTCAGCGTCATGTGCAAAATTTACCCCCTAGAGTTTGCAGATGGAAAAGAGAGAGGGAGAGAGATTATCTCATGTACAAAGAGAAAACAGAATGATAAAGCCAGAAATAGAATTCTGGCCACACAATCTGGTGAGATTTTCCTTTATAACATATTCCTAAAGAGTGCTCTATATTGGACCAATTCTTCTAAATCCTATTTTCAGCATCTATCATACACTTAAGAGAAATTCTCATGTGCCCATAATCTAATATTTAGTACAGAACTCCTTGATCTCATCTACTAGTTAGCTAGCTTTTTCTTCCTTTCCTTCTTCCTTTCTTCTTTGTTCTTTTCTTTCTATCTTTATTTCATGCTCTTGTTATTTCTCTTTCTTTTTTCTCCCTTTTTCTCCTCCTTTTTCTTTCTTCTCCTTTCTTTCTCTTTCTCTTTCTTTTTAAACTTCCTACTTTATTTTTCCCTTTCCCTTTTTCTTTTTCCATCTTTTGAAATTTTTTCTTTGTCCTTTTCCTTCTTTCCTTTTTCCTTGTCTCCTTCCCTCTCTTCTTTTCACTCATCCTTTCTTTCTTTTCTCATCCTCTCTTCCTTTTCTCATCCTCTCTTCTATCTGCTTTCTCATTCCTTCCCTCCCAATTCTCCTTTCTTCTTTTATGTTGTAAAATTCTAAACATTTTCTGAAATCAAGTAATATTATTCAGAGATATAGCTCTACTTACTATAGGCAAGTCAGAATCCATAGTATTTCAGAGCTGGAAGGGACCCCAGAGGTCATCCACTACATAGTTTAACCATCACCTGAAAAGGAATCCTCTCTAAAACATGCCAGACAACTGGCTTTGTGGTTAACTTTCTCTGAGCCTCCAGTGATGTGGCATACATTTACTCCCAAGGCAGCCCATTACATTTTTTTTGATGGATTGTTAAGCCTTTCCTTGTACCCACCCTGAAATTTGCCTTTTAACAGCTTCTGTCCACGTTATAAGTATTCTTTGTTTCTACCAAAACTGTTAAAGTTACTTCAATCTTTAAAACTAAATAGACAAATTCCTCTGTCAAATCTATAAATGACTGGTTCTCTGTTTACTTTGGAATGTTTTTGGCAATGGGCAATATGAGATGTGGTAAGCTGAAATACAGTAAGTAAATAAACAATTTTGCTTAACAGAAAGCATGGTATTTAATTAAGACAAGTAAACAGATGTTTTTGAAAATTTCTAGCTCAATATGAGCATATGCACATCCACACACCTTCCCCCCAACCCACTAGAGATCAGAAAGCTATCCTTACATCTTTATGGTCAGTAGAAGGTAAAGAGAGAGAGGGAGACTGTTGTTCTTTACTGCTCCTTCTTCTAAGAGAATAGGAAACAGAAAACAATGCTCCCGGTGTAGTCTGATAGTAAACAGGCTACCATCTACTATGCTCTGGATTCTATGACTGCTACATCAATGCTTTCATGAATGCAGACTAAAATTGTATTACTTATTTGGGGAGGGCTACCACCACATTATTGCCTCATATTGAGTTTGCAGTATAAGGCACCCACCCATTTTTTAGTACTGTTTTCTACCTCTGCTTCCTGATCTATTTATTACATTGATTTTTGAATTGCAGAATACTTCACATTTATCCTTAAGAAATGGTATATTTTTAGATTCATTCCAATATTTGGGATTATCAAGATCTTTATGGATTCCTCTCAATCATCAGATATTTTAGTTATGCCTTCTAAATTTTTGTCATGTGAAAATTTAAGAAATGTGCCATCTATTCCTTTATTTAAATCATTGATAATAATATTGAAAAGGAAAGGGCCAAGCATAGATCCTTGAGGCACTTCATTGCAGACCTAACTCCAAACTGACATCAAATCATTAGTGATTCTTCTTTGGTTCTGGTCATTCCAACAGCTCTGAATCTATGTAAAATATACAATCATCTATCCCAAATCTCTTCATCTTATTCATAATAATAAAACAAGTGTTGTTTTCAAGTATTTTGATAATATATTAAGTTATTATTTCAATAGGTTTCCCATGACCTACCTAGCAACCATTTCCAAAAAAGGAAATTAGTCAACAATTAGTAAACATCACATTCATTTCTAGATGTTCACTAAACATCTATTTAATAAAATATTCCAGAATTTTGCCCGAAACCAAAGACAGGGTCATTGGATTACAGAATGCAGAATCTATTATCTCCTCTTATTTTGAAAACTGGGACACATGTCCTTTTCTAATCTTGCAATACCTTTCCCATCATCCATGACCTTGCAAAGATCACTGACAACAATGATATAGGCCAGTTTTTTTTTTCTTTTTTTTCTATAACCCAGGACATAGTTTATTTTGGTACATTGACCTGTATTCATCAATAATAGCTAGGTGCTCTTAATATCTCCCTATTTTTAAGGGGTTTCAATGACCTATTGGCTACTTTTTCAGTCTTTTCCAGTCCAAAGACTTTATTCTCTCATTGGCAAAGAATAAAAGAAAAAAGATAAGAGTTGAATAATTCTATCTCTTCTTTTGAGTCTCCTGTTTTCCTCTATATAGGCTTTTTAAAATCATTTTTATTGTCCTTTGACATCGTTGCCAGTCTCACATCATCTGATCACTGATGTTCGTGACATTAGTCTTACATATTTTATAATAATTAAATCTTATCTGATCTTTTTTTCTATCTTCTGTACACATAAACACACACAAAAAGGCTTTAACAAATATTTTTAGATAAGTTATTATAATTGACATTTATTTAGGGCTTTAAATTTTGCAAAGTATTTTAAATGTATTATATCACAACAGTCTTCTATAAGGTAGATATTCCCTGTATCTCCATTTTCCAGATAAGAAAATGGATAGAAGTCCACTGTCATGATTATGTAACTAGTATGTGTCAAAATCAGGATTTAAATTCAGGTCTTCTTGACTCCATTTAAGTAGAGTGCTCAGATTAACCATCTCTTCATTTCCCACCAAGCTATACTCTTCTGCATTTCACCATCATGTCTCACTTCCCCACTACTGAATGTCTTCCCCACACTCCCTCTCCTTTTAGTTCCTTTACAACTTCCTTTTATGTGCTGTATTGACAACTAAAATGTAAACATCTTGAGGGTAGGGAATGCCTTCCTTTTTGCCTGTATTCATATTTCTAGCTCCAGTTATTGGAATATAATAAGTATTTATTGACTGACTACACATTCAAAATCATAATCACTGTACCAATAAATGAATCAATGAATTAATCAATCAGTTTTACTGTCAAGTACTGTATAAATTCAGATAGTGAACTCACAGTATAGTCTTTGAATTTCCCAAACAGGGATACTAAGCCAGTAACTTTATGTAGCCCTCTAACAACCTGAGAAGCTTTGCTCCCAGTCAATTACCGTAGGGAGTAAGCTCTGACAAGTAAGTTTTAGGCACCCTAGAGCACTAATGGAAGTAAAAGAAACTGAGGTTTATAAAGAAAACTCAGAATACCATTTCTCCACTAGGGACAACCAATGCAACAAAGTGGAGTGCTCCACAAAATTCCCATCCCAGAAAATGTCAAAGGTCTTTATTTTAATTATCAATTTAATTAAAAAAACCAGACTTTCACAGAAACAGCTGAAGAAACTATAGTCATTCAGGGGAATTATTCATTAAACAAAAAGCTTTAGTAGCCAAGGTGCATATATATGAATACTGATCTCCTTATCTGTTGATCTTGGACAAGTCGCTTCATTATTTTAGTCTATTTGTTCATCATTAAAATAGAAATAATAATTGTTCTGAACAATTTTTTTTTCATAAGCTGGAAAGTACTGTGTAAATGGGATCAACAATTATTATCTGGGCCTGAAAAAAACTTCTCATATGTAAATGAGAGGATTGGATTAGATGATCTCAATGGTCCCTTTCAATTCTAAATTCTGTGAATGAATTTATCTGCAAATTGTAGCCTCAGAGAATTGCCTCCTAGAGCGCTGAGAGGTCAAAGGTCTTGCCCAGGACCACACGGCCAAGATATGTAAAGGCGGGATTCACACCTAGATTTTCCTGGCTCCAAGGCCAGTTGTCTATCCAACATACAACACTGTCTCTCTTTGAGGATCAAATGAAATTATTCATAAAAAGAAATTCATTATAATAATAAAGCTATGTTCATGCATTGATCAGTTTCCTTACCAGCAAAATTGTTGAATAGTTTGTTATAATTTGAGGGAAAAAGTGGTTTCAATTGAACCATTGGTATATTATGTTTAGAAACACTGGCCATTGAACACATTTTTCACAGTTAATTCACATGGTCTGCCTGAGAAATAATCTTTTGTGGGACCTCTGCAAATAATTCATTTCCCTTGTACAGTATAGGTACAACCATGACCTTCTCAACTACTTGAAAATGAGGTGTGCAGGTAGAAAGACAGCTAAGATGGGAGAAAGGAGAGTAAGAAAAATAAGCTTATATTTGAGGCAATATATAAGTCCAGTTGAAAGTTATGAAAGATTTAGGTAAGCTCCCTTCTAACCACCTTCAAAATCCCCAGAGGCTTTTTGTTCCATGGTAGGTATTCTAATGGGGAAAAAAGCCTACACCTGACAGAAGACACATGAGCTAAGACAGCTTTGAAAGGGAGAGTGATTGATTCCATAACATTCCAAGGTAGCACATTTTAACTCTACATACAGCCACCTCTCAATGTTGGATTCTCTCATTTGCATAGGTAATTGAAAGCTTGTTAACAGCTCATTAAGAACACAGAAAGCCATGTGACAACGACAGAACCCAGGTAAGAAGGGACAGATTCTGTGAGTTGCAGTATATTAAAAACTCAATCAAATCTCAAATTACAGATCAGAAAATAAGTTGATTAATTCATTAGGTTAAAATGAAGATGGCCATGTAATTCTTTTGTATTTTTATTTATAATACTGCCACCCTTTTAAATCTATATCCATAATTCTATAATAAACATAGACTCTGCTTAGATATTTGAAAGAACTGCATAGTAAAGTAGCTATAATTAAGATGAGTACAATTAAAAAAAACTGAGCAAAATGATGATGATGGTGGTGGTGGTGATGATAACTGAAATGTGTGGTTTATAAAATTCTTTTTAGTCATTACATCATTTGATCCTTTCAAAATTCCTATGAAAGTATGTAGTTAAAATGAAAATTAATCCTATTTTACATCTGAGGAAACTAAGGCTCATGAAGGTAAAATGATTGTTCCAAAGTCCCATATTTAGTATAATACAGAGACAGGAATAAAAACAGATGTCCTGTCTCCAAACCAGTGTTCTTTGCACCATACCAGGTTATGTGAGCTCTAGTTTAATAGAGAATCTCATTAAAGATCATTTCAGGTTTTTAAAAAGATACATTAAAGTGCTTATATAGTTTAAAATTTTGTTCTTAAAATTCACCTTTTTCATAAACACAAGTCATTTAGGTACTGCAATCTAATTTTCTGCAAGTGAGAAAAATGTAAAGTGTAATTTGATTTTAGTCTATAAAAAGGAGATAAGTTTTCTGATTTGCACAGTTAGTAAATTTGGATGCTGCTTTTTGAAAAGAACATTTGAATATAAATAGTGCAAATAATTGTTATATCAGCAAATCTACTCTGAGTGTCAGATATACATACAGAAGTCTTCCTTTTTGAACTGTTTTCAGCTGGAAAGAATAACCAGTTCAGAGAGAGCAGGCTGCTTAAAGCCAAAAGCCTGGGCAGAATTCTCTGTAACCAGAGTGTCATCTACTGCTAAGGATGGAGTGGGACCTCATCTCCTAAAGAAAACAAGACAGCTAGCTGAATAATTTCATGTGATGAGATTGCAATTTCCTCCTCCTCTTCTTCTATTCCTTTCTTTCCTTCTCTTCACTTTCTTTTCTAATGATTTTTCCTGTTTTTTTTTTACTTCACATTTTTATTCACATTTTTTGCTTCACATTTGCTTCACATCACAAAAATAACAAATTACTATTACTATTGTTAATTACAATGTATAATAAAATGAACTACTGTTCTGATTTTTCTTATCCTCTTCTCATTCGTTTTACCTTTTTTCATCAAATCTTCCTTTACTTCACAGATAGATTAATATAGTAATAATTAGAATGATTAAAATAGAAAGAACCACTGGACTGGGAGGCAAACGTCTTCAGTTCTAGTACTGGGTAGCTACAAACTAAATCTGTGACCTTGGCCAAGTCATTTTCCATCTATGGATCCCACTTTCCTCACCTGACAAATAAGAGGCTAGGGCTACATAAGAGCAAAGGTCTCAATCAGCTCTGACATTCTATGAACCTAATAATAATTCACATTTATACAGAGTTAACAGAATATAAAGCACTTTCTTCACAACAACCTTGTGGGGCTCATAGTGCAATTATTATTTCCTCCATTCTTATTTGAGGAAAGTGAGATGACTGAGTAAGGTGAAAATGGCTTATCTCTTTTATCTAATGAGTGCTGGAGTCAGGATTGGGCCCCACATCTTCTGACTCCAAGCCCAGTGTTGCTGTTTTATTTTTTCTGCTGTCTTTCCTATCAATATTTTCTTTATTAATTTCCATTTTATTTCTTTTGCATTATTCCTGTCTTTTTAAATAAATTGTAAGGTCCTTGAGGGGAGAGACCATATTTTATACTACATTTTTATCTCCCCCAGGGCCTACCAACATTTTAGATTTCTAATTGGTGGTAAATAAATATTGGTTGAGTGACTAATTTACAAAATAGTTACATTCATCCTTTTTTTTTGGTTGGTAACCATTTAAGCACATTCTCAATATGGAGAAGACATCTAACCAGATGCTGGGAACAGTTCTTGATATTTGAGGAAAGTATGAAGTAGCATGTTTTTCACAAAGACTGATATTTTATTTGCCCTTCAATAGTTTCCTGGGAATGAAATACATTTGAGTTTCAGTTCTGAGATATTTCAGAAAACTGTGTTGAAAGTTAGGCCACCTAAATGTTCCAAGGGCCAATTCTATCACTTCCCAGTTTTTAGACCTTTGAAATATCAAGTTGTTATAAAACTTGCAGATGAAAAGATTGGATTAGATTATCTCTTGGGTCTCATCTATAGCTACTATTCGATAAGACTACTGTAATGAATACCCTCTGGGCTCACTCTCCCAGAGAAATGCTGGTTTCATCTCCCAGTCAGTGGTTACAGGAGTATTCCTGAACAATTGGGGTATCCTTTCTCTAATACTATCAGCTGAATCCTCTCCCTCCCCCCACCCCATTAGTCACTAGTGATCAACCCCCCCATTCCCTTTAACCTATTAACATCAATTAATTTTGACAAAGATATATTTATTTTGAAGATATAGTGAAAACAAAAATACAAAAATTTCCTCCCAACACCCCTGCCCTCTACCACATCAGTCTTTGGGTTTAGTGAGCTCATGTTTAATGTATTTTGACAGCATTGGACCCATGAAGTTCACATTCAAATATAGCATCACCTCTGGACGAGCCTTTGTGTCATCTGTTGCTGTTCATTTCCTGAAAGTTGCTGGTCACTCCTTGCTTTTAGGGGAATCAATGATGGACTGGATATAAAACTTGTCATGAGCTTGATATCCCAATGGCTTGGGTAGTTCCTTGGGTGTCCTGCTTGCTTGACCTTTCAAAAGTCACAAACCTTTAACCTCCAGCTTCATTCACCACCACCAGACTTGAAAAAGTCAAAATTAAAAGAGAGAGACAAGGCCTACTAATACCTTTTGAACGCCTACCAATTTTGGCTACACACCTGTAGTCAATCAAAGAAACCTCTATTCACCAGGTAGCAAGTCATCTAACAGGTGGTTGTTGTTTAGTTGATTAGTTGTATTCAACTCTGTGACTCCATTTGGGGATCTTCTTGATAAAGATATCGGAGTAGTTTGCCTTTTCTTTCTCTAGCTCATTTTACAGATGATGAAACTAAGGCAAACAGTGTTAAATTACTTGCTCAGAGACATACAACTAGTAAGTCTGAGGCCAGATTTGAACCCAGGGTTTCCTGACTTCAGGCCCAGAATTCTATCTATTGTACCACTTAGCTTCACCATCTAACAGGAGGATGCCTCCCATGATAATTTTCAGCCTGTAGGCTTAGAAATACTCTAGGGTGGAAAAAACTTCTGTTTCTCTCAGTTTCCTCATTTATAAAATGGGGATTAAAGTACCACCTACCTCACAGGGTTTTTGTGAGGATCAAATGAGATAATATTTGTAAAGTTCTTCTCACAATATTTTGCACATCATAAGTTCTATATAAATGATAGCTATTATTATTGTTATTATTATTACTCTCCACCAGAGCATGCAGAATGAAGTACCAAGAAATTTCCTAAACACAACACAGAAAGGTAAGGAATTCCATAGAAAATTTGTCAGGAGTTCAGAATTTTTTATTTTCTTTCTCTTACATCATTTTTTTTTTGTAGAATACTGCAGAAACATGGGGCAATTCCAAAGGATAATTCGTTGAACTGATTTGCAAATTCTCAAACATTGATTCACCATCCTTTTAAAAAGAAAGAATTTTCTACATACAAACACATATATGCAATTGTGCAACTGATATCGATGCTGATCCCCTTAAGGACTATTTTTGAAAATTTAAATTTACAAAGCATACTCTTCATTGTGTACTACAACTGGTCCTAGAATCTCATTTGCTTGTTCATTATAAGTATAATAGCTAGCATTTATACAGCATGCTAAGGGTTGCAAAATGTTTTACAAATCTTACCTCATTTTGCCCTCACAACAACTCTGAGAGATTAGCTCTATGATTGTCCCTATTTTACAATTTAAAAACTAAAGCAGCAAAGGTTAAGTCACTTGCCCAGGGTCACATAGTTAGTAAGTATCTGAAGGTGGATTTGAATTCAGGTTTTGCTAACTCTAGGTCCGGTGCTGTATCCACTATGCTACCTAGATGACTTGGTTGTTGATAGCTACAGAAACTCTGAGTTACTAAATGAAAGTTCACTACATATTACTTGACAGCATGAGAAAACCCATGCAGTTGGAGTAGGTATCTGTACATCTGAGTCAGTTAGGTGGCATAGTGGATAGAGAGCTAAGCCCGAAGTTAAGAAGACCTGAGTTCAAATCCATTCTCAGGCACTAGTTGTTTAAACCTGAGCTAAACACTTAACCTCTCTTTGTCTCAATTTCCTCATCTATGAAATGGGGATAATAATAGCATAGGTTTATTGTGAGGATGAAATGTGATAATTATAAGTGTTTAGTACAGTACCTGACCTGTAGTAAATGCAATGTAAGTATTAACAACAACTACTACTACTATTATACATACACACAAGTTGACAAAGGTCAACTAACAAAGAATCAGCATTGTATAGTTTGACCACATTCAATGAAGAAAAATAATACATTGATTCTTCCAAGAAGTAAGGGTTCTCCATGCTTTAGGATCCTAAAGCACATTTATATATTTACCTCAGTCATTACACCCCCTTCCCACATTCTGGTTCCCTCTTCATGGGTGAGGTTGCTACTCAGTGGAAATCCTTGTACATGGACAGTAAGTATCTAGCTATCGATGACGTGAAAGAAATGCTGCAAAGAAATGCTTATCACCAGGCAGTGAATGGGCCAGAACAAAATTATGATTTCACCAAAGATGTATTCACATCATTTGAAAGTACATGGCCCATGCCATATGCACAACAGCCCATACACATGGATGTACACAAATGTGTATGTACTGATTCATACATACACAAACACAACTTTTTAATACTTCTTTTTATGTAGCTATTTTTCAAAGCTATTCTTTTAACAAATATCATTAGATGATTGAGAGTTCTTTTATTTTTGCAATGCTTTCTTCCTCTAAAACAGCTGAAATAAGGTTTGTGTGTAGGCTGAGGGTAATTAACAATTGTTCTGTTTTGATTTTTACTATGTTATATACAGTATACAATATCACTCCTTCCTCTTTCAAACCCATCTCAAAACACATACATGCATCACATGCATTCGCATACACACACACACACACACACAACTAAGGAAGATTTTTCTTCTCCTGGTGACATCTGTCTCTGTGGCAGGTTCCTCAGGCAGTTCACTTGGCAGCTTTGGAGTTACCACTAGGTCTGTTGTGTGGTTACACTGCTGACGGGCTGTCACTGCTGCCTCATTTTGCTAGACGCCATTTTCTTTTGATTTACCTTTTGATTCAGAAGAATTTGCATGCTTTCATCATTGGGTGGACAAAGTCCTATGCACATCCCTGATGGCTCCCTCCTATGTAGGCAGCTGACAAAGAAGTATTTCCCTATGTGACTTAGTTCTTTGAGGTGTAAATTGACTCTTGCTGCTGCTGGCCTGTGCTAAACTCATTCCAGAAGCCATTGCTTGAGAGAGGCAGGTGTAGACTGTTTGTCAGTACTTAAACCCCGTGAACTTCTCTTTCACACCAAGAGATGATACTTTGTTGCTGCTCCCTTATGTTCATGAGTCATTCAACCAATGACAAATGCCCTTCCAATGACAATTAGTTTTAATCACATAGCCAGACAACTTGGTAATGCTATAATTTAAGTGTAAGGATACACTAGAGCTCCCTTTTAGACCGGAGCCTAAAATCTCATTAAAGTTCCTCTCTTCCTATCTAGAAAACTCTTTCTTTGGCTTTGTGCACATCCAAACACAAAAATTCCAAATCACAGCTCTCCTTGCTTGCCAGGCTGAGGCAACAACAGGGTTAAATTGCTAATAGAGGTTTCGTGAGGTCTGCCAGGGCCCACTCTCCAGCACTTACATCTGTTCAACAATTATTACAGCATTTTTGTCATAAAAAATTCAACACCCTGAGTGTCGTGCTAGCAAAACCTGAAAATTTATGCAGTGAATAGAATAGCTAATTTCTCTGAGGAAATGCGGGGGGGGGGGGTGGAAATTACAGATTTAACTTAAATTCTCAAGCACCGGCGTGCACACATCTGACTCCCTCTTGAGGTTTTGACACACGGTGGAACATAAGTAGAACTTACCAGTCCCATTAGATCAGAGAGACTCTGAAATCATATTTCCACCTTTGAAAAAAAAGCAATAAAAACAATATTTTAAAATGCCAAAGGTTGCAATGTGTCCCTTCTCATTCTTTTAAAAGATTCTCATCCATAATTTAAATAATTTATGCTCTCAATCCCAACTCTTACACATGATCACAAGATTTGGATGAGAAAGGACTACGGAAATCATCTAGGCCGCCACCATTACTTCATTTAATTCAGACAGAAGTAATTGTCAGACAACTAGTAGGTAAGGATTGGAATCCAGGTGGTTTGTGGCTGCCCCTCTTTTTGTGACTTGCCCGACTCAAGGACTATGCCTCTCTGAAATACCCTAAGAAACAGCTGAGATGAGAGAGGAGGATTCAAACAGCTCAAAGATTCTTTAATCTTCTTAATTCCATATAATGCTGTCTGATGCTTTCAATGGAAACAGTGTAATCTGCCTCCTCCTCCATAAGGTTAGGAATATGGATTTTATGCTAAAATTAAAGCTGTCTAGTTAGGATGCCAGTGGCCTGTAACAGCATGCTAGCGGCTATAGCCTTCTATTCTCCAGGGCCGCAGTCTTACTTCCAGGTCTGGTGGTTTGCAGTCGTAACAATAATTGCAGCCATGATGAACAAGGATTTCTTGCAGTGTCACAGTAGCAACACAACTGGAAATATGTGTGCATTTTCAGAAAAAAACAAAAAAACTACATTCATAGTATGACAAGAGCTTACAGAATAAAGAGGGATTAGGGAGTGTGTTACTTTAATCCCAAAATATGATCACCAAAGGGAGTATCTATGTGTGGACTGATCATCCACACAACCTCATAATTCACAGTTTCTGAAATGATAAACATTACAACTGCTTATATAGACACTTTTTCCCTGGGCTGAATGAGCCCGGGACACAGAGAAGCACAGAGTTTGCTCCTCCAAAGTTTAGTAGCTCAGAGAAATAATCCATCAATGTCACTTATCTCATAATGAAAAGTATGTGCACTTTTAACATAAAATCAATTAAGCTTTTCCTTGTTTTCTCTGGCCTTGCTCTCCCAGAATAACATGAACTCCAAATAGTCCAAAAGGGCCATTATCCATAATATTCTGAATAGCCCTAAATTAGAGCTACTACAAATAGATATCGGCATTTGAAACAGAACATATGCCAAAGGATAGAATGACTGCCCCACCTTCTCTCCTATTCTGCCTCCTGCAGCACTTGTGTGAAAGCCCAGAGAGCCTGGACAACCACCATGGGACTAGGATGTATTGGCAGGTATGACTCCAGTGTCAGAATCACTCTCCTTGTCTACCTCCTCAGGCAGTTGTGTTAATGGCTCAGGCGCTGCCTCTGGGTCTGTCAAGTGGGGGAATACAGCCTGATGGGTTGTTTTCCTACAACGTTCTCCTGCATGTCATCTTCCTTTAACACAGCTTTGGTCCTGAGAATAGTGTATATTGCTCACACCTAGAAATCCGCGTTAGACAGGCAGGCAGCACCATGGATAGAGCACTCATAAAGGATGTGGGGAGATTACAAAGAGAAGACAGATTCATGGTCCCTGCATGAGTAGTTTTAAGTCTATATGAGTTTATTGTCTGGCTATTAGGCCTCTATCATACACATACCCCCTCCAATTTGTTATCCTTAGATGTTTCTGAGATAATGGTATTGTACAAAGAGTACTGGATGTAGATCAGAAATACAAAATTCTAGTCTTGCCTCTGACACCTAGTTAATACCACATTGAAAAAATCACTGAATCTCTTCTATAAACTTAATGGCTTAAATTAGTTAACTTCAGAAGTCCCTTCAGGCCCTACAATTCTATATTGCATTATTCTAAAGTCCATCTTTAACATTTGACAAAACTTCAATTTAGAATTTTAAGTGCCTCCTATGTGCAAGTATAACACTGGATATATAAAAAGTAAAAAAAAAAAAAATACACAGATTCTTCCTTTAAGCATTCTACATTCTAGTTTGGGGTGGGAAGGAATACAATACACAAACATGGTATGGTGTGTAAAGTAAAATTTGATGCAGGCAAAGGAAAGTCAGGTCAAGTGTTATGAGAAATTTAAGAGGGGGGAATCACTTTCATGTGAAAGAAGGAAAGACTTCATGAATAAGATGTCAACTTTGTTGGACTATAAAGAATAGAAGGGCTGACAAAGGATTGAAATTCAAGATGAGGACATTTTTCCATTCTGAAGAAGGCATGATCAATGATAAATCAGCAAAAGGGCAAGGTAATTCTGCATATCTATGATTCTAAAGTCTGTGCCTGCTCTGCCACTCCAGGTTCTACATTCTAAGGTCCCATCAAATCTATGCATTCTATGACACTGATGAAATTTATTCCCAACAGACCCTGTAAACCTCACTTCAATCAACCAACTTTAGGTAAGATTGCTGCAGTCAAGGAGCTTATATACTAGCCAGGAACAATGTCAACACATATGAAATAATTTTAGAAAAACCAAGTCATCACATAATTCAGAGCTCATCAATATAGATAGACTTTGTGATTTAAATGGTTCACAGCAAGAGAAGGGGAGATCCCAAGGAATCATGATAAAAAGAAAAGACTTCATGGACAAAGTTTGGCCACATCTAGAACTCTGTCTTTTCTGCCATTCAAGTCAGGTAATTTGGTGCTAAGGAAGGAACACCTGATCTGGAGTCATTGGATTTGGCTTCAAATCATAACTCATCCACTTACAAGTAATTTGACCACATCTGGGCATCATATTCCTCGTTAATAAAATAAAGATGTTGTACTACATTACCTCTAATATACCTTCCAGTCCTAAATCTATCACCCTAAGAAAGACAATGTTTTTATTTCCAAGAGTCAAAACTAGAGCCATCACTACTGTTTTATATAATGAGTTTTGTACTATACTGACAAGCACTCAATCTATCATGCCTTCTCATTACACCTAAAATCTAGTATATGTCTTAGAAAAAGTCTTACAGGAAGAAACCAGGCCCTAATGTAACTTTCACAACCTGTCTATATTCTGTAACTTTCCTTATTCTCCACAGACTCTGGAGAAAGAGATGTGTTCAATTTAAGTTGGATCAAATTTCAGGAGTAATCCTGATGTTTAAGAAAGCTAAGTCTCTGGGTAGCATCTGCATGGAAACCTGAAATTCCAACTCTGACCTTTCCTACTCTGTGCCTTCCAAAGTGCTTTGGATTCAGTACTCTGAATATCCAAAACATGTTGATATAAATAAAGGAGGCACTAACTCAGATGAGTTGGAACATATCAAGGCTTACTCCGGGCTGTGCCAGCAGCCTAAAGCTGTTCTTTGAAGACCAGTTAGAAACATGCAACTTTTCCAAATCCATACAGAGAAAATGCAGGGGTACCACATCTCCAATAGCCTATTACAGACAAACCCAAGAGCCTGCTGCCTATTTATATTTTCCTTTTCCTCAGTCTCGCTATTGTATCTCTCACACAGTTGATCTCCCCCCATACTCATGCTCATGCTCATTCTCTCTCTCTCTCTCTCTCTCTCTCTCTCTCTCTCTCTCTCTCTCTCTCTCTCTCTCTCTCTCTCTCTCTCTCCCTCTCTCTCTCTTCATAATTACACATCATAGAATACAAGAGCTGGGGAGCTGGGAGACACTTCAGAATCATAGAATGTGTAATGTTAGAACTGAAAAGAATTGTCAGAATCAGAGAAAATATAAAGTGGCAAAGTTGGAAGAATTTTAAAGATGATATAATTATGCCAAAGGTTATCTACTTGTGGTTTTATTCAAGTCTTCAATCATTCTTTCAATTCCTCTCTTAGAGTTTCATTCAATCATTCAACAATCATCTGTTAATAATCAACTATGCCTAGAAACAGGACATCTTTCTAGACACTGAGAGAAATGGAAAAAATAATTAACATATAGTTGATAGAAAACTTTTATTTTTAAATTAATTTAGTAACATTCAATCAAGTATTGGGGATGTGATACATAAACAAATATACCATAAGTGTACAATAAGTATAATACAAACCAGAAATTTATATGTGCATGACAAAGGTATAAAGTGTTATATGAGATCCAAAGCAGGAAAGATCATTTCCAAATGAAAATGAAATCTATTTTGGCCTTCCAATTACCAGTTTGTACCCCTCAACCTGTCCAATCATTTCACAACTATGGGTCATTACAAAGTGAACAAGATTAAAGAGTATGAATGGATCATCTGGTCTAACCTCACTTTATAGATAAAGAAACTTAAATAATAGATGCTTAATAAATGCTTGTTGATTGACTATTTATACACATGATGACCAGCTGAATCCTTGCAGGTGACACTAGAAAAACAAATAGGTGAAGAAAAAAATCCTCCCTTTAAATGATGGAAATCAGACAATCAGAATGATGGTCATAATAAAGGACCTGCCCTTTTTTTATTTTATCTCCAGCACCCTAACAAACTTTTATTAAATGATTACAACATGCAAAGCACTTCCCTCATTGCTGAAAAATAAAATAAAATGTGGTCCCTGTCCTCATGAAGCTTGCATTCTAGAAGGGAGATATTGTACCTAAACAAATACTCTTAATGGATGATAAGCACATAAAAGAAGTGCAAGAGTAATGTATGACAGGGAGTGGTGGAATCAAGGAAAATTCATGGACAATATATAATTCATTTTGGATTTTAAAGGATAGAGAAGAATTTAAGAAGCAGGGGCATTCTAGGCAAAGAGAAAATGCAAAGGAGACAGTGGTGAGATAATTTGGGAACAGGAGGGAGAGATTAGATGCAGTCTGGTTTAAAGGCTCTTAATAAATGGTTGTTGAATTAAACTTATGTGAATTGAATTGAACTGACAACAGTGAGAGAACTATTCCAAGTGGGCTTATCTTAGAATTTTTTTTTTCTCCTGAAGATGTGCTTTATGCCAGTTTTCTCAAATTGAATGTCTCAGTTAAGTTTATAGCACACTATTGCTATCTATTTTTTTCACAAAGACTTATTAATCCAATTACATAGTCATCTGAACAAAGACCTATACGATATGACTTAACAATTTATGAGCAGCCAAAGAGGGCTGCAGGCATGGATTTGAGATTTTTGCTCTAGGTTATCAAAACTGACAGCTAGAAAGCACTATTATGATCACGTGAACAATTCTCTCCCACCCACCCACCCCCACACACATACATACATATATATGTATCCATAAGTTCCTTGACTTTGGTCAAATCATCTAATTTATCTGAGCCTCAGTTTTTTCCTCTATGAAATGGGAACAATAAAACTTAAACTGCCATGTACCATGGCTGAAAGTGCTATGAAGACTAAAAATGTGTGAGTGATTAACATAATGAGTCATTATCATCATCTGACAGAAGTTGTAACTGAATCATTCCCTTTTTCTTTTACACTTCAACTTCTTAACACTTTCTTCTTCATTTCCCTCTCCGTTCATTATTCTGCCCCTCAGATTTATTCTTTGTTTTTTGGTATTTGTAATGAAAGTACCTTTCTAAAAACTGCTGTTCCTAAAATTCCAAATTCAAACTATTTGGCTGAGGGTGGTACTTTTATTTACTGTTTATTTATTTTTATTTTGTAATTTTTTTCTTTTTAATAATCTTCCAAAACTTCTACTCTCCTATCTAGCTGGAGACATTTGTTAAAAATAAGAGAAGAAAAAGCATACCAGCTCACTCTGTATGACTCTATTGTTCTCAAGGCTACTTTCTAATTAGGTTCACTCACTTGTGTGAGATTGTGTGTATGTGTTTATACAGAATTCCCCAAATGAGAGAACCTATGTGTTAGGAATTACTATAAGAAGCAAACTAATGTAGACACAGAGAGCAAAAGACAGGCTGGTTGCAAGCAGCACAAAGGGCTTGTCAGTAAATTCTCTGACCAAATAAAGCAATTCACAGGTCATAACTTCTTTGACTTGCTTTCATTTGACTAAATTAGGTATGAAGGTCAAACAAGACCTTTATGTTTGGGGGCTAAATTCTCTAACACAATAACCAATCCTTTGATCAAAGTACTTAGAATTAATTTTATTTTTAAATGTATGATAATAATGTAGAAAAAAACTCTCCCCCTCACTCTCCTATTTTTCCCTGTCCACTGAAAATGTATTTTTAATATTATACATATACAAGCATATATATGCATATGTATGCATATACAAATATACATTGATATACATACAGAGGTACTTTATATTCTTTGGTCACTCTCTAGTGAAAGGCTTTTAATGGGAGAAAGGAAAGGTAATTCCATATAGACTCCACAGCCTCCTCTATGCTTTTAGTCATGATTTGTTGGACATGTGTAACATAAATTTTGAAACCAATCATTTAACAATTTAAATTGGAACCTGGTTTCTCTTGCTCTACAAGCAGCATTTCAGTAACAGGAGTAATAACAACCGGATCAATAGTTTCTATTTGGTCTTGTATCTTCAGTATGATAGCATTACTGTGATATCTCTATTTATTGAAAATTGTGTCAACAAATTCCCGTTTCAAGGAGAATAAAGAAGGAAAAAGGTATATTCAATGTCAAAGCTTTTTACCCTGCAAAGCATAGGTAATATATTTTACACTTTATATTACACTAACCTTCTTTATTTTAAATAATCCCTGTTTTCATCAATTCAATGAGCAAAAATATTTTTGCATCGAATCTGTCAGCTGTCTAGTTCCATTATGGCCCATAAAACAGGCAACAGCTCTGTGAAGAAAATCATTTTAGTTGGTTGTATTTTTTTTCCTCTTCCCTTTGATAAGTAAAACATTAGGATTTGAAAAATAAATGTAAGTAAGAATTGTAAAAGAAAAAAGAGAAAGAAAAACAAAAATAAAAAGGAAGAGAAAGAGAAGGTGCCCAAATTTACCAGATGAAGAAGAAATTTAGCTGGGGGAATTATTTCCAACCTATAGTTCTCAAACACAGCGTGAAGAGACAGAAAAATGAAATTTTAGTCATTAGAATTTGACAGCTCCCAGTCATAATATGCTGACATGTCTAACGGGAATTAAGAGGTTCTACCAGCAGAATGAACATTAATAATTTTTTAGGCAAATCACTTCTTTCAGCTCCATGAATCACAGTACATTAGAGGATCACTGGACACTTACAAATGACAGGTATAATACAACTCTTCTAGGCTTTGTATTCTTTGTTAAATAGATTCCAACTATGAGCATTAATTATTATCTGAAAGGAAGCACTTTCACAGGGCAGAGCAAAGGGGGGTCTATTCAGAGCAGAGGGAAGGTTTCAGGTTTCAACAGAAAGCCTGCAAAGTGTCCCCTGGATTCTACAGCTTCTCCTCTCTCAAAATTAATCTGAAGTTTTAATTGGTTCCCTCTCTTAGATGTGAATGACAGCCCCTTCTTGTTCCCTTCACACTGCCCTCTCTACCTTCCTGTCTCCACATTCATGTCTCTGTCAACACCCCCTAGCTGTCCATACTTTTTATTCCTTTCTTCACAGAAACAGGGCTTGTGTAGCTAACAAAATTGACTCACATGCAGAGCACGAATACTAGACAAAGATCATCTTGGTTAATCAATAAAAATGCCACCAACACAGGCTGGTTACAGGAATAGATAACATTCTACCCCAACGCACCTGCTGCCAGCACCAACAAGCCTAGATGGTACAGAGAGCTATCAGCATGGGAGATAATCTGGAACTCAGATCACAATTATGTCAGATGTTATGGCTGGCCCTAAATAATCAGTTCAGGTAACTGCCTGCTATTTACTATATTTAATGTGATCTGGGGGACCCTAAGCCTTTGTCCAAAATACCTCCTGTCCAGACCTACTACTACCTAAAATATTATCATTTGATTCACAGAGTCCTAGAAACATAGAATTTTAGAGTTTGAAAGGGCATTAGTAGTCACTTGAAGCAATTTATAATCAACAACAATCCCAACAAGCAATTTAGCCTCCACTTGGACCCCTCCAACAGTAGCAAACCTACTTTAGATGCAGTCCAAACCATTTATAGATTATTCTAACCTACAGCAATGAAGAAGCTATTATGTCCAGCTCTTAGCAGGGTACCTGGAACATAGTAGGTACTTAATAGATGTTTGTCATTTGATTAATTGATTGAATCAGGGCATCCCACCTTTGGACAGGTTTAATTGTTAGTAAAGTTTGCCTTACATCACCCCAAAATCTGCCTTTGCAACTTCCACCCATTGTTCCAAGATGTACCATCTAACACCAAGAAGAAACTTAATAGCTCTTCCCAATGTCTTTTTTTTCAAATATTTAAATACATCTATTATGTGGTCCCTAGTTCTCCTTGGATCCAGTTTATATTCACCCCATTAATTAAAAAGATCCTTATATGGCAAGTCTTCCATTCCTGGAAGGAACATCTTGCTCCGGACATGATCCAACTCATTAATGTCTTTAAACTAGAAAGACTATTCTGGATGTGATCAGACAAGGGTTAGTTGGTGAGACCATCACCACCTTTGTCCATACACACTTTGCTTCTATTATTATAGTTTATAAAAGCTTTCTTTAGCAGAAGCACTGGAAATCTAGGAAAAGCACAAAGATAAGTGAGAAAAATAACTTGCCCTGGAGGAGATAAAGGCCTATGCCAATAAGTGAAATATCTGTGCAATCTCCTCTCTGGTGGGCATTTTGGACAGAGGGGAAAGAATAGAGCGGGTTTACAGTGTGATTTCTATGTACAAAGGATTCAAATAATAGGTACCTGGTAAGAATTAAACCCAAAGATTCCTACCTCCTGCAGCCTAAACACTGATCCAATGGTCTGCCCAAGGCCCTAGAATCCATGAACATTTTGTAACTCTCAGCAATAGTTTTCTAGCTGTATAAGGACTTTATGTGATCCCCTTGAATTCCTGAGGTGACTTCAAAATGTGAAACTCTAAACAATTACTAAGATAAGTGAAGTTTCCAGTTTCTTATTACCTTCACAAAGGGAGGTAAAAATAGAAAGGGGTGGGTAAGATATTCCCAGCATGCATCTACTAATGCACTTGGCAAGAAATGGAAGGCTGATCCACAAACAGGCATGCAGATGGCTATGGATTTCATGTGGTGAATTAAACTTTAGAGAATCTTTTAATGGTTATGCATTTTATGAAGAAGGCTCTTGGAAGTATATGAGGTATTGGAAAATATTTCCTGAATTTTATTTTGGACTACTTGATGGGAAGAAACCAAAGTATAATCACTGAGATATTGAGGTGTCAGTTTCCAATAATAGTCCATAAAGCATCCTAGTATCATTCTATTAAGTATAAAATAGGCATTAGGTTATAATGATCATGGCAGTGGCAGTAAGGAGACTTAAACTCTAAGTGAAAACTCTCTATGTAAGTCATTTCATCATTTGGGGCCTGAGTCCCCCAACTGTAATATATGAAGATTGACCTAAATATCCTCCAAGGATCATTTTTCAACTCTAAAAGTTTGTATTCTAAGATCTCTTCCACCTCCTTGAAATTCTATGATTCTATAAATCTATTTTTCACTGAAATCCTCCTCTGATTCCTCACAAAGGTGTTTTAGATTTTGGAAAGTTATATCAGAATCTTATTCTCATAGGATTTGGCTTAAGGAGGGAATAACATACACAATGGGGTATGGAAATCTATCTTACCCTACAGGAAAATAAGGGGGGAAGGGGACAAGAGAGCAGGGGGTTGATAGAGGGGAGGGCAGATATGGGGAGGGGTTAATCAAAAGCAAACACTTCTGAGGAGGGACAGGGTCAAAAGAGAGAATAGAATAAATGGGGGGTAGGATAAGATGAAGGAAAATATAGTTAGTTTTTCACAACAGTACTACTATGGAAGTGTTTTGCATGACTACACATCTATAACCTGTACCGAGATGCTTGCCTTTTCAATGAAAGTGGGTGGGGAGGGAGGAAAGGAGAAAATTTGTAACCCAAAGTTTTAAAAAACATGTTAAAAAATAAAATAAAAGGAAAGGACTCTGACATAACAAAAAAAAAGAAATTTATTTCAGCAAAGCACAAACACCAGAAGATTCTACCTAGCTAGAATTCCTTTGAGTACCGACCAGGTGACAAACTGACATTGCCACCTTTCTCAGAAAAGATACCAAGAAGCTGAAGATTTCACACATCCACCAGTATGTCAAGAATTAGCCTACCAAAGTTGGAAGAGGCTCATCACCAGAAGATAGGCCACAAAGATGTTTTTAGACACTGTACATACCTATTAAAGTAAGGAGGGGTTTTGAACTGCAGGGCAGACTATATCCACGCTGAAGAAACCAGAGATACTTTTAAAAGTATCAAAGAAAAACTGAAAGAAGGGTTAATTTTGTTATACTTGGCCTGCCACACAGAGAAGAACTAAGATCAGTGGGTAAAAATGTGATGGGGTAAGAGGGGTATGCAAAAAGAGGTAGGGGGAAGGAGGGAGAGAGACAGACAGACAGACAGAGAGAGAGAGAGACAGAGACAGAGACAGAGAGAGACAGAGAGACAGAGAGAAGGGGAGAGGAAAAGGAAGGGGGAGAAGGAGGAGGAGGAAGAAGAGGTAGAGGAGGAGGAGGAAGAGGTGGAGAAGGAGAAAGAGGAAGAGAAAAAGGAAAAGGAGGAGTAGGAGTAGGCGAGACATAGAGAGCACTACTCAAAATCAGTATTATAAGAGAAAGCGTCTAATAATTATCACTGTCCAAATGGAATGGGCAGCTAGGTAGCACAGTGAATAGAACACTAGCTCTGGAGTCAGGAAGATCTGAGTTAAAATCTACCCTCAGACACTAGCTATGTAACCTTGGACAAGTCACTTGACCTCTATGTGCCTCAGTTTTCTTAGGTGTAGAGTGGGGATAATAATAGCACCTACCTCCTAGGATCATTGTGAAGGTCAAATGAAATAATAGAGATAGTATCTGTTTAAAAAAAAATTAAGTGTGAGGCAAATTATAGGTACTATATTTAAGTATTGTCATTATTATGAGGAGGTAATGGGTTCCCACTACTGGAGGTTTTCAAAGATGGAATGATCACTTCTCAGGAATATTGTAGAGGGTATTTCTAATCAAGTAAGGTTTGAAGTAGGTTGCCTCTGAAGTTTGTTCCAGTTCTGAGACTCTGTAATTCAATGAATTATGATTCAATAAATAAAATGTGATTTGACAAGCCTTCAAAAGTCGCTTTCACAATTAAAGATCAATATACTTCCTATTTAATTTAATTCAGCAAACATATTAGTCAACTAACAACTAACATTTATTAAGCACCTACTCTGTACTCCTGCCCTGTGTTACTTTTCCCTGATGAGGACATTATGTTTTTGTCAAATATATTAATACTTCTTGTGCAATTAATATATTTAATGACTAAAATATAGCACTTTTAACACACCAAAAGAAGTGCTAAGTGCTGAGGATGCTAAAAATGGCAAAAGATAGCCCTGCTCTCAAGGAGCTCACAGTTTAAATAGGAAGACAACATTCAAACAACTATGTACAAACAAGATATAAACAGGATAAATTGGGAGTGATATTAAAGTGATTTATAATGTGCAATGTGTTGAGCTAAGTTTAAGGCCACAAAGACAAAAATAAAATAGTTTCTGTCCTCAAAAACATTAAATTATACATGAGGGATACAACATTTTCATGGACAAATAAATGCAAAATATAGACAAAGTTATTTCAAGAGTCCAGGAGTCCTAACCAGTAGGGTAAAGGCCTCAAGTAGGAAGTGGCATTGTATTCCAGATGTAGGGGATATTTTCTGCCAACTCACAGAATTGAGAGATGGAATGTCATGTACAAGGAATAGGCCAGTTTGAAATTAACAAAATATGTGAAGAGAAGTAATAGGAAATAAAATTCAAAGCACACGTAGGAGCCATATTATGGAGGACTTCAAATGTCAGACAAATGATTTTCCCAATTCTAATAGATTCAATAGGGAGCCATTGAAGAATTGCTAGAAGTAGAGTAGTATGGCCAGATACTTGTCTTGGTTATATCAACTTGTTGGCTGTGTGAAGGACTGATGAAAGAGAGAAAAGATTGGAAGTAGGTTGGTCATTTAGAATGTTATTGAAAATGAGCCAATCTGCATAGTGGGTAGAGTAAAGAAATTAAAATCAAGAATTTTAAATCCTGTCTCAAACATTTACTGACTGCGTGACTCTGAGAAAAATGCCCTCGAAAATTCAATTTATATTTAAATGGTGCCACTAAGGTACATGGCTCTATTCTATTTAGTCATGTGAGGAAAATTATAGAACAAGTTGTTACAATCAATAAATTAATTAATAAAAAAAACAAATATTTGCTAAACACCAAATATGTCCAAGGCCCTGTGCTAATTTTGCGGAGATGCACAAAAATGTATAAATCTAAGGTTCTGTTCTCAGGGAATTTCAAATATAGTTTGAAAGACAGGACATAATTCAAAAGGTAGATAATGATATGTGTTAAAGAACAATATAAGCTGAGAACTATAGTTATTTTGCTTTTAGTAAATCAGAATAAGTTTATTTCACTTTGAGAGAAACTTCCTGATTAACCTTATTTTGGCACTACCTCCCTCCTCCATAAAGTATTCCCTGAACTCTCCCCTCTGTCTGCACTGAATGAAGAATCTTGCACCTCAAACTTCTCAGGCTACTCTGTTTGACTTCTATATGCTTGATCACATTTTAGTTTATATTATAGTTATTTGAATTACAGTCTAATTCCTTATAAACTACTTGAGAAAAGCCTATATCTTTTTTCATCTCTGTTCCCAGGACCTAGCACATTGTCTTGCAATACTAGATTTTTCTTAAGTCTACATGTGGTCTGATAGAATTTGTAGATCTTCAAGCGAAAGTTTAGATTCTGAGTCCAGGAAAGCTTCCTAGGGACCACTGAAAAGCCTGCATTAATAACTTACTAGGAATAATTTGCAGCATGGATGAAGATAACATTTCAATAAAGTCAGGAATTTCTGCTAATCTAAAAATTGTAAAAATAATTGTTATCCAAACTAGCCTCTGTCTCTAGTAATTTGTCACTCAACCCCTTACATAAATTAAATGTAAATGTAGGAAGAGTGCCAGCTGCAAGTCAAAAAATTGTATCTTCTCATCAAACCACCACTTAGATATTTCAAGAGGCTGATAGTGATAATAAAATGTTTAGATCATCTAGAAATGTTAATTTAACTGCTGCTCATGCTAATAATTAGAGACATCATGGCTGTAGGGGAAAGCATGCTGGTCACAGAGACAGAAAGACCTGTGTTCAAACCTAATCTCTAACACATACTGTTGGTGTGATCCTAGAAACAAGTCACTTAATTTCTCAGTGCTCTAGAGTCTAGGCGACTCTTTAAAAAGTTGTTGCAGCATAGGGGCTGATTTGCCTTTTTGGTAGAAAGAAGTTCTTCATTTTGGAATTCCCAAATCAATGAGATCACAGGTCTAATCTCTAATAATAATACGAGGAATAGTAATGATACACATTTAGGTAGTACTTTATAGTTACAAAGGTGTGTACCTAGCATGGGCCCCTGGAAATAGCAGTTGATTAATATATGCCGAATAAAAGGAAAAGATCACCCTGACTACATAGAGAAAAAGTTTTGAAGATAATTACCTCGTTTTTAAAAATCGCTTTTCTGGAACCAAAAACATTGAGTCCAATAACACATGGATAAATCACCAATGATATCTTGCTATGATGTCTTTTGATGGTATGAAGACTGTGTGTGCTCATAGTTGTGCCAGTAGATGCTACCTTCTGAGGTATCCTCTAAGTAGTAAGAGTGAGCAATTAGTCAATCAGCAAGCATTATGTGCTATACACTAGGCATTATGTTAGGTACCGAATACAAAAGCAAAGAGAATACAAATGCAAAGAATGAAGCAATTGAATTGACTTTTATATAGCAAAGTGCTTTACATGCAGTATCTCCTTTGAGGACTCACAGTAACCATGTGAGGTGGATAATACTACTGTTATTGTCCTCATTTTATAGCTTTCAAAAACAAATGAAACTCAGAGAAATGAATTAACTTTCCCATGATCAAATATCAAGTAGAAGTAGAATTTGAACTCAGTCATCCTGACTCCATGTCCAACACTCTGTGCCATGTTGCCTTTAACCAGGAAGGTTGGGTATCATATGATTTTTTTGGATCCATAAGCACTCAAAAGCTTTTGATCTGCTTTTGTAGAAAGAGTGGTCACAGTGGTGAAACTATCAGTCTTTTCAAGTATTCAAACTAAGATGAATAAGTAAAACTTATTTTTCTAAATAATCAATTCTAATCCAATTGGTTGGTTGGTTGTTGTCCTTCATTCTCGAAGAGGACCAAAATGACATCACTATGTTGGGGTCAAGGTACAGTGTGTTTAACTGTGACTGATCATACCAGTATGAGCTTGGAAGGCTCTGCCACAGGTTGGGCCATGTGAATATTTAAGAGTAGAGATGGCTTATCTCACATTTCTTTTGAGCTACTGAAATTCTGCTTTGCTCATTAGAGTACAGTGCCTTCTTTGATGTGGGCTTTTCTGGGCATCAGTTTCTTCTTCTCTTAAAAAAAAAGGCACAATAGTATTGGTATGGCCTGATCTATAAGGTCTTTTGAGGAAAATATTTTATAAACCTTGAAGCAGTTAGGTTGAAGCAGTGACCTGGATTTAGAAAAATCAGAGTTCAGATCCTTACTCAGACTTGCTTGTTGGGTGTTCCAGGGCAAGTCATTTAAGCTCTCTTTTCATTAGTTCCTTATCTGTGCAATAAGGATAATAACACCTAACTTCTAGTGTTGCTAAGACGATCAAATGAGATAATAATTGTAAAGTGTTTAGCAATATATATGGACATAGTAAATGTTATATAAATGTTAGCTATTATTATTATTATTAATATCAGCTGCTTCAAAAACATGACATATTACTACTAAGATAGAAAATAATCTCAATTTCAACACATTGTACTCATGGCTTTACCATATTCTCATTGACTATAGAATTGCATTTTACTTTATGACTTCTGCCAGATTGTAACCTTCACATCAGCTAAGGATATCCTTAATGTCTAACAGTGCATTGCCCTTAAATATTTGGTGAACAAATGAATGAATGAAAGAATACCAGCACAAGTCAATGAATGGAATGTACAAGTACTTAAGATGTTCTTAGGAGGGAGAGTTAATTATAGACTGGTGTGGTCAGGAAAAGTCTTCTGTAGGAAGTAGTATTTGAATCTTGAAAGATGAATAGAATTTTGACAGTTGAAGGAGGGAAGTGCACTATAGATAATGGTTAATTACAGTGAACAACAGGCTGAGGGTAGGAATGCAGAAGGTATATGCAGAGAAGGATAAGAGGATGAAGGTGGTTAAAGCTAAAGATTCATATGAAATGTAATTAAAAATAAAAGTGGAAAAGGTACATTGGGGTCAGATTGCAGAGGGCCTAATGTCTTGATTCTGGCTACTAATAAGTTAACTATTAAAGGTAGAAGGAAGGTTGAAAGGGAATTTGGCATGGATAGACCATTAAAAGGTTGCAGAACAGAGCATGTGTTTAGTTTGGCATAATGTGATTTATCTCTTGGTCATATCCTTTCTGATCCAAGCAACCTTCAATGGAATTTTAGACCATGGACTATCCTTGACTTTCAGCGATATGTGACTTGGGTTCATAGGATCGTAGAAGGGACCATAGATGTCCTCTAGCCAACCACCTCATTTTATAGCTGAGAAAACTTGGGCCCAAAATGCTTAAAAAAATTGCTTAAGGCAACATGGGTTCCAAGTGATAGAGTGGGGACTTGAATCTGGGATCACTGACTTCAAAACTAGAGTTCCTTTCTGGTCAACCCACTGCCTTCCTGAATTATATTTGCTAGCTCTATGTCAATAGGCAGGTTGGAGGTCCTCAGTTTTTTTCTTCTATTAAGTGCTGATATGAATCAGACACCATACTATGTATGAATTGGGGATCCAAAATGGGGTGGGGGAGAAGTACCTGATCTTTTTAAATTTATTTTTATTTCATTAAATATTTCCCAATTAAATATAAAAATGTTTAACAATCTTTTTCTTAATATTGAGTTGCAAATTCTCTCCCTCCCTCCTGCCACTCCCCCCACCTTGAGAAGGGAAGGAATTTTATTTTCCTCATACATATGAAGTTATGAAAAACATATTTCCATATTAGCCATGTTGCAAAATAAAACAAATAAAATCAAATTTTAAAAAATAGAGTAAAAAAAGTATGTTCCAAGTTGCATTCAGAGTTTATCAGTTCTCTCTCTCCCTAGAGGTGGATAGCATTTTTCATCTTGGGTCCTTTGGAATTTTCTTGGGTCATTGTGTTGATCAGAGTAGTTTAGTTTCTCACAGTTGATCATCTTTATAATATTGCTGTTACTATGTACAATGTTCCACTGGTTCTATTCACTTTACTTTGCAGGAGTTGATATGTCTTTCTAGGTTTGTTTGTTTTTTGTTTGTCTGTTTGTTTGTTTGTTTGTTTTCTGAAACCATCCTGCTCATTATTTTTTATAGCACAGTAGTATTCCATTACAGTCCTATATTTTAACTTGTTCAGCCATTCCTCAATTGATGGGCATCCCCTCAATTTTCATTTTTTTGCCATCATAAAAAGAGCTCCTATAAATATGTTTATACAAATAGGTCCTTTTCCACTTTCTTCTAACTCTTTGGGATACAGACATAGTAGTGATATTGCTGAGTCAAAAGGTATGCACAGTTTTATAGCCCTTTAGGTATAGTTCCAAAATTGTTCTCCAGAATGATTGGATCAGTTCACAACTGCACCAACAGTGCATCAGAGTCTCAAGCTTTCCACATCCCTTCCAGTATTTGTCATTTTCCTTTTCTGTCATATCAACCAAACTGATGGGTTTGAGTTGGTATCTCAGACTTATTTTAATTTGCATTTCCCTAATCAATAGTGATTTAGAGCATTTTTCATGTGACTATGGATAGATTTAATTTCTTCTTCTGAATACTGCTTGTTCATATCCTTTGATCATTTATCAATTGGGGAATGACTTGTATTTTTTATCAATTTGACTCTGTTCTATATGTATTGAGAAATGAGGCCTTTATCAGTAAAACTTGCTGTATTTTTTCCAGTATCCTGCTTTCATTATAATCTTGGATACATTAGTTTTATTTCTGCAAAAAAAGTAATAAAATTATCCATTTCATATCTTGTAATGCTCTCTGTCTCTTGTTTGGTCATAAATTCTTCCCTTATTCATAAATCTTACAGGTAAATTATTCCATGTTCTCCAAATCTGTTTATGATATCACCCTTTATGTAGATATCATATATGCATTTTGACCTTATTTTGGTATATGGTGTAAGATGTTTGTTAGTGTATACCTAGTTTCTGCCAAACTGATTTCTGGTTTCCCCAGGAATTTTTATTAAATAGTGATTTCTTGTTCCAAAATCTTGGATCTTTGGACTATGTCATTCACTACTACTTAATCTATTCCATTGATCTGCCACTCTATTTCTTGGCCATACCAGATTGTTTTGATGATTGTTACTTTGGAATATGGTTTGAGATCTGGTACTGCCAGGTCACCTTCCTTCCCATATCTTTTCATTTATTCCTTTTACATTTCTGACCTTTCATGTTTCCAGATGAATTTTGTTATTATTGCAGATAATATGATGATATACTTAGAGAATCCTAGAGAATAAAATAAAATAAACTTCAACAAAGTTGCAGGATGTAAAATAAATCCATATAAATCATCCACATTTCTACATATTACCAACAAAATCCAGCAGGAAGAGACAGAAAGAGAAATTACATTTAAAATAACTGTAGATAATGTAAATAATTGGGAATCTACCTGCCAAGGCAAACCCAGGGATTATATAAACACAATTACAAAACATTCCCACAAATAAAATCAGAGCTAAATAATTGGAGAAATATTAATTGCTCATGAGTAGGATGAGCCAATATAATAAAAATGACAATTCTACCTAAATTAGTTTACTTATTCAATACTATACCAAATTACCCAAAAAATAGTTTATACATCTGGAAAAAAAATAATAACAAAAATGATACTGTTCCTCAGGGTCCTCTAATCCATTGGTACAAGAAGTGATACTACCCCTCAGGGCTTCCACTCACTTTTGACCAAATGAGTTTCTCCCTGCCCTTGAACTATGACCCAGAAGTGCATATGGACAATGGAGTTGCCAAACAGCATCTGGTTCTGAGTGCAGTGCTAGCACAAGTGTCCTCTGTAATCTGTTTCCAACTAATTGACAGGTCCCCTGACTTTCTCCAGCTTAAGAATTCCCAAATCTGTTGCTTCTGCCACTACCACCTTGTATCACCACTGTTGTTTCATTCACATGGGTTCTGGGTCAGCCTCTTCGCCCTTGTGACAGATGTCTCTTTCCAGCCTCCTATGTTATTTTGGGCTGGAATAATGTCTCATGGAGCTTTTGTTGGTTCTGCTACTCCAGAATTTGATTTGAGGCAATCTTTTGAAGTTGTTTGGAGAGGAATGTTGGGAGAGCTCAGCTGAGCACTTTTTCTATGCTACCATCTTAACTCCACCCCCAGAAGTCCA
The DNA here is from genome assembly GCF_900497805.2 of Vombatus ursinus. Lineage (NCBI taxonomy): Eukaryota > Metazoa > Chordata > Mammalia > Diprotodontia > Vombatidae > Vombatus > Vombatus ursinus. The sequence continues at coordinate 2,183,893 of NW_020947062.1, read as the reverse complement.
GTCCATGTTCTTAAGGAACTCGCATTCTTCTATTTATTTTGCAGGGGAGTTGGAAGAAGAATGCTTGTAAAACCATCATGTGTTACAGCAAAGTTGTTAAGTCTCTACTATGTGCCAGGCACTGTATAAATGCTTTCATAAATTGTATTTCATTTGTCCTCACAAGAACCCTGGGGGGTAGATACTATTATTATTATTCACATTTTACATTTGAGGATACTAAGGCAGACAGAGATCAAGTGACTTATCCAGGTCATATAGCTAGTAAGCATCTTACACTAGGTAATTAATAAATGTTTGTTAAAGGAATGAGTGATTAATAAAAATCAGGTTTGCTGTTGCCATTCAGAATCATGGGATCTGAGAATGTCTCCTGGTATAACTTGTGACAGTCCAGGAGTACCCTCAAGAATCCTACTTTCCCTTATTCAACAACCATATGAACTCATAGTTCCAATAGTTAGAAAATGAACCAAACAACCACTTGATATCAATCCAGGAAGCTCCAGGGCAAAGAGGGGGATTTTAGTCCCATAAAAGATCAAGGGTTGCAGCCCGCAAGATGTATAAGCTCACCCACTGTGGATGAGAGAATTGTACTAACGTCAAGGGCTCATAACAATGGAGTGAATTGACTACAAGGCAATTTGAAGCTTCTAAATGTTTGGAACCCCAACTGGAACCAATAGGAGATTTGTTTGGTTTTTTTCCCCCCATCATTGCTAGTTTTTTTAGAGTCCAATTTTTCAAGCAAACAGAAAAGGGAGGCTCCACGTATCATTGGGCACTCACTAAAGTGTTCTTTGAAAGGAGCCTACATACAGCATGACATGAGATCCTAAACCCCCAGCATTCTGATTGGAACTTTCATATAATCACAGAGTTAGAGTATAAAGGAACCTTAGAGGCAATCAATTCTAGGCCTTTCATTTTATAAATCAGGAAACTGAGGCACAAAGGGGTTAAGTGCCTTGCCCAAGGTCATACAGGTAGTAAGTGGAAGGGATGTAATTTTAACCTAGATTCTCTGACTCTAAATTTAAAGTCCTTTACGTTATACCATGCTAACTTCCAAGCATACACTCTACAAAACATGTTTGTTCAATTAAGACTCTTCTTCTTTGTCCTGATATGAGTTTACTGCCCAAAGCTTTCCACTCTAATTTTTAAATGAAACTATTGCTGAGGAAATAATTGTTAAAGGAAACTCCAAGATGCCATTTTTTTTTTTGGTTTGGGGACATTTAGTGAGGTGGCCAGGGCATTAGAAAAACAGAAGCAAAATGTGTAGATTTGTTGTGTACAACTGCTTATTGGATACCAGACTTCTCAATTTCTTCACTTCAAAAATGATAGCATTGAACCAGATGATATCTAGTATCCCTTCCTGAACAACCTCTTAAAATATGTCTAGTCCTGAGAGGCTGACATGCAGGGCTTCACTGAGGAAGAGATTCAGAATTAGGTATGCTTAATCTAAAAAAAATGTTATTTTTCTCATATCTAAGAAGTATTAGATATTTGAAAAGGAAAATTTTCTCAAAGTGATGTTTTTGGCCAACATAAAAAGAATGTTCAAACAAGTTTTTGTTTTTGTCTTCATTTTAATGTATAATTTTTTTTACAGCAGCTCTTTTTATGATGCCAAAGATCTAGAATCCAAGAAGGTACCCATAAATTAGAAAATGGCAAAAGAAATTATGATAAAAATTTATTATACTGCTTTTTTAAGACCAAAAAGGATAGGTTAAAACAACCCTGGGAAGGCTTGTATGAACTGAATGAAGTGAAAAGAATCCGAATGACTTATACAATAACAACATGGCAAAATTAACCAACTTTGAATGATTTAAAATGTCTGCCTGATTCAATGGCCAGCCATGATTCCAGAGGACCAATTACAGTTTATACCACTCACTCCCTGACAGAGAGGTGTTAGATTCAAGATACAGAATGAGATATATTTTTGGACATGAACCATGTAGGAATTTGTTTTGCTGGACTATGCATATTTGTTACAAGTATTTTGTGTTTTTTTCTTCTAAATTATTCTAATTTTTCTTCTGAATTCTAAATAGACCGAAATAAAATAAAATAAATTTGAATAATTTTAGATATTTAACATACCTTAAATATCTAAGGTAGCTAGAGGTATTAAAGTTGGGAGTCCTTGGAAATAAGACTTGAAAATATAAATGTTGACATCTCTTTAACTGCAATAGGACAACAAAAATGCTTATAAAAGTACCATAAAATTGTGTTTACATTATGAGTGGAAGCATGGTCCTAAACATATTCGTGTTTAAGCACAAAAAAAATAGGAAGTATAGTATATTTGAATGTCAGAGAGACAGAAACTGTGGGATGTTATAGAAGTTCCCAGTATTGAGCACAGATGACCTATGTTTAATAGATTACATTGCAACTGAGATTAAGTATTTCAAACTCCTCAGAGCTTCAGTTTCCCCATTCATAATTAGTTCTATACTTTAAAAAATCTATGACATCACCAATGTGAACACTCACTTGACTAAAAAATATTTCACCCTCTTTTAGCTTAGTAAATGAGAGGAATATAGCACATAAAGATGGAACAATTCTGCCAAAGTTTTCACAGTGACTTCTCTCCATTATCAATGACAATGGAATCGCCATATTAAGGAAAGAAAGGGAATTAAGCATTTATTAAGTGCCTGCCATATACCAGGAACTCGGTTAAGTGCTTTACAAATATCCTATTTGATTCTTACAACAACCCTTGGAGGGTGGTGCTAGATTAATGCTATCATTATTCCCATTTTAAAATTGAGGAAATTAAAACAGAGGTTAAGTGACTTGCCCAGGGTCACACAGCCAGGAAGTGTCTCAGAACAGATTTGAATTCAGGTCTTGCTGATGCCAGGACCAGCATTGTACCTTCTGTGCCATCATAGTGTGCTATGTGAGGAAGAAGAAAGGCTATTTAAGAAAATAAAGTTAATAAGAGCGTCTGAACCAGATGAATTTCACAAAGATAGGTTTCATGGTTAACATACTTTTGAAAACATTGAGCAATGGATTTATGATATATTTGAAAGAAGTGTGAAAATAAAAGCCATTCGCTATGAGTTCCCTCTTCTGCCCTTCCTCTTATCCCTTGACCCCATCTTCAACACTCTCATCCTTTATTCCAGTTTCTTATGAAGGGGTGACCCTTTTTCTCAATAAGGTAAAACCTCTAAGTGTGCCTTTTATCCTATACCTTTTAGTATTCTAAAGTAAACAATGACAACCATCCATTTTTCTTATATAATCTTCAGCTTCTATCTACTGACTCCTTTGCAGCCTAAAAACACAGTCCAATTTCTTTTATACTTAGTAAAACCCTCACTAAACCCTAATATCACTTCAATATTTTGTCCTAAATTTCTCCTGCCTTTCAAGCAAAACTTTAAAAAAAAAAAAGGCTATCTATATTTAAAGCCTCTAATTTTTCCTATCTCATTCCAGGACCCTTCAGAATCTAACTTTTAACTTCATTATTAAATTGAAACTGCCTACAAGGTTACCAGTAGTTTCTTCATTGCCAAATCTGGTGTCCTTTTCCCAAACTTCATCTTTCTTGACCTATCTATCTGCTGCATGTTGAAATTGTGGACACACTACTCTGGAATGCTCTTTCCTCTTTGGGTTTTCTTAATGCTGCACTCTCCTGGTTCTCTAACTTGTCTGAAAATGCCTTCTCAATCTCCTCTGCTGGATTTTCATCTATATCCTGTCTGCTAACTATCTATGTATTGAGCCCTCTTTTCTCTCACTAAATTCTTTCACTTAGTGACCTTATCAATTCAAACAGGCTTACCTATAGTCTCTATGCTGATGACTCCCAGAGCTATTATTCAGTCTTAATCTTTCTTCTGAGTCCCAGTCCCGTACCTCTAGCTGCATGTTTGATATTTCTAATTGGACATCAAATAAGCATCCAAAACTGAACAGATCCATAACAGCATAAATCATTTTTCCACCAAAACTCAATCCTCTTTTGAACTATCAGTCATCCAACTTCACAACCCCAGTGTCACCCTTGACTTCTCACTCTCATTCATCTTTTATGTACAGTTAATTGTTAGATCTGGTCATTTCTACCTCCAAAATATCTTTCCTTTCTGCATCTCCGCAGTCATATAGCCCAAATCAGCTATCAAGCCCTAGTCACATTTTGTCTTGACTATTGCAATAGCTTTGCAATTAGTCTCCTTGCCTCAAGTCTCTCCTTATTCTAATCTATCTTCCACATCTGATCTAATCTATCATGCAGCAAATTTATTTTTTCCCCTAAATCAAATTTGACCTGGTCATTCTTCTCCATAAACTCGTGCCTACCTATTAACTATATGGTGGAATATGAACTCTTTTATTGAGCATTTAAATCTTCTCACACCCTGGCCCCAATTTATATTTCCAGTCATTATATATTACTCTGATTTACACATACTATGGTACAAACTGGCTTTCTTGCTGTTCCTTATACATAGCACTTGATCTCTCATCTCTATGCCATTGCAATAACTGTCCTCATTGCCTTAAAAGCCTCCCTCCTCACCTCAACTCTTAAAATCTCTAGTTTCCTTTAAAGCTCAGCTTAAGCTCTACCTTCAGCATTAGAGGTTCTTAACCTGGGTGGAGATGTTGTGGTTTTTGTTTTTGTTGTTGTTGTTTGTTTTTTAAGCATTATGATAACTGTAGTTAAATATGAACGAATTCCTTTCTTGTTATTATTCAATCAATCTTTATTCTTCATGACCCCATGGACCATACTGTCCATGGGTTATCTTGGCAAAGATACAGCAATAATTTGCCATTTTCTTTTCCAGTGGATTAAGGCAAACAGAAGTTGTGACCTGCCCAGTGTCACATAGCTAGCAACAGTCTGAGGCTGAATTTGAGCCCAGGTCTTCCTGATTCCAGGCCAGTGTTCTATCCACTGAGCCACCTACCTGCCTCCTTTCCTTTGTAGTACTATATATTTTATTTTATGTATTTAAAAACAGTAGTCTGAGAAGAGTTCCATAGGTTTTACCAAATGACCAAAGGGACATGTGACATTGAAAAGGTTAAGAACATTGGGACTGCTTGAAGCCTTTTCTGATTCCAGAATTGCAAATACTTTCCCTCAAAATTACTTTGTATCTATTTTATTTATAACTATATGTGCATATACCTGTATTCACTTTCTCATCTGTAAGCTGTTTGAAGAGAGGGAACCTCAGTGCCCAACACGATATCTGGCAAAGAGTAAGAGGAATATAAGAAAAATTTACTAAATTGAATTGAATAAAATCTTTTTCAGAATTGTCTACATGTAGGGGTGAATCTTTGAACAGGGAATAGGGAAGTTTTTGAAAAAAAAATTTCTACAAGAGACCATATCTTCACAATCAATCTGACAAGTGACTGAAAGATGCCTAGAATACAGATACTGCTATGTTTCTTGTTTGTTTGTTTTTAAATTGACTCTAAGTAAAAGACAGGTTTCAGGAGTCCCCACATTTGAAGCATATATTGTAGAATCACAGAATTTATGTTAATCAAAATCATAAATTTTGTCTCCAATACCTGTCCTCTACACTTCTCAATCCCTTGGTGTCTGGCTTTCAACCTCGTCATTCAGCAGAAACTGTTCTCTTCAAGGTTACCAATTACCTCTTAATTGCTTTCCCTGGTTGCTTTTTTTTTGGTTCTCATCCTTCTTGACCCTTCTGAAGCATTTGACACTGTTGGCCTCTCCAGTACTCCTTCTCCATCTTTGATTTTTATAACCCTACTTTCTCTTCATTCTTGCCTGGAAGATGTATCTGACTGTTCCTTCTTATCTGACACTCTGACACATCTTCAATGATATTTATTATATGACTTCTTGAGTGTTTCTTGAATTAGTGGTAATTAATTGTTTATGCCTAGCATGTATCTTTCAAATGTTCTTCAGGTAACCTGCAATTTTAATTCTTCTGCAATTATGGTATTAAGATATTCACATTTTTCTCATATAGTTTAGGACAGTATCGATTTTGAAAAAGTTGTGGGGCAGGTGGGGCAGTGTGCCACAGTTTCTCCAAGGTTATATAGCAAATTCTTGTCCTCCTCTTCAATTATGTACCCAGTTCATTGTCCATCTGCAGAATCTTTCCAATAATTGTGTACTGAGGTGCTAACTCAGAGGGCTGCACATTCAACTGCATATTACCCTATTGGGAAGTACATCCTCCATTCATTTGCATTTTGCTTTGTTTTATTTTTCCTTGCTAAAATGATATCTCTTGAATGGAAATGGAATTCAGTGAGGAAGTCTCCTAGTATTTTAAGCTTGGTGAATCTGCAAACCAGATCTAAAGGACCTCACCAACGACACAAAATTACTCTTCTATTTGAATTCCATACAGAATGTGGTGAACACCTTGTGTTTAGACTCAGGTATATCTTCCTGTTTTATGATTCCCCTTGATATTGATAAGCTGAGGATTGTTGAACACAATTATCTTGGTCATTGAATATACACAGGAATCTTGTACAATCTTAACATATGCATAGGAGTAAATAATTAGGTACTAAGCTATAAATTACAGATTTGACATACTTTAAGATATTAGAGCAGAATGAATTCATTGGGGGCTGAAGTAGTTGAGAAAAGCTTTACAGGGGAAAATATTTTCTCTTAGTTTTAAAAGATTCATGGAAAAATTCTGATGTCCCTGGACCTTGAAACTGGTAAAAAAAAATGGCCTGACCAAGTCTCTCTGGATAGGCTCCAATTGTAATAGGACTTGTGGCATTTCTCTCATAGCTCCATCAATCTCCCCTGAATCTCTGCCCTGTGCACTTTCCATGTGGCCATGTTATCTCTGAATTTTCTGGAAATGCTGCTCTCTCACAGGCTGACCTATCCTAGCATTACTGCACCCACGCAATTTATGCCCCTATCTTAAGTGTCAATCTGAATTTATAATGTTCCAGCTCTATTATCATCATTAAAATTCTTAATTAAACTGCCAATACTTTCAGTGATATAGTTCACTGATGTTTCAGAAATGAGGATTGTAAAAGTTCTTTCTCCATTACTTGCTTCACTCTCTTGTAAGGTTGAGGATCCATTGAGTAAATCAATCAAATTGTTTGACCTCACCTAAGTGGTAAGATTCTATGCACTGATACATTTATAAGATAAGGACATACCTCCATTACTCATGGCATATGAACCAGGCTTAGACATCACCCCCTAGATGTGAGCAGAAATCTACTCAGGATGGTTGAAGGATATGGTCATATCCTCTTAGACCTATATAAAATTATTTAGCCAATTGTAATAAAAGAACACATGGCAGGGGAGAGGAGAAAGTTTTCCAATTAAACCCAGGAAAGAGAAGAGTATGTTCAAGATTAAAGAGCATATGTGGTGAAAGGGTAGCTCACATCTCTTAGAAATCTTATTGCTAGAATCCTCAAGATGTTCCCCTTAGGTATAGTGTAACTTTATTTTTCTGGACTTATTGTATAACCTTGAATCTAAATCTACTCTATCCTTGGCTCCCAATAAAGATGCTGCTATCATTTGTTTCAGGAACTGTGATAGGATGCTAATGGGGAGATGGAAATTCCAAAAGCCTTCAGTTCCAAAAGGCTTTAAAGTGGCAAAGGTCCTCCTAAAATCAAATGTTGGGGGAGAAGAGGAGGCTTCCTCACCAAGTAATTTGGCCTCAAGGAGTTTAGCTGAAACATTCTCTCTTTTCTACTACCAGGCATTGTAAATTTTAGTTACAATGGATTAAAGAATGTATAACAGGTTTCAAAGGATGTGGCCAATGCCTCAGTCAATCTGAGCAGGCTTTCAGTTGCATATAGGAAACTGTATAAGAGTAGTTCACAACTAAGGAACAATTGAGATCTATTCTCACCTAATACATATATCAGGGCATAACCTTTGACCACTTAGTTTAGGTACCTGGAGTGATTTGATTGATATTTTCATTTCCCACACCATCCACTTCTATACTCTGAATTCTAGGTTGAAGGTGATCTCTGACTAGGGAAGCCTGATGGAGTGGAAATACAACTGGACTTAAAATATGAAGACTTGAATTGGAATCCCAGTTCTGATACTTACTACCTGTGTTATTCTGGGCAAATCAATAAACATACTTCATTCCTCAGTCCCACAGTTTAAAATACTTATACTATCCACCTCACATGATTGCTGTAAGGAAGGGGATTTGTAGACTTTAAAGTACCATAGAAATGGGGGAGTTAGAAATAGACAAAATAACATCAGTATCTCATTTGACAAAAATTTGCATATAAAAATTGAGTCAGAGGGTGGAATTAAGATAGCAGATTAGAGACATCAACTCAGCTAAACTTTCTCAACATTCCTCTCCAAACAAGTTTAAAATAATACTTCAAATCAAATTTTGGAGTGTCAGAGCCAATAAAAGGTCAAGGTGGGACATTTTTCTAGTTTAAAAAAAAAACTTAGATGGTCAGAAGGAAAGATCTGTGACACCTGAGTAGGGGCCAGCTTAGATTAAGTGTGCATTGCCACACCATTTCTGGAGGCAGCTGTAACAGCCACAGAAGCAGTAACTTTGGAATTCTCAGCCCAAAGACAGTAAGGGGATGAGACAAAAAATCAGAAAGATATTAAAGGGGACCCTTTTGTGGACATTCGGTACAGGTGACATGTATTAGAAACTCTATTGCTCATAGAAATTTTGTTCCACAGTTCCAGGGCAAAAATGAGCACTTGTAGACAACCACAAGTGAGGTGGACCCCTGATCACAGTTCCAAGGCAGAGAAGAACACTAGCACTTGCAAGTGTGGAGGAGCAGGAACCCTTCCTGGATACAGACCAAAGCAAAGCCCAGATGAGTAATGACCACTCCTCTCCCTGGATCACAGCACTTCAGAACAACAAAAACTTGCAAACATCCAGAAATAGCTCTGGAAACAGAATTACAAAAAAAGGTTCTAGCTTGGGACAGTGCCTCCCCACCCTCAAGTAAAACAGAGCCCAACTTTAACATAAAGTTTTAAGTCAAGAAATAGTCTAAAAGAAATGAACAAATTACAATAACAAAAAAAAAACTTTTACCATAAAAATCTATTTCAGCAGTACGGAAAACAAAGACACAAAATCAGAAGAAGACAACAAAGCAGAAACAGCTACAATCAAAACTTCAAAAAAAAAGTGATTGGACCCAAGCCCTACAAGAATTCCTAGAAGATTTAAAGAAATCAATAAGAGTGGTAGAGGAAAAATTGGGATAAGAAATGAGAGTGCTACAAGAAAATTATGAGAAGAGAATTAACAGCTTGATAAAAGAGGCACAAAAATACTGAAGGGGGTGGAGCCAAGATGGCAGAATAAAAGCAGTGATTTGCTTGAACTCTCCCCCAAACCCCTCCACATACCTGTAAAAAAATGGCTCTAAACAAATTCTACAGCAGCAAAACCCACAAAAAGACAAAGTGAAACAAATTTTCAGTCCAAGACAACCTGGATGGTTGATTAGAAAGGTCTATCATGCCAGGCTGAGAGAGAGATGCAGTTCAGTGTGGACACATAGTCAAAGACTAGGATTCAGTGAACTTGAAGCAGGCCTCAGAGGACTGAATCATGAGCAGCTGTGGGGGTTTCCAGACTTCTCAACCCATGAATGTGAAAGACAACTTAGAAGGTCAGTAGGAAAAGTCTGTGACTGTGGTGAGAAAGAAGGTTGGTCCCAGCCCCAGTCGTAGTGCAGCCCTGGGGCAGCATCTATTTTGGGAGCTTCTGGCCCATAGTCTGAGAGGAATCAAGTGGCTGATCAAAGGGGGATTGTAGGGATCTCTTTGTTGATGCTGAGGCAGGATTCTCTTGTTTTGCCTGTGCTTGGATCTGGGTCGCAGTTCTGGGTAGTGATCCTGGGGCAAGGAGGAGTGCTGGTCTGGTGGAGCTTGTGGTGGCAGTGGAGAGGGAATCCACCTCAGAGTTTCAAGGCAGAAAAGAGTGCTTGTGGTCACTCATAGACCAGAGCCTAGGCCAGGAAAGGAGTAAACACCTCACCCTTGATTGTACCACCTTGGAAGAACTGAAAATTTACAGGTCCCTAAAAGTATCCCTGAAAACAGCTGCACAAAACCCTCGAAGCTTGGGACAGTACATTCTCCACACTGGAAACTCCCTACCTTAACAGAGTTTCAAACTCAAATAATTGGCTGGGCTCATGAGCAAACTGGGCAAAAAAAGTCAGACCATAGAATCTTTCTTTGGTGACAAAGAAGATCAAAACATACAACCAGAAGAAGACAACAAAGTCAAAGCTCCTACATCCAAAGCCTCCAAGAAAAATATGAATCAGTTCCAGGCCATGGAACAGCTCAAAAAGGATTTTGGGAAGTAAGTAAGAGAAGTAAAGGAAAAACTGGGGAGAGAAATGAGAGTGATGCAAGAAAATCATGAAAAACTAGTCAACAGATTGCTAAAGGAGACCCAAAAAATATTGAAGAAAATAACACCTTAAAAAATAGCCTAAACCAAATGGCAAAAGAGGTCCAAAAAGCCAATGAGAAGAATGCTTTAAAAAACAGGATTGGCCAAATGGAAAAGGAGGTCCAAAAGCTCACTGAAGAAAATACTTTTGTCAGTATTAGGGTAGTTGGAGGGGAAAAATATTATAGATAGATAGATAGATAGATAGATAGATAGATAGATTGATTGATTGATTGATTGATTGATTGATTGATAGAGGGCACAGTGTGAGTTGAAGATGAATGGTTGATATCTGAAGAATAAAATTAAGTGATGAGAGAGGATTATACTGGGAGAAGGAGAAAGGGAGAGGTAGAATGGGGTAAATTATCTCACATAAAACAGACAAAAAAGGCTTTTACAGTGGAGGAGAAGTAGGGGAAGGTGAGAGGAAATGAGTGAATCTTATTCTCATTGGACTTGGCTTAAGGAGAGAATAACATACACACTCATTAGGTATGGGGGGAAGGGAATAAGAGGGGGAATGATAGAAAGGAGGGCAGATTGGGGGAGGGGGTAATCTGAAGTAAGCACTTCTGAGGAGGGACAAGGTCAAAAGAGAGAATAAAATATAGGGGGCAGGTGGGATAGGATGACTGGAAATATAGTTAGTTTTCCACAAAATGATTACTATTCTACTTTTTAGGACAATATTTGTAACTCATGAGACTACTACGGAAGTGTTTTGCATGACTTCACATGTATAACCTGTATCTAGTTGCTTGCCTTCTCAATGAGGGTGGGAGGGGAAGGAGGAATGGAGAAAATTTGAAACCCAAAGTTTTAAAAACAAATGTTAAAATTCTTTTCACATGCAACTGGGAAATACATAAATCTATCCTGTCCTACAGGAAACAGAAGAGGAAGGGGATAAGAGAAGTAGGGAGGGGAGACAGAAGGGAGGGCAGATTAAGGGAAAGGGTATTCAGAATGCAAGCTGTCTTGTGGTTGGGGCAGTGACAAGATGGGGAGAAAATCTTGTGGAAGTGAATGTTGAAAACTAAAAATGAATAAATTAATGAATCTTAAAAAAAAAAGAAAAATACTGAAGAAAATAATACCTTAAAAAAAAAAAACAGAATTGACCCAATGGTAAAAGAGACAGAAAATTATCTGAAGAAAAGATGCTTTTTTTTTTGGTAAGGCAGTTGGGGTTAAGTGACTTGCCCAGAGTCACACAGCTAGTAAGTGTCTGAGGCTGAATTTGAACTCAGGTCCTCTTGACTCCAGGACCAGTTCTCTATGCACTGTGCCACCTAGCTGCTCCAAGATTGTCCTAAAAAGTAGAATAGGCCCAATGGAAAAGGAGGCACAAAAGCTCACTGAAAGAAAATAATTCCTTAAAAATTAGAATTGGGTAAGTGGAAATTAATTATTCCATGAAACATCAAGAAACAATAAAACAAAGTCAAAAATAAAAGAAAATGTGAAATATCTAAATTGAAAAAACTGATCTAGAAAATGAATCAAGGAGAGATAACTTAAGAATTATCAGACTACTTGAAAGTCATCATCAGAAAAATTTGTAAAGAAGGAGTTCTAATAAATTTCTTTTATGAGATAAATATTGTGTTGATACCTAAGCCAGGGAAAGCAAAAACAGAGAAAGAAAACCATAAAATAATTTCCTTAATGAAGATGAACGCATAAAAATTAAATAAAATACTAACAAGGTGATCACAGCACTATATCAGAAGGATTATATATTATAAATAGCCATGATTATAACAGGAATGTAGGACTGGTTGACTATTAGAAAAAACTTTAAGAATATTTAACCATATTGATATTTTTAAAAATCATATTATTATATTGATAAATGCAGAAAAACATTTTTGACAAAATATAAAACACACATTCTTATTTAAAAAACTGCAAAGCATAGGAAAATATATAGAATCTTTCTTAAAATGTGAGTAATATCTATCTAAAGGAAAAAGTATTATCTGTAATGGAGATAATCTAGAAGCATTTCTAATAAAATCAGAGATAAAACAGGGATGTCTATTATCATCACTATTACTTTATGTACTAGATATACTAACTAGAGCAAAAAGACAAGGAAAAATATTGAACGAATAAGAATAAGCAATGAGGAACCAAAACTATCACTCTTTATAGATGGCATGGTGATATATTTAGAGAATACTACAGCCTCAACTACAAACTAGTTGAAACAATTTAAGCAAATGACTTTAGCAAAGTTGCAGAATGTAAAATAAATCCACATAAATAATGTGCATTTTTTTTGTGAGGCATTTGGGGTTAAATAACTTGCCCAGGATCACACACTTAGTGAGTATCAGGTGTCTAAGGCCAGATTTATACTCAGGTCCTCCTGACTCCAGTACCAGTGCTCCATTCACTGTGCTACCTACCTGGCCCTATCATGAGCATTTCTATATATTGTCAACAAAACCCAACACAAAGAGATAGAAAGAAAAATCCCATTTAAATTAACTGAAGACAATGTAAAATACTTGGGAGTCTACTTGCCAAGAAAAACCCAAAAGGCTACATGAACACAATTAACAAAACTGTTTTCATACAAATACAGATCTAAACTCTTGGAGAAATATTAATCACTCATGGGAAAGCCAATTCAACATAATGAAAATGGTAATTCTACCTAAATTAATTTACTTATTCAGTGCCATATTAATCAAACTACCAAATTACTATTTTATAGAGCTAGAAAAAATAATAACAACATTCATCTAGAAGAACAAAAGATCAAAATTATCAAGGGAATCAATGGAAAAAAGTGAATGAAGGTCATCCAGCAGTACCAGATTTCAAACTATATTATAAAATGGTAATCATCAGAACAATCTGGTACTGGCTAGGAAATAAAGTGGTGGATCTGTGGAATAGATCAGGTACACAATGCACAGTAGTAATCCAGTGTTTGATAAACCCAATGAATGAAGTTCTGGGGGCAAGAACTCACCTTTTGACAAAAATCACTGGGAAAACTGGAAAGCAGTTTGGCAGAAACCAGGCATAGACTAACATCTCATACTGTATACCAACGTAAGGTTAAAATTGGAACATCATTTAGACATAAAAGGTAAATTAAAAATAAATAAATTAGGGGACCATAGAAAAATTTACCTGTCAGATCTATGGATGAAGTGAAGAGTTTATGATCAAAAAGAGATAAAGATAGAATCATGGAAACTAAGATGGAAAATTTATATCATAAGAAATTAAAAGAATTGTGCCAACCAATGCAGTCAAAATTAGAAAGGAAACAAGAAAGGAAGGGGGAAAGTTATAGCAAGTTTCTTTGACAAAGGTCTCATTTCTTAAATATAGGAGAAAATAAGCTAAATTTATTTTTTTTAAATGAGTCATTCTCCAATCGATCAATGGTGGAAAGATATGAGCAAGCAGTTTTCAGAAGAAGAAAACAAAGCTATGAATAATCACATGGAAAAACACTTTAAATCAGTATTAATTAGAGAAGGGCATATTAAAACAACTCTTGAGTTACCACTGCACTCCTATCAGATTGATTAACATGACAGAAAAGAAAAACATCAAATGCTGGAGGAAATGTGAAGAAAAAATAGGGACATTCAAGCATTTTTGGTGACTGTGAACTGATCTAATCATTCTGAAGAACAATTTGGAATTAAGTCCAAAGGGCTATACAAGTAGGCATACTCTTTGACCCAGGAATACCACTACCCTCTGCACCTTCAAGAAACTAATGAAAAAGGAATAGTACTAAGTTTTTACTAAAAAATATTTACAGAACTCTTTTTGTAATGGCAAAGAATTGGAAATTGAGAGAATGTCTATCAATTGGAGAATGGCTGAACAAGTTGTGGCATAGAGTTGTGATGGAATACTATTGTTCTATAAGATACGAAGAGGAGGGTAGCTTCATAATAACCTGGGAAGACTTATAAGAACTAACACAAAATGAAGTTAGCAGAACCAAGAGAACATTGTACATAGTGAGAACCATTTTGTAGTGATAATCAACTGTGAAAGATTTAGCTGCTCTAATTAATTTGATGATCCAAGGTAATTTCACAGGCCCCAGATGAAAAATGTTATACACTTTCAAAGAGAAAACTGATTAACTCTGAGTACGTACTAAAGCATACTTTTTTTTCACTTTATTTTTCTTACTTTTTTTTTGCAACATTGCTAATATGGAAATATGTTTTACCTGACTTCACATGTATAATTGATATATTAATTGCCTTCTCAGTAGTTGGAGGAGGGGCTGTAGGGAGAGTGAAAATTGGGAATGCAAAATGTAAAAAAAAAAAGGTTAAAAATAAATTAATATGTGTTGGAAAAAAGAAGAAGAAAGAAAAACAACATTGAAAGACTTAATAGCCCAGATGAATGTAATGGCCACTCAGTTCTCCTGAGGACTGATGATTAAGCATGCTACTTACCACCTGACAAAGAAACTTGAGGAGCAAATTAATATATACATTTTAAGATATGGCCAATATATGACTCTTGACTATGCTAATTTGGTATGTGAGGGGTTTTTTGGCTTGAATTTTGTTTTGGGCATAGGCATTTTGGAATGGAGAGGGGGACTAGCAATAGGAAAGTTCCTACCTCAAAAAAAAAGGAAAAAAAGAAAAAAAGGAAAGTCACTATGACATTTTTTAAAATACATAGAAAAGAACAGGAAGATCAGCAGATACCAACAAGCATGACAGATTTAAAACTAACATGTTGAATTTATTCTATTTTTAATGGAAAAAGTACATAAGAGTGATCTATGGTATCATATACAATCCTCTGCTTTAGTTCTGTAGAAAGAAATGCTCTTATTTGATCATATTTGTCAAGTCCACAATAACAAAATATAAAATGAGGTAAAAAATAAAATGAAGCAGACCTTAAAGGTTAAAAAAAAAACTTTTAACCATCAACTTATGAAACCATATACTATTAAATAGAAGAATAGTAGTCTGCATTGGTGGAGGGAATATCCATATCAACAAAATCACACATCTTTTGAAGAAATAAATTGTAATGTTTTCCTACCTTTCACATCTCCTGAATAACTATATATTCCTTGCAGGAAAGTTACATGTCTTATTAATTTTGGTAACTCTATTGTATGGTGCAAATACGTGCTTGATAAGTTCATTTGAATTGGATTCATCCATACCTTAGAATCCCTAATATGAATAGATTATCATGCTATGTGCTAAGGGGATAAATACTATACAGAGATGTCTCTGTGAAAATTTAAAAGCATCAAAAGAGCAAAGGCAATGAGTGTTACAGGCATTCACAAGAGAAGTCAATGTTCTCATCCCTTTCTTTCTATACATCTTTGCCCTTACATTCCATTTCCTTTTTGGTGGCCAGTGTCAGTCAGTGTTCCATTTTCTCTAACTCCCCTCCCCTAATCTTAATCCAGTTGTGTGTATGTGGGTCAGCCCTCCTCTGCCCCACAGATGAATCCTTTTCAGCAGAATGTAATTAGTTTTAAGCCCTTGCATTTCCCATGCCAGGAATTTTCAATATTTAAGCCCTACCTCTGATTGAAGATTATAAGATTCTAGTATAAGTTAAAATAAAGCAGGGCTCAACTAGAAGGTAAATGTTTGGAATATTATATTTTGGGAATGGGCAGAATATAAAGAGAGCATTTTATAAATAGTTGTGTACTACATAATGTGAGATATGACTTTAACAGGATAGACCTTAGACAGGACACTTTAACCCCTCTGTGACTCAGTTTCCTAATGGGTAAAATAAGAATGAATGCACACTAATTACCTCTCTCTAAAGAATTGTAGATAAATCAAGTGAGAGAGTAGAAGTAGAAACTACTCTTAAAGTTAATAAAAGTATGTGATATTTTAGTATATATAATATTTGTGATATATAATTTTATTTTATTTGCTAATATTTCATTTAAGGTAAAACATATATTTTTGTATAGAGCCAAAGGGGCTATTTGATTTACATGATTATGCATATTTGCTACAATGGATTTGTTTTTATTTTCTCTTTTTTTCTAGTGGGGTGAGAGTGCAAGGGAGAAAAAATAGATTTCTCTTCATTTTTTTAAATAGAGGGAGGTAGTATGCTAGAGATGTGGAATGTTGCATAAATTTCAGATGAAATCACTGTTATTAATAATTGTTTTACTTTGTTTCAAAAAACCTCTCACAGCTCAGATATCATCTCTAAATGTAAGCACATCAATAAAACTTTAAATAATAATAACAATAATTGACTCATATGGTGTGCAAAGGTGATGGTAATGATGCTTGATTGCTACCATTTATTAAGGCAAAAACTACTTATACCTATGTGTATTTACCTGAATATATTTTAGTATCATGTGATTTATAACTAGATTTATTCATAGTAAATAAAAGCAAAATAGTTCACGTTTGTATGTTACTATTAAGAAATTTCTTCATGATAAATCTGAGAAACAGGGTAAGTATGAAACTGATAGTCACTGATTTGATGTGATATGTCTATAACCAAAAAACTATAAAATAGTTGATCCAGGGCTCAAAAAAAGTCTGCTATCTCTAAGCTCCATGACCTTTCCATTCTATCATGCTACCTCCCAGATTTCTTTTCTTTTTTTTTCTTTTTTCTGATTGTACATATCTTTCTGAATATTTTGTATATACTTATGTGTGTACATTTTGAGCTTTCCACATCCACCATAAACTGTAAGTTCTTTGATGTAGGGATAATTTCATTTTCATTTTTGAATACACAGCATCTAGCAGAGTGCCAGGCAATCATAGGCATTAAAGGTTTGTATACTGATTAAGTGACTGGCATATACCAAAAGGCATAATTCTCTTTTAAAGAGGTGTTCCTAAATGAGATTAATATTTGTAAAGTACTTAGCACAGAGCTGGCATATAGTAGGTGCTAAATAATTGCTTATTCTCTTTCATTTTTTGATTGTATAGTTACGCGTAATGGTTATTCAAAGATGGCCAGTTTATATGATCAAACTGATAACTTCATAAATGTCAGCTCCCAGATAAGGTTATATTCTCCCATCTGTGTCAGACTATTGTTCTGAGTTTCTATTGTTGTTGTTACTGTAGAATGAAGAAATTGTATTTAATTTTCTTTTTCTCCAGCAACTAATAATCAGCTTAGGAAACTTCATTCACTCTCTGAACTTATCACATTTAGCATCTTCAGCATCTCATCAGAGCTGATTCTTTGGGGAAAAGTTAGAGAATTTGTCAACCTATTAAAATCCTTAAGTTACTGCATCCTATTACATGAGAGAGGCTTTGTTCAAGGACTATGTACAGACTCAAGGCACTTCTCCAGCTGCTGTCAGAAGCCCTATGCCCTCTCTCCTTCATGCTAGTGAATGCCACAAAAACCTATTCTCTTCCAACACAAAGTTAGGGGTAAAAAGTATTAAGCCTTGAATTCCTTAATTTTTTTTTTCTCAGAGGGGGTTCAGACTGTGGAGAATAGTTGGCTAGATTACTTAATCATGTGGGAGAAAAGATGAAAATTGTTTTGTTTTTACAAAATGTTTGTATTTCCCTTTTCTCCAATTTTTAATGTTTTATTTTTAATTTTGAGTTCCAAATTATCCCCCTTCATCCCTCTCCCATCTTGAAAAGGCAAGTAGTATGATATAGATTATGCATATGCCATCATGCTAAACATTTCCACATTAGC
This sequence comes from Vombatus ursinus, assembly GCF_900497805.2. NCBI lineage: Eukaryota > Metazoa > Chordata > Mammalia > Diprotodontia > Vombatidae > Vombatus > Vombatus ursinus. The sequence continues at coordinate 2,165,678 of NW_020947062.1, read as the reverse complement.
CATGTTGTGAAAGAAAGTAGACAAAAAAAAGACAAGAAAATAAAGTTTAAGGAAAGTATGCTTTGATCTGCATTCAGACTCTATGAGTTGTTTCTTTGGAGGTGGATTATATTTGTCATCACAATTCTTTTGGAATTGTTTTGGATGACTGTATTGCTGAGAATAGCTAAGTCATTCAATTGATATTCATACAATATTCCTATTACTATGTAGAATGTTCTACTGGTTCTGCTGACTTCACTTTGCACCAGTTTATATAAGTCTTTCTAGGTTTTTCTAAAAATTATTCTGTTTGTCATTTCTTATGTTGTTGTTCTTCGGTAATTTCAATCATGTCTGACACTTGGTGACTTCATATGGGTTTTTTTTTTTTTTTGCAAAGATGCTAGAATGATTTGCCAACTAAGGCAAATAGGATTAAGTGGCTTGTCCAGGGTCACATAGCTAGTGTCTGAGGCTGGATTTGAACTTACATCTTCCTGACTCCAGGTCGTGTTGTAACCAGTCCATCACAAAGCTGTCCCAATCATTTCTTTTTTTTTTTTTTAGGCAATTGGGGTTAAGTGACTTGCCCAGGGTCACACAGCTAGTAAGTGTCAAGTGTTTGTTCTAAGGCCGGATTTGAACTCAGGTCCTTCTGACTTCAGGGCTGGTGCTCTATCCACTGTGCCACCTAGCTGCCCCCCAATCATTTCTAATACCACAACAGTATTCCATCACAATCATATGTCACAATTTGTTCAACCATTCTCTAATTGATGGGGAATCCCCCCAATTTCTAATTATTTGCCACCACAAAAGGAGTTGCTATCAACATTTTGAAACATACAGGTTCTTTTCCTTTTTCCATGACCACCTTGGGAAACAAAATGAATATTGGTATTGCAGGATCAAAAGGTATAAACAGTTTTATAGTCCTTTGGGTGTAGTTACAAATTGTTCTCCAAAATGGGTGGATCAGTTCACAAACACAGTGCTTCAGTGTCCCTGTTTTTTTTTTCACATTCCCTCTAGCATTTGTAATTTTCCTTGTCTGTCATATTAACCAATCTAACATGTGTTAGGTACCACCTCAGAGCTGTTTTAATTTGCATGGAAATCTAATCAATAGTGATTTAAAACATTTTTAGTGACTATTAATATCTTTGATTTCTTCTGAAAACTGTTTATTCATATAATTCTTTAGATTAGATTATTTTATCTTCAATTAATTTCAATCTGTTTCCATGGCCTTCTATTAAATATAATTTTACTGCATTATGATATGAAAAGGATGTATTTCATATTTCTGCTTTTCTGCATTTGGTTGTGAGATTTTTATGCTCTAATACATGGTCAATTTTTATGTAGGTGACATGTACCATTGAGAAAAAGGGTATAGTCCTTTCTAATCCCATTCAACTTTCTCTAGATGTTTATCATATTTAATTTTTCTTAAATTCTGTTCATCTCCTTAATTTCTTTCTTGTTTATTTTTTGGTTAGATTTATCTAATTCTCAAAGGAGAAAACTTGAGGTTCCCCACTAGTAGTATAGTTTTATTGTCTATTTCCTTTTATAATGCATTTAACTTTTCCTTTAAGAATTTGGATACTATATCATTTGGTACATATAAGTTTAATATTGATATCACTTCATTACCCATGGTACCTTTAATCAAAATATAGTTTCCCTGCTTTTCTCTTTTAATAAGATCTCTTTTGCTTTTGCATTCTCTGAAATAATAATTGCTACTCCTGCTTTTTTTTTACTTCAACTAAAGCATAACAGATTTTGCTCCAGCCCCTTACCTTTACTCTGTGTGTGTGTGTGTGTGTGTGTGTGTGTGCTTCAAGTGTGTTTTCTGTAAACAAATTGTTGGATTCTGGTCTATAATACATTCTTCTACATTCTTCCATTTTACAGGTGAGTTCATGCCATTCACATTCACAATCACGATTACTCTGTATTTCTTTCCACCCTATTTTTTTCTTTCTGTTTATCCTTCTTTCTATCTTATTTTATTCTGTCTTTCCTCAAAAGTCTATTTTGTTTCCGACCACCACCTCCCCCAAACTGCCCTCCCTTCAATCAGCCAACCCCCTTTTTTTGGATCACCTTTCCCTCCTAATTCTCTATAGGTCAAGATACATTTTTATATCCAACTGGGTATGTATGTTATTCCCTCTTTGAGCTAATTCCAATGAGAGTGAGGTTTGAGTATTCCCTACCCTTACCTCTATCTTCCTTTTCACTGTAAAAGATCTTCCTTTCACTCCTTTTTTTATATGAGATATTTTTCTGTGTTCTTCCTCTCCTTTCCCCCAATACCAATGCATCCCTCTTTCTCATTCTTTAATTTTATCTTTTTTTAAATCATCCCATCTTAGTCAACTCATACCCATGCTCTCTGCTTATGTATACTCCTAAATATTCTAATAATGATAAAGTTCTTAGGAGTTACAAGTGTCATCTTATCACATAGGAATACAAATAGATTAACTTTATTGAGACCCTTATGATTTCTCTTTCATGTTTACCTTTTTATACTCGACTCATATTTGAAAGTCAAATTTTCTATTCAGCTCTGGTCTCTTTCTCAGGAATCCTCAAAACTTCTCTATTTCATTAAATATCCACTTTTTTCTCTGAAGAATTATACTCAGTTTTGCTGGGTAAGCTATTATTTGTTGTAGTCCTAACTTTTTGCCCTCCAGAATATCACACTACAAGCCCTCAGATTTTTTAATGTAGAAGCTGCTAAATCTTATGTTATCCTGACTGTGGCTTCATGATATTTGAATTGTTTCTTTCTGGCTATTTGAAGTATTTTTTCTGTGACCTGGGACCTCAGAAATTTGACTATAATATTCCTGAGAGTTTTCATTTTCAGGAGGTGATCTATGGACTCTTTCAAATTCTATTTTACCCTGTGGTTCTAGGGTATCTAGGGTATTTTTCCTTGTTAATTCCTTGAAATATGACATCTAGTCTCTTTATGACACTCATGGCTTTCAGATGGCCCAATAATTCTTAAATTACCTCTCCTTAATCTATTTTCCAGAATAGTTGTTTTTTCCAATGAGATATTTTACATTTTCTTTTCTCCCCATGCTTCTGATTTTGTTATATTGTTTCTTGATGTCTCATGGAGTCATTAGATTCCATTTCCCAATTCAATTTTTTAGGAATTATTTTCTTCAGTGAGCTTTTATGCTACCTTTTCTATTTGGCCAATTCTCCTTTTTAGAGAGTTCTTTTCTTCAATGAATTTTTGGACCTCTTTTTCCATTTAACAAATTCTGCTTTTCTGGGGTTTTCTTCAGTGGATTTTGGTCCCTCTTTTACCATTTGGTCAATTCTTTTTAACATGATATTTTCTTCAGTATTATTTGTGCCTCCTTTACCAAGCTATTAACTCTCTTTTCATAATTTTCTTGAATCACTCTCATTTTTCCCAATTCTCCCTTACCTCTCTTATTTGAGTTTTAAAATTCTTTTTAATCTCTCTCAGTAATTCATTTTGAGCTTATGACCAATTCAGAGTTTTCTTTGAAGCTTTGTATATAGCTGTTTTGATTTCATTGTCTTCTGAGTTTGGATCTTGATCTTCCCTGTCACCATAGCAACTTGTTATGACCAAGTTCTTTGCTGCTGCTGCTGCTATTGTTGTTGTTGTTGTTGTTTGCTCATTTGTCCAGCCTTTGTCTCGACTTTTAGCACACATCCTAAACTTGAGGGTTTTTGTTTTTTGTGCAGCTGTTATCAGAGCTCGTTTTGGGTTACTGTAGGTTTTTGGTTCTTTTAAGGAGGTATGATCTAAGGAGAGGTATGGTTACTGCTCTCTTTACCTGTGCTCTGATCTGTTTGTAAACACAAAAACTCATCTGCCATGGAACTGTGACCATGGCCCCTGTTCCACTGTTGCCATAAGTGCTTTTGCTCCTTATGACCCTGAAATTGTGGCCTGGGCTCTTGCACTCCTATAGTCATAAACATCAGTGCTTCTTTCTGCTTTAGGTCTAAGACTAGGTCTCCTGCTTACTTGAGTAACCAGAAGTACTCTTCTTGAACCTGGAACTGTCTCCAGGATCCCCACTCTTCTGATGCCACCAGTACTTCTGGGCTAGTATTTCTTTTCATCCTTGGATTGGAACCTGAAACATGTAGTTGGGTAATGCAACAGGGTCCTGCATCTGGTACCAGCAAAGGGTCCTCTAGAATCTGTTTCTGACTAGTTGTCTGATCCCTCTACCATCTGTGGGCTGGGAGCTCCCCAATTCCTCTGCCAATGAAGTTCCACTGCTGGCTTGCCAGATCTTGGCCTGTACTGAAGTGTGTCCTAGGCCTAATCACCATCCTGACTGTATACACCATTCCTGTTGATCTCCTAAATTGTATTGTGCTGGGAAAGTTTCACCCTGATCTTTTCTTGGTTCTGCTGCTCCAGAATTTGATTTGAGGTGTTATTTTTTAAGTTGTTTAGAAGGCAATTTGGGAGAACTAAAGTGAGTCCTTATCATTATAATGCCACCTTGGCTCTGCCCCTCGAAAATGAATGAAATTTATAAGCTAGAATGGACCTTTGAATGCCAAAACTATAGCATGCTATTGCTGATAAGGCCCTTGGAGATCATATAACAAAGAATTGTTAGAATTCTAGAATTCCTAGTTATAGCTTGACTTAAGTGTGACAACCTATAAATCATTTTACCTTAGTGAGCCTGTCTCTTCATTTTTAAAATGGGAATATCTCATAGTACTGTTTTCTAGATAGGAATGGAAGTAAAGCCAAGCATCTTTTTTCTTTAATCAATGGCATCTAGACAATCGTAGCTCAACTTGTATATGCAAATTACTCCACCTTTCTACCAACCAGAGTTTCATTTTTGTAAACCTATAGAAATTTAAATGAAGTATGTATCAGTCAGGTAATAATATCAGTTTTCCTCATCATTGGGGATTCTACTGTATTTATTTACACTAAGGGTAAGAATAGGACTCATATATACTCTTTTTTTTAATTTTTGTAAATAGTATTTTATTTTTTCTAATTACATGTAAAGACAGTTTTCAACATTTGTTTTTGTAAGATTTTGAGTTCCAAAAATTTTCCCTCCCTCCTTTCCCTCCTGCCCCCCAAGACAGAAAGCAATCTGAAAGATTATACATGTACAATTATGTTAAACATATTTCCACATTAATCATATTGCAAAAGAAGAGACAGAACACAGAAACAGAAAAGCCACAAAAAAGTGAAAATAATATGCTTTGACCTGTATTCAGACTCCATAGTTCTTTCTCTGGATGTGAATAGCATTTTCTGTCATGAGATCTTTGGAATTGTCTTATATCATTGTATTGCTGAGAAAAGCTAAGTCAATCATAGTTGATCATTACACAATATTGCTGTTACCATGTATAGTGTTCTTCAGGTTCTACTCATTTCACTCAGCATCAGTTCATGTAAGTCTTTACAGTTTTTTTTTCTGAAATCTTCCTGCTGATCATTTCTTATAACACAATAGTATTCCATTACATTCATATGCTACAACTTGTTTGGCCATTTGCCAATTGATAGGCATCCCTTCAATTTCCAACTCTTTGACACCACACAAGAGCTGCTACAAATATTTTTGTACAACCTGGTCTGTCTCCCTTTATATATGTTCCTGAAGATCATGAAAATAGTAGATTCTCTCTATATTCTAACCTTCTCCTCATCCACACTGAGTAATGATAGCTATGATTTTTAGAGTGCTCTAAAATTGGCAAAGTGTTTTACAAATATGATCTCTTTTGATCCTCACAACCACCTTAGGAAGTAGATGCTAGGATTATCCCTTTATTTACAGATGAGGAAACTAGATTAACTGACTTGCATAGAATCATCTAGTAAATGTCCAAGGTAATTTGAGCTCTGGTTTTACTAACTCAAGATCTAATGCTTAATCCACTGTGCCAACTAGTTGCCTCTAAGGGTAAAAATGTCCTGTCCTTTTAACAGTTTTAACTTCCCCCTAATTCTCATTACTAATATTCAATAACCAAGGAAATTCATGTTTGATAGTCACTTAATTTTTTTTATTTGTTTTTAATAATAACAGCTTAAATCAAATAATAGCTAAAAGTAAGTAAATAGAGAATAACGCATCCCAAAATTGGTTGTTTGTAGCAGCAACCATGAGGAGATCGAATAGACTTTTCTCCTCTTCCCCTGACTATCCTACAAACTACTGGTATAGCTGTGGCCCTCTCTTTTTTATTCTTTTATAGAGTTAACCACTCAGATCTTGTCTCATCCTCAACTCCTAATAGGATTGTTTCTGTTGGCCTCCTCTCACAGTCATTCCTCTGCTTCATGCTCAAGATGGTGCAGAATGAAGTCCTCCAACCTGACCCATCAGTTTTGCATAGTGTCTCCTTTGTGACTTCATCTTGACTTCTTCTAGGAAATCTGTTCAAGGACAAGAGAAGAAACCACTAGACTCTGAGAAACACTGAGTAAAATATGCCCAATTTGTAAATAGATATTTGGACCATCTAGTTTCCATCAAAATAACTTTGAGAGAAGGAACAAACCTGGGACCAGGTCAAAGGTTACTGTCATAAGATAAATGCGCTGTAAACCCTATAGGTCTACTTTAAAGTATAAACTATTACATGACACAAATTATTGAGTATTATAATTCTTCTGGATGCAATGCTGTAAGACAAGAAGTACCCATGATTCATCTAACAGAGGTGGAAACTTTGTGCAATGACATACTGTGTTCTGAATAGACTGTGCACTTAATACACTGACCTAGATGCTGGGATAAATGCAAATTTTAGATATGAATCAGGGTAGATAGATTATTATCTTGGCTCAGCTATTTACCTATGAATAATATGACATGAATAATACACAAGTCACTTCCCTTCTCTAAACATCATTTTCCTCATCTATGAAATGGGAACAATCCTATTTGAGTAAGGATGATAATATCTATATCAGAGGGTTATTGTGAATAAAGTGCTTTGTAAACCTGAAAATATAATAATTTGAGATTGCATTAAGATTTACAGTACTCCCAAGATCAGGGAAAGTTTTCCTTTAGATGTAGCCTTTAGTAAAATAGCTAAGTGGCAAAGATTGAAAACTGGGCCTGTAGTCAGAAAATTCACTTGCCTGAGTTCAAATATGGCCTTGGACACTTCCTAGCTGTGTGACCCCAAGTAAGCCCCTTAACCCTGTTTGCTTCAGTTTTGTCATCTGTAAAATGAGTTGGAAAAGGAAATGGCAAATCACTCCAGTATCTTTGTTAAGAAAACCCCAAATGGGGTCACAAAGAGTAAGACTTGACTGCAAATGACTGAATAACAACAACTTGTTAAAACAAACAAATAATGTAGTCAAGCCAGGTAAGAACAGCATGTATGCAGGTAGGAGGAATGCCTTTGGGGGCAGTTGGGAAATTTCCTCTGTGCATCACTGTTTTGTACACATATTGAACACTTTGATTGGAAAACTGTTGTAGAGACTAAACTTCTGGCAGCCTAAGCTGTAGGAATTCATTGGCATTTTAAAGCATTCCCATGCCCTTTTCCATTATACAGCATAACATTTAAAGACTCCAAAAGTACTACTTATTAGTACAATGAAACTCTCAGTGCTTAAAAGTGGTGTTGAGAAAAATATCACATAATGAAATAACTGTTTTAAGTGATTAAAATTGTAACAAGGCTCTCCTGATTAAACCTTTCTATCCATTTTACCTGAAATCTTTGCTCAAGACCCATGGGCCTATTGGTGACACAATCTATCCCACATGGTCCATACCACATATGTGGGTATGTTCTTAGAGCCCATTTAATTCATGAATATATACTTTCATGTGCATATCTTTTCAGCTTCCCCTCAAATTCTTCCTGCCACTACCTGAGATTGTAAGATGATCAAAGACCCAAACTATGTCCTTTGCATCTCCCATAGCACCCACAACACAGATAACCCATAGTAGGTGTTAAATATGTACTTTTTTCCAACTAAATTGAAAGACAGAAAGATCACATTTATTTTCTTTTCAATATAATGAATGTAAATGTCACTCTAATTACTTGACAACTTGTCTAAAGGGTCTAAATGTTTTCTTCTGCAGGTATTATTTTATACATCTGATGCTCTGAAGTATAAGTACAAGTGAAGAAAAAGGAGGGGGAAGAGAAAATAAAGAATTTGAAAAGAAAAAGGAGGAAAAAGAAGGGGAGGGAGGAGGAAAATGAGGGACAGGAGGAAAGGAAAGAGGATGAGAAGAGGTAGGGGAACAATAAAGACAAAAGGGCAGAGAAAATTATGAGACAAACTATCAGAAATTCATAGAAAGTGACAAAGTGTAAGGGAAAAAGAAAAAAGTAAAAATTCAATCAATAAGCATTTATGAGGTGTCTACTTTATCATATAGTAATATGATGAGGATACAAAGAAAAAAAGGAAATCCCTTCAAGGGACTTATATTCAATTCAGGGAGCCAAAATGTACACATATAAGTATATACAAAAGAAATACAAGAAAATTTGAGGAAAATCATTAGCAATTAGAAGAAGCAGGAGATATTCCATATAGGAGACAGCATCTGAGCTGAGCTTTGAAGGAAATTGTGTATTCTAAGATTTAAAAGTAAGAGAGAAGTTCATCCCATTCATGAGGGACAACCTATACAAAAGAATAAAGAAGGAAAATAGAATGTCATATTTGAATAACAGCAGGAAATCCATTATACCTGGACCTTATAGTGTATAAAGGAAAATAATTTAAAATAAATTTAGAGATTTAGGTTAGAGCAAAGTTGAGAAGAAACCTGGAGGATTTGACATCATTTGTATTTGTGTTGCTTTTGACATTAGAATTGATAAAGAGCCACTAAAGTTTTTTGAGGAAGGACAGAGGGATAGAAAGGAAAAGAAGGAAGAAAATAAAAGCGGAAGGAAGGAGGGAAGGAAGGAAAAAGGAAGGAGGGAAAGGAATGAGGAAAATATAGCTAAAAGGGGCAAACCAATTCAATTTTAAAAATCATTAATTATACATCTACTCTGTACAGAGATAAAGGCAGATTGAACTAATGGATAGGGTGCTGATTTGGGAGTCAGGAAAACATGACTAAGTCTTGCTTGTCATATTGGAAGTCACTTAATCTCTCAGTTTCCAAGTGTCTAATACTATGTTACTTAAAAAAATGTTGTCAGCCTGTATGAATATATCAATACATGGAGTTTCCACACTGAGAGTTCCTCCATATTGAAGAAGTCATAGGTCTAGAATGCTTCCGCCATCCTAGCTATCTATCTATCTATCTATCTATCTATCTATCTATCTATCTATCTATCTATCCCTTGTGCCCAATACCTGTATAAATAAGTAACTAAATAATGTACACACATACACATATATACACATGCACATATATGCAAATATAATATGTATTTATATTTGTAGGTACATGTATAAACACATAGATATCCAAGCACTATTCACATGTATACAAACAAATAAGTACATGATAATTTCAGAAGAGAGAGAATACTAACCTCCAAAATGATAAGTGGATATTCCATGACAATTTCATTTTCATGTTCTTGTTTTATTTATAGAGCAGACAGAAGTAAGGTGGTAGAAAGCATTTCCAGGTGATTTAAATAACCTCAGACAAGTTGTCTCCATAAGAACTTGCAAGATTTAGAAGACAACTAGAAATAAATTATACCGATCAGTAAAACTGTGAGTTGACCAGCACATTTAAAAATCCTCTGAACCAATTAAGTCTGAAGGGTGTTTTCAATACCTTTTAAAGAAAAGAACTACCCTACACTACATGGTGGGAAACCCTGCTATGTATTCTTTCTACCATAATAAGACATAGAAAGAAAGGGAAAAAAATTCCCAGCAGACAGTATATAAAAAGCAAAACATAGAGAAATGATTCAAACTAGAATTAAAGCTACCTAAGTTTTTCTGTTCTTAAAAATCATTAGTGTCTGTTTATTTCTTTTATTGGTTTTAAAAATAGGTATTTAAAAGTTTTGTTTTTACATCACCTTTATTGCTAAACATAACCCTCCTCCAGCAATCCTTTTCAATAACAATCAAAACAAAACAAACAAAGAAAAATGAACAGGTTAGCAAAACTAAACCATATCTGATAGTATCTGCTATATTCCACACCAATGGTCTCTCACCTCTGAGAAGAAGACAAGGCAGTGAATTATATAAAATCTTTTCCAAATGCATGTACTTTGGACCACCTATACCATACTGGCACAGTGGCTAGAGCACTTGGCCTAAAGTCAGGAAGACTTGAGTTCAAATCTGGGTCTCTACAAGTCACTTAACCCTGTTTTACTCATTTACTACAAAATGAACTGGAGAAGGAAATGGCAAACCACTGCATTATCTTTGCCAAGAAAACCTTAAATGACATCACAAATAGTTGGACATGACTGAAACCACTGAATAACCACAAAATACCTTAAAGCATATATTTATTATAGGCCAAAATAAACTCTATACCCAAATATTTGTTCTTCTTTAGTCAGTTTCATATTATTTTAGACAACATGCACGAATTCCTTAGGTATTAACCCAATTCCTTAGGAAGGAAGGCAATCCTGGAGATGATGACCATCTCAAAATCTAACTCTTCTAAAACACAACAAAAGCCTTAATAATAATCATAAAATTTCTTTGACATATAGCTCAATAGTTCAAAAGTCCATGATTCTATAAGTAAAAGTAATACCTCTACTGACTCAGGACACAACCCTCTCTGCCAAATTAGAGACACATCAAGAGATGCAGCAGCCAAACTTCATAAATTAGTGAACAACTATCTGAAGACAAAGCTTTTTGAATTTAAGTCAATCTTTAGATGGCAGACACAAAATTCATAAATGGGCCTGTACCCAAAGCTGGAAACAACTGATTAGGACCTATCAGCTTCTAATCCAATGACACAGCCTTCAAAACAGGCAAAAAAAAATGCAAATCCATATCATAATGGCGTATCAGAAGACTTTTTTTAGTGGAACTATAGAGATAATTTGTACTTTGTATTTTTTATATTTTTATGTTTAATTTGTATATACCCATGTATGTATTTATTGACAACCCCATTAGAGGGTAAATAGAATAAATAAATATCCCAAGCACTTAGCACAGTGTCCAGCACACAGCAGGTGTTTAATAAATCCTTATTTTAATGTATTTTTATTTCATTAAGTCTTTTCCAAATACTTGTAAAAATATTAATATTTATTTTTTTTAATTTGGAGTTCTAAATTCTTTCCCTCCCTCCAGCCTCTACCTTACCTACTGAGAAGGGAAATGATATATTAATTACACACATGAAGTCATGAAATTTTTTCTTCATATTAGCCATGTTGCAAAATAGAGAAGCGAGAAAAATAAAGTGAAAAAAAGTATGCTTCAATCAATACTCAGATTTTATCAGTTCTCTCTGCAGAGCTAGAGAGTATTTTAATCTGGGGTGTTTTTTTGTAATTATCTTGGATCATTGTATTGATTACAGTATCTAAATTTCTCACAGTAGGTTATCATTACAATGTTGCCATTACTATGCACACTGTTCTCCTGGTTCTGCTCACTTCATTTTGCATCAGTTCAAAAAGTCTTGTCAAGTTTTCCTGAAAACATTATCTCTCATAATTTCTCATAGCACAATAATATTCCATCATAATCATATGCCACAATTTATTCAACCATTTCCCAATTAATGGGCATCCCCTCAATTTCCAATTCTTTGTCACCACAAAAAGAGCTGCTATAAATATTTTATATAAATCCATATCAACAACAAAACTAACAGAAATTATATAATTATCTCAATAGATGCAGAACCTTTTGAGAAAATATAGCATCCATTCCTATTAAAAACAATATAAAGCATAAGAATAAATTAATCTTTCCTTAAAATGATAATTAGTATGTATCTCAAACCATCAGAAGTATTATTGAGAAATGAAGATGAACTAGAAACCATCCCAATAAAATCAGGGGGCAATCAAGGATGCCCATTATCACCATTGTTATTCAATATTGTACAAGAAATGTTAGCAATAAGAAGAAAAATTGAAAGAATTAGAATAGGCAATGAAGAAGCAAAATTATTACTTTTTGCACATGATACAGTGGTATACTTAGAGAATCAACTAAAAATTACTTGAAATAATTAAAAACTTCAGTAAAGTTGTAAGATATAAAATAAACCCAATATAGATAGATCATTGACATTTCTATATATTACCAAAAAAGCCCAATGGCAAGAGATAGAAAGAGAAATTCCATTTAAACTTACTGTAGACATTATAAAATATTTAGGAGTCTACTTCCTGAAACAAACCCGGGAACTATATGAACACAATTACAAAACACTTTTCACACAAATAAAGTCAGATCTAAATAATTGGAAAAACATCAGTTGCTCATGGGTAGGCCAAGCCAATATAATAAAAATGACAATTCTACCTCAGTTAATTTACTTATTCAGTATTACCAATCAAACTACTAAAAATTTATTATATAGAGTTAGAATAAATAATAACAAGATTCATTTGGAAAAGCAAAAGGTCCAGAATATCAAGGGAACTAATGATACAAAATGCAGAGGAAGGTGGCCTAGCCATTCTAGATCTTAAATTGTATTATAAAGCAGCAATCATCAAAACTGCTTGGTACTGGCTAAGAAATAGAGTGGTGGATCAGTGGAATAGGTTAAGTATGCAAGACACAGTAGTCAGTGACTATAGTAATCTATTATTTTATAAACCCAAAGACCCCAGCTTTTGGGATAAGAACCCACTCTTTGGAAAAAAAACTTCAGGGAAAATTGGAAAAGAGTATGGCAGAAACTGGGCATTGATCAAAATTTCACACCATATACCAAAATAAAGTCAAAATGGGTTCATCATTTAGGTATAAAGGCTGATACTATAAGCAAACTGGGAGAGCAAGGAATAGTTTACCTATCAGATTTATGGAGAACAGAGGAATTCATGACCAAACAGGAGATAGAGAACATTATGAAAAGCAAAATGGATAACTTTGATTACATTAAATTGAAAAGCTTTTGCACAAACAAAGCTAATGCAACTAAGATTAGAAAGAAGGTAGAAAGTTGGGAAAGAATTTTTATAACCAATGTCTCTGATAAGGGCCTCATTTCTAAAATGTATAGAGAATTAAGTCAAATTTATAAGAATACAAGTCATTCCCCAATTGATAAATGGTCAAAGAATATGAACAGGCCGTTCTCAGATGAAGAAATTAAAGGCATCCATAGTCCTATGAAAAAATGCTCTAAATCACTATTGATTAGAGAAATGCAAATCAAAACAACTCTGAGGTACCACATCACACCTATCAGATTGGCCAACATGACAAGACAGGAAAATGATAAATATTGGAAAAAAATGTGGAAAAATTGGAACACTAATGCATTGTTGGTGGAGTTGTGAAATGATCCAACCATTTTGGAGAGCAATTTGGAACTATCCACAAAGGGCTATAAAAATGTGCATATCCTTTGACCCAGCAACAGCACTTCTAGGGCTATATCCCCATGAGGTCATACAAATGGGAAAAGGACCCACATGTACAAAAATATGTATAGCAGCTCTTTTGGTGGTGGCAAAGAATTGGAAATTGAGAGGAAGCCCATCAATTGGGGAATGGCTGAACAAGTTGTGGTATATGGATGCAATGGAATACTATTGTGTTATAAGAAATGAACAGGCTAATTTCAGAAAAACCTGGAAAGACTTGTATGGTCTGAAGCTGAGTGAAGTGAGCAGAACCAAGAGAACATTGTACACAATAACAGCCACATTGTGCGATGACTAATATAGATAAATTTAACCCTTCCCAGCAATACAAGGATCTAAGACATCTCCAAAGGCTTCATGATGGAAAACGCTATCCACATCCAAAGAAAGAGCTATGGAATTTGAATGCAGATTGAAGCATACTATTTGCTATTTTTTTTTCTCTTCTGTTGAGCTTTGTTTCCTCTTTCTGGTGGTTCCTCCTATTGGTTCTAATTCTTACAACATCACTAATGTGAAAATATGTTTAATAGGAATGTATATGTATAGCTTATATCAGATTGTGTGCCATCTTGGGGAGGGTGATAGGGAGGAAGGGGGAGAAAAATTTTAAACTCAAAAGCATATGGAAGTGATTGTTGATAAATCAAAATAAATTAATAAAAAAGAAATGTTAGCAATAAAAAGAGAAATTGAAAGAATTAAAATAGGCAATGAGGAAAGAAAATTATTTTGATGATATAGTGGTATACTTAGAAAATCAACTAAAAATTACTTTAAATAATTAACAACTTTAGTAAAGTTGCAGGATACAAAATAAACTCAATATAGATAGATCATCAGCATTTCTATATATTACCAACAAAGCCCAGCAGCAAGAGATAGAAAGAGAAATTCTACTTAAAATTACTGTAGACATTATAAAATACTTGGGAGTCTACCTGCCTAGAAAAAAACAGGAACTATATGAACACAACTAAGGAATGTTTTTCACACAAATAAAGATAGATCTAAACAATTGGAAAAATATAAATTACCCATTAGTAGGCTGAGCTAATACCAAAAAAAGACAATTCTACCTAAATTAATTCACTTATTCAGTGCCATACCAATAAAACTACCAACAAACTATTTTCTATAACTAGAAAAAAATAACAAAATTAATCTGAAAGAACAAAAGGTCAAAGAATATCATGGAAATTAATGAAAAAATGCAAAGGAAGGTGGCCTAGATATACCAGATATAAAACTATATTATAAAGCAGTAATCATCAAAATTATCTGATATGGGCTAAGAAATAGACTAGTGGATGAGTAATAGATTAGGTACGTAAGACACAGCAGTGAATGACTGTTGTAACCTAGTGTTTGAGAAACCCAAAGACCTCAGCTTCTGGGATAAGAACTTACTGGGAAAACTGGAAAACAGAATGGCAAAAACTAGATATAGATCAAAAAGTTTATATACTATGGGTACTAATTGTTCTTTAAATGCTTGATAGCATTCATTTTATCTTTTTTTCTTTTTATTTAATTTTTAATAGTACTTTATTTTTTCCCAATTACAGGTCAAGACAATTTTTAGCATTCATTTTTACAAGATAAGTTCCAAATTTTTCTCCCTCCCTCCCTGCCCTCCCCTCTTCCTAAAATGGTAGGTAATTTGATATAGGTTATGCATGTGCTATCATGTATAATGTATTTCCATATTAATCACAGTTGTGAAAGAAGAAACAGAACAAAAGAAAAAAAAAGAACAAGGTGAATGAAAAAAGTATGCCTAGATCTGCATTCGGAGTCTATCAGTTCTTTATCTGGATGTGAATAGCATTTTCCTTAATGAGCCCTTTGTACTTGTCTTGGATCATTGTGTTGCTGAGAAAATATAAGTCATTCATAGTTGGTCATCACACAACGTTACTAATACTGTGTATAATATTTTCCTGGTTCTGCTCTTTTCACTTTGCATAGATTTGTACAAGTCTTTCCAGGTTTTTCTGAAATATGCCTATTTGTTTATTTTTTCTTGTGAGGCAACTGGGGTTAAGTGACTTGCCCAGAGTCACACAGCTAGTAAGTGTTATGTGTCTGAGGCTGGATTTGAACTCAGGTCCTCCTGACCTCAGGGCTGATGCTCTATCCACTGCACCATATAGCTGCCCCTAGCCTGTTCATTTCTTATTGCACAATAGCCAGGCCATCTCCAGTTATCCAAATCTGTATCTTACCACTGGACCCAGATGGCTCTAGTAAGACTAGTCACTAGTAAGACTAGTGACTTTGCATAACCCTCCCTCAATTAAACTCAATCCACTTGAAAGTCATGGCATTACTTTTCTAATGTCATGGTCCTCTTTGAGAACAAAGGACAAACAGCAGCAATTACACAATAGCACCCATTTACATTCATACAACATAGTTTGTGAGCCATTCCCCAATTGATGAGCGTCTACTCAATTTCCAATACTTTGCCACCACAAAAAGGGATTCTATAAATATGTTTGCACATGTAGGTCCTTTTCTCTTCTTTATGATCTTTTTGGGAAAGAGACCTAGTAGTTGTATTGCTGGATCAAAGGGTACACACTCTTTGGTTGCCCTTTGGGAATAGATTCAAATTGGTCTCCAGAATGATTGGATCAGTTCACAACTCCACCAATATGCACTAATATTCCAATTTTCTCATATCTTCTCTAACATTTATCATTTTCCTTTTTTGTCATGTTAGCCAATCTGATAGATGTGAGATGGTACCTCAGAGGTGTTTTAAGTTGAATTTCTCTAATCAAAAGTAATTTAGAGCACTTCTTCATATGCCTATAGATATCTTTGATTTCTTCATCTGCATACTGTCTATTCATATCCTTTGACCATTTATCAATTGGGGAATGGCTTGTATTCTCATAAATTTAATTCAGTTCTCCATATATTTGAGAAATGAGGCCTTTAACAGAGACACTTGCTGTAAAGATTGTTTCCACTTTCTGCTTTCTTTTAATCTTGGTTACATTGCTTTTGTTTGTGCAAAATCCATTTTCATTTAATATAATCAAAATTATCTATTCTACATTTCATAATGCTTTTTATCTCTTATTTGGTCATGAACCTGTAACTCACTTAGCTTATTTAAGAACTGGTTGCTACACCACTTGGTGCATATATATTTAGTATTGATATTACTTCATTGTCTATGGCACCTTTCATTTATTCATTTTTTTTTGGTGAGGCAATCAGGGTTAAGTGACTTGCTCAGGATCACACAGCTAGTAAGTTTCTAGTGTCTGAGGGTGTATTTGAACTCAGGTCCTGCTGATTCCAAGGCCAGAGCTCTATCCATTATGCCCATCTAGCTGCCCCTTATTGTACCTTTTAGCAAGATGTAGTTTCCTTCCTTATCCCTTTTAATTAGATCTATTTTTGCTTTTGCTTTGTCTGAGATCAGGATTGCTACCTGTGGTTTTTTTTTTGTTTGTTTGTTTTGTATTTTAATTGTTGTGGTTGTTTTACTTCAGTTGAAACATAATAGATTCTGCTCTTGCTCTGGCCCTTGCATTTACTCTGTGTATTTCTCTGGGCTTCAAGTGTGTTTCTTGTAAACAAGTTACTGTAGGATTCTGGTTTTTGACCCACTCTGCTATCCATTTCCATTTTAAGGGAGAGTTTATCCCATTCACACTCAGAGTTATGATTACTAACTGTATTTCCTATTTTTCCTCCCATTTGTCCTCTCTCTCCTTTCACCCTTTCCTTCCTCAATAGTGTTTCACTTCTGTCTACTGCCTCCTGCAATCTGCCCTCTTTTCTGTCAGTCCCCCCCCCTTTTATTTAATCTGCTCCATTCCTTCTTTCTTGTTGGGTAGGTTAGTTTTCTGTATATAATTGACTGTATATTATTCCCTTGTTGAGCCAGTACTGATGAGATAAAGTCTAAGCAATGCCCATTGACCATCCTCCCATCTTTTCCTCCACACCTCTTCATGTGAAATAATTTACTCTGTTCTACCTCTCCCTTCCTTCTGCACCCAGTGTATTCCTATTTCTCATCATTTAATTATTTTTATGTTATTCACTCAAATTTAACTTATACCTGTACCCTCTGTCTATACATATTCCTTCTCACTGTATTATTTAGTGGTACAATTTTTAAGAATTACAAGTATCATCTTCCCATGTAGGGATGTAAACAGTTCACCTCCATTGAATCTCTTATGTTTTCTTTTCCCTTCTTACCTTTTTAGGCTTCTCTTAGGTCTCAATATCAGAGATCACATTTTTTTGCTCAATTCTGGTCTTCTCCTGATGAAAGCTTGAAATCCTTCTATTTCATTGAATGACAATTTTTTCTTCTTAAAGTATTATGCTTAATTTCCCCAGATAGGTGATTCTTGGTTGTAGTCTTAATTCCTTTGCCTTCCAGAATATCATGCTCTATGACTTCTGATCCTTTAATTTTGCAGCTATTAAGTCCTGTGCAATCCTGATTGTGGCTCCCAGATACTTGAATTGCTTCTTTCTGGCTACTTGCCTATTTTTTCCCTGACCTGATAGTTCTGTAATTTGGCTATAATGTTCCTGGGAGTTTTGTTTTGTTTTTTTTTTAATCTTTTTCATGAGGACATTGGTGGATTTTTTCAATGCCTATTTTGTCTTCTGGTTCCAGGTCATGAGAGCAGTTTTCCTTGATAATTTCTTGAAAGATGCTGTACAGGTCTTCCTTTTGATTATGGCTTTCAGGTAGTTCAATGACTCTGACATTGTCTCTCTTGGATCTATTTTCCAGGTCAGTTGTTTTTCCAATGAGGTACTTTACATTTTCTTCTATTTCTCCAATCTTTTGAATTTGATTGATATTTTTATGTCTCATAGAGGCATTAGTTACCATCTGCCTAATTACAACTTTTCAAAAGTTGTTTTCCTCAGTTAACTTTTGTGTTTCCTTTTCCATTTGGCCAGTTATATACTTTTTAGGGAGTTATTTTCTTTAATGGATTTTTGTATCTCCTTTTCCATTTGGCCAATTCTACTTTTTAAGTAGTTGCTTTTTTTTTCCAAGTTGTTAACTCTTTTTTCATAATTTTCTTGCATCACTTCCATTTCTTTTCCCACTTTTTCTTCTACTTCTCTTATGTGATTTTAAGCTCCTTTTTGAGCTCTTCCATGAGTTCTTTCTGGGCTTGAGACCACTTCCCATTTTTCTTTGGGGTTTTGCCCATAGGTTTTTGACATTGGGGTCCTCTTCTGGGTTTGTGTCTTGATCTTCCCTTTCACCGTAATAACTTTCTATGGTCTGATTCTTTTTGTTGTTGTTGTTTGCTCATCTTTTTTGGCCTTTATCTTTTCTTTTAAATTTGAGTTTTGCTCCTAGGGTGGGAGGGGCACTGTTTCAGGCTTTTCATGCGAGTAGCTATAGACCCTGACAATTTACCTAGTGCTGCACTGATGTTACCCTGAGGCCCATTGGGGACCCTCGAGTCTGCTGCCATGCTGAGGGGGCAGGGTGGGTAGTGGTTGGCATTGCTGTAGGCTGTAGGGGTTTGGCAGATTATCTGATGCTGAGTCAGGATCCTAGTGCTGGTATCTGGCATGTGCTGAGGCCAGTAGCATGTCTCTTCATTTGCTCAGGCCTATAATGAAGTACCGGGTGGATCCTGCACTGGAGGCAGCCTGTTTGCTAAGACACCAGCATGACTTGCATCTACTTGTTTTCCTGGGACTGTGGTGAAATATGTAGTGGTCCTTGGAGGGGAAGTCTGCTTATTCCCCTGACTATGCTGAGGCATGTGGGGGCTGCAGGTGTTGGTGCCAGCCTGCTCCACCAGAGTAGGGCTCAGTATCTCATGCTAGTTTGCTGAGGTGTGGCTTGCTGCTAGCTTGCTGGGACACTTCTTGTCCTGGACTTCATTTCCCTTTTACCTGAGTAAGACAGACCTTTCTTGCAGATCTTCCAAGTTTTTTGTGTTAAAAGATTGTTTCACTTCATCTTTTAGCTGGTTCTGCTGTTTTGGAATTTGTTTTAGGACACTGTTTTATGGTTGCTTGAAGGTGAATATGGAAGAGTTAACAATGAATTGTTGCTTACTCCACCATCTTGGCTCTCAGAGTGGTAGCATTCTTTTCAAATCCATCTTGTCATGAATTGTTTTTATTTTTTTTTAGCATGCTTAATTACAATTTGTTCAATTTTTTGGTCTTAGATAGTATTATTTAAGTATTCTATTTCCTGTCCTGCTAATCTGGGCACTTTATATTTTTATAAACATCCATATCAATTAGGTTGTCAGTTTTACTTGCTTATAAATTGGCAAAATAATTCCTAATAATTGCTTTAATTTCATCTTCAATGTTGGTATATTCATCTCTTTCATTTTGATACTGGTAATTTGGTTTTCTTTTTTTTTAATCAAACTAGTAAATGGTTTATGGATTTTATTATTATTTCCATTAAATCAGTTCCTAGTTTTCTTTATTAGTTCAATCTTGATATTTTTTTTTTACTCTTTACCTTCAATTTCACTCATCTCTCCCTTGATTGTCAGGATTTCTATTTTGGTGTTGAAATTTTTACAAATTTTTAATTTGTTCTTGTTTGGTTTTTTTCCAGTTGCACATGCCCAATTCATTAATCTGCTCTTTTTCTCTTTTACTGATGTATGCATATAGAGATACAATTTTTTCCCTTCTTACTGCTTTGGCTGCATCCCACAAATTTTGGAATGTTGTCTAATTGTTATGAGTCTGTTTAATGAAATTATTGATTATATCTATGATTTATTCTTTGACCTACTCATTTTTTAGAATTAGATTGTTTAGTTTCTAATTAATTTTTAACCTTTGCCTCCAGTTTTTCATTGAATATGCCTTTTATTTCATTATTGTCAGAAAAGGGTGCATTTAATATTTCTGCTTTCTGCATTTGGTTGTAAATTTGTCATACCCTAATATATGGTTAATTTTTGTGAAGGTGCCATCACCTGCTGAGAAAAAAGTATACTCCCTTCTATTACCTTTCAATTTTCTCAAGAGGTCTATCATATCTAACTTTCTAAGATTCTATTCATCTTAACTTCATTCTTATTTGTTTTATGGTTAGATTTATTTGTCACTGACAAAGGAAAGTTGAGGTCTTCCACTAGCAGAGTTTCATTTTCTATTCCCTACTGTAATTGATTTAACTTTTCCATTAGGAATTTGGATGCTGTGCCAATTGGTTTTCATATATTTAGTATTGATATTACTTCATTTTTTATGGTAACTTTTGGCAAAATGTAGTTTCTCTGATTATTTCTTTTAATTAGGCCTATTTTTTCTTTTGTTTTGTCTAAGATCATGATTACTACTCCTGAATTTTTTTTTACTTCAGATGAAGCACAATAGATTCTGCTTGAGTCTGCTTGAGTCCTTTATTTTAACCGTGTGTTTGTGTGTGTATCTGTGTGTGTGTGTGTTCTCTTTCAAGTGTATTTTTTATAAACTACATCCTGGTGGATTTTGGTTTTTAATCTATTATGCTAATTGCATCAGTTTTATGGGTAATTTCATCCCATTCATACTCACAATTAGCAAACTGTGTATTTCCTTCAATTCTATTTTCTTCTGTTTATCTTTCTTTTTCTCTTTTTACCCCATACCTCATCTAAAGTCTGTTTTGTTTCTAATGGCCTTTTATCTGTCCTTTCTTTAATCACCACCACTTTCTCTTATTATATATATATATATATATACATGTATATTATATATGTATGTATGTCTGTTTGTTTTCCTCTTTGAACCAATCTAGATGAGAGTGAAGTTTAAGTGTTTCTCAGCTCACCATCATTTCCCCCCTCCACTCTAAAAGTTCTTTCTTGTGTTCCTCTCTTATGTGAGATAATATTCCCATTCTTCCTCTTCCTTTCCCCTTCTTCTAAGACTTCTCTCTTTCTCACCCATTTGTTTTTTTTTTACATCATCCCAACATAATTAACTCACTCCTATGTCCTCTGTCTATATAGAATTCTTCTAAGTGCCCTAATAATGATAAAATTCTTAGGAGTTAGAAGTCATATCTTCTCATATAAAAATGTGAAGTTTAACACTATCAAGCCTCTATTGATTTCCCTCTCATGTTTATCTCTTTATGGTTCTCTTGATTCTTGTATTGGAAAATCGAATTTTCCATTCAGCTCTGGTCTTTTCATCAGGAATGTTGATAGTCTTCTATTTCATAAAATATCCATTTTTCCCTTTATGAATTATACTGAGTTTTGCTGGGTAGGTTATTCTTGGTTGTAATCCTAATTCTTTTGCCTTCTGAAATAGCATATTCCAAGCCCTCTCTGCTCCTTTAACATAGTAGCTACTAAATCTTGTGTAATCCTGACTGTGGCTCCACAATATTTGAGTGGTTTCTTTCTGGTTGCTTGAAAATTTTCTTTTTGACATTGTAGCTATGGAATTTATTCATAATATTCCTGGGATCTTTCATTTTGAGATCTCTTTCAGGTTGTGATGGATGAATTCTTTCAATTTCTATTTTACCTTCTAGTTTTAAGATATTGGGGCAGTTTGCCTTGATAATTTCTTGAAATATGATGTCTAGGCTCTTTTTTGAAACAATAATTCTTAAATTATCTCTCTTTGATCTATTTTCTAAATTAAGCTTTTTTGTTCATTTGTTTGTTTTTTGGTGAGGCAATTGGTTTTAAGTGACTTGCCCAGCTAGTAAGTGTTATGTGTCTGAGGCTGGATTTGAACTCAGGTCCTCCTGACTCCAGGGCCAGTATTCTATCCACTGCACCACCTAGCTTCCCCTATTTTTTCTGATGAGACATTTCCCTTATTCTTCTATTTTTTTTTTCATTGTTTTGACTTTGGTTTATTGGTTCTTGATATCTTATGGAGTCATTAGCTTCCACTGCCCAATTTTAATTTTTAAGGAATTATTTTTCTCATTGAGCTTTTGTATGTCTTTTCCCATTTGGCCAATTCTGCTTTGTAAGGAATTAATTTCATTAGTGAATTTTATGCTTTTTTTCCCCATTTGGCCAATTCTTTTTTTTAAGGTGTTATTTTCTTCAGTATTTTTTGTGCCTCTTTCACCAAGCTGTTAATTGTCTTTTCATAATTTTCTTCTCTCCCTCTCATTTCTTTACCTACTTTTTTTTTCTTTACCACTCTGATTTTGAAAATCATTTTTTTAGATCTTCCTGGAATTTTTGTTGGACTTAGATCCAATTCACATTTTTTTTTCTTTGAGGCTTTGTTTGTAGCTGTTTTGTCTTCATTGTCTTCTTCTGAGTTTGTGTCTTGATATTTCCTGAAACCATTGTAGCTTTTTATGGTCAAATTATTTTTTGTTGTTGTTGTTTTTGTTTGCTCATTTTTCCAGCTGATTTGGATGTTTCAGTTGCATTACAGGTGTCACATTCTAGGATGAGTTGTGATCATCGTTCTCCTTGTCTTTACTCTGGTCCTTACTCAGGAAAGACCCCTGATCTAAGTCACTGGGAACTATGTTGCAAGTGGACATGGAACCATCAATGTTTAATTTTGAGGTTCAGCAATCCAACCACTTCTGTATTCACATGGTCATACTATTACTTAGCTCACATCTCCACATTTTTTCACAGGGATAACATGACATTCTTTTTCAGAACTTTGCTACGTATGTTTTGCTAAAAATCCAAGTAAATAATATTTACAACTTCTCCTAATCTTCCATTCTAGTAAACTTGTCAAATAAGTTTTTTTTTTGCAAGGCAATTGTTTTTATTTTCCACAAAAAAAAACCAAAATGTTTAAGTAAAACTATATGTGTTATACTTAGAATTAATGCTGTACATGGTATTAGATTTCCAAGACAGCCCACAAAATAACCCATAATTATGACAACCATATGTCCTGGATTTTCTGGGACATTGTCAACTTTAGGAAAAGAAAATGTATTTTAATTAGTCTTTATAAAATAGTATCCTTTTTCAAACCATGTGTTACATTTTAGAATTTGGGAAATGTGGATACTATACCTACCTTGTAACTAAATAGTGCTATTCATACCACAGAAATGAACCTTACAATGCTTCCTTAGTGATTCTGTCATCTGCTTGATATAGGTATTTCTTCCTACAGTATTGATTGCAACTCATCCTTACCTCTGTTTCCTGGGCTCTTCTTCCATATTCTCCCATAAACTTTGAACAGCAAGTTAATCCAATGTTCTGGGAGCCTTCTTTTAGAACCCTTGACACTGTGTGGATACCAATGCAACATATGGGTTTGTTTGCCAGTTACCTTTTGCCCTAACTTTGTGACCAGCATGCTTCCTACGCTAGCCAGACAGATCTCTAAGGATTTCTCCTTTGTGCTACTTTTCCTGTAAAATTATTCACTGTCAAAATATTATAGCCTACTCACTCTTACCAAGAGTCTCTACATTGCTTTTGGTTAACCCAGAATTTTAATTTTATGTCTCAGAGCCATAAAGCTTGACTGGTAGACTATTCATAATGAAAAAAGATTGGCTTTGTTTCAAAAAGAAATTGAGAGTCAAAGTTCTGCATACTTTCCCAAATGCAATTCAGCCTGTTTTCTTCCTCTGATTCAATTATGAACCTAGTTCATTATCCATGCACAGTGTTTAACTAAGATGTATGTAGCAATGACCTGGTTCTATGAATTTTCCATCTAACTTCATATTATCTCCCCCAATCAAAACAAGACAAGACAAAACCCTTTCACTAGACCCTTTTATTTCCTCATGCTATTGTCCTATATCTCTTCTCTCTCTTTTTATTCAGCCAAAATCTTGGGGAAAAAATAACTGCTTGCAATTTTTTCACTGCCTCTACTCATATTTCAACACCATGCAATCTAAATTCAAAACTTATTCAACTGAAACTGATCCCTCCAAAGTTATCAACTTTTTCTGAATTGTCACATCTGATGGTCTTTTCTCAGTCCTCTTCTTTATTCTTATGCAGATTCCTGATGTAGAGAGAAACAACTACATGGCACAGTGAATAGAGCACTTTGACTGGAGTCAGGAAGACCTGAATTCAAACCTGACCTCAGACACTTATTAGCTGTGTAACCCTGGGCAAATCAATTCATTCATATGCCTCAATTTCCTAAACTCTAAAATGGGGATCATAATAGTATCCTTCTAAAGTATTTGTGAGGATTTAAATGAAGTAATATTTGCAAAAGTGCTTAGCACAGTGCCTGGCACATAGTAGGTACTTAACAAAGATGTGTTTCTTTCTTTCCTAATATATCCATTTCCAAAGTGTTTTTCCTTATGTGCAGATCTGACCTTGTCACAACCATACTTAATTAAATCCAGAGGTTCCTTACTGATTTTAAGATCAAATATAAACTTTCTTCTTTAGTTTTAAAGCATTTCAGAGTCTATTGCAACCTGTTTTTCCATCTTCATTATGCATTTCTTCCTATTCCTCACTCTCTAATTCAGTCAAACTGGTCTTCTCTTTGTTTTTCACACTAAAACTCCATCTAAATGCCTTTGCATTGGTCATCCCCTACATCTGGAATGCACTGACTGATTAAATCCTTCAAGCCTTCCTTCAAGACTCAGTTCAAGAATCACCTTCAACAAGATGCTTTTCTTGATCCCCTCAACTGTTAGAGATTCTGTTCACTTATTATTTTTATTTAAATATATATGTGTGTGTACACAAAGCGTGTTTTAGATGTGCACTTGTGTCTCCCCTATTCAGATGTATACTTCTTAAGAGTAGTCATTGTTTCATTCCTTGTATATGTATCCCCAGTGACTTAGACAGAGTATAGCACATAATAAATGCTTAATATATTTGTTGGTGAATTTACTGGTAAACGAAATATATACCAATTAATAAAGAAGGTAAAAAAAAATAGTTGAGGCAGTGAGTTCTCTTTTGAGATTGCAGCGCATGAATTTCTATAGAAACAAAAAGGTTTTGGCAATGTCTTCAACCACACATTTAGCAGCATCCGTAAGTAGGAACTAAAGAAGCAGATGGTTGAGTAATCCAGGGTTGAAGTTTGGCAAGATATGAAGATAATGAATTTAAGAGCCAAAGCCAAGGTTAATTTATAAGTTCAAGGTAAAGAAAGCAGAAAAAGGAAACCAGAGTAAAGGTGATGATGGCCTAGGAGAGCATTGAGGGGGAGAAAAACTTACAATCATCATGAGATTGAAGAATAGTTTTAGGAGGAATGAGGCATAGGTGGAGATGGAATAAGAGATTATGATAACAGAGATTATAGAATTGTGTGCCTATCATCCAAAGGTTGGTCAAGCAAGTGCAGAGAGGTTCATCACTAATCAATAAATATGTAACTATTAAGTACCTTCTATATGTCAGGCACTGTGCTAGATGTTAAGGACATGATACAAAATCAAGAGAGTCTCTTCCCTCTAATAGTTTACTTATATTCTACTGGTGAGATTGTCCACAAAGGTATTAATTTTTAATCCATAGCAATTCATGGGCATTGTTTAGTTAGGTGTGGAGGGATTCACTATCTGTATCAGTGAAGGTATAAACCATAGGGATAAAGTCAGTGGTTCTAGAAATGTTGAAGTCATACATAGCATTTGACCAACACCTTAAATAGGAAAATAACCTAAAGTTGAGTCTACATATGCTTATGAAAATCTTGTAGATATAACATCCAGGGTTATGCCTTCAAGGAATTTACAATCTACTTGGGGAAATTAAAGCTCATATTTGTACAACATTGTAATGTTTGTAAAGTGTTTTCCAGATACAAGCTCTATGATGCATAAGTTGTAAGTAAAATTTCCTTCCATTTTATAGGTCAGTAAACTAAACTTTAGAGAAAGATTAAGTCTCTCTCTCTCTCTCTCTCTCTCTCTCTCTCTCTCTCTCTCTGTGTCTGTCTCTGTCTCTGCCTCTCTTTCTCTCTCCCTCTCTCTCTCCCTCTCTCTCTCTCCAACTGTTTCCCTTTCTCCTTCTCTCTCTCTCTCTCTCATTACTACCTCTATTTGACCAGGACCAAAATTAAAACACAATTTACTGCTGTGTGACCCTGGGCAAGTCACTTAACCCTGATTGCCTCACCAAAAACCAAAACAAAACAAAACAAAAACAAAAACAAAATTAAAACACAGGGAAGTTAAGTGACTTACCAGAGGTCACCGATCAAGTTAGTCTCAGAGTTGAGACTCCCTCCATGTTAACTGATTATCAACCTTTGGGTCTCTGAATTAGATGATTTTATGCAAAGTTGATATTTTGTGATGAACTTCATTTCAATATTGCAACACAAATATAGTCTCTTCTTTCCTAACTAATCTGATTTAATTATGTTTTTTAAAGTTTCTATATAAAATAATTTTAGTTTAAAGTTGTGTGAATGATACTAAATGTGATTAAATAAAATAGTTTATAGTCAAATATATTATAGCTTTTAGGCTGTTCAGTACATTGTCTAGTTTGCTAGCAATATCCAAATGGAGTTAAAAGAGACACTTAGAACATAGAACCATTCTATTTCTCTAAGATCTCTTTTTAATGGCTTTTAACTGGTATGAAGATGGAAATAAGTTTAGAGAAAATGCACCAATGAAAACCTAACCTATTAATATGAAACCATGTCTTGTCCTTGAGGGCTTTCTTGCTGCCAACATGTCACAAAATTATTGTCAAAAGTCAACCTGACAGGGATTTCAATTCTGGCTAACAAATGGGTTACTAAGGGCTACAAACATTTCTGAAAGAGATTAATCACTGTGGGTTTCCATAATTCAACTCAAATAAATGTTTAACCTACTAGGCACTATGGGGAATATAAAATAAATAAATGTCATGGTTCCTGTCTTACGATTTCATTGGAGAGACATATATGAAATAATTAGAGAATAATAAGACAGAATATAATAATCAATGTGCATAAAAAGCCAATCCTTCAGTTAACACAGTCTCTAATATCTCCTTATGATTTGAGGGTGACCCTGGAGTCTCAAAGATTGTACCATAACATATATCTAGAAGGTCCTGCCAAACTTGGAAAAGCTTGCATGTAGGTCTAAGTTTAACAATAGCTAAGTTAATTTATTTTTTTAGGGGGGAGGGGGGTTAGGCAATGGGGTTAAATGACTTGCCCAGGGTCACACAGCTAGTAAGTGTTATGTGTCTGAGGCCAGATTTGAACTCAGGTCCTCCTGAATCCAGGGCTGGTGCTCTATCCACTGGGCAACCTACCTGCCCCAATAGCTAAGTTTAAAGAGTCTCATCACCAAGTGTTTGGCTGTTCGGTGATAAACAGTTTCAGCCACAACAATTCACTAAGACTATTTACTAAAGTCTGGAGAGGCTGTGGTTTGTATTGGTGAAGGGAGTACTCATATGGATGAAATCATTGATCCTTGAACTATTAAGGAAAGACAGTAAATATTATAAGAGGCAGACATCCATGTGAGTTGGCAGAGAATGAAGAGGCAAGACTTTAGATATGTTTTAATGGATGAATATAATTTGAAGTCAACATTTAAATTCAGTGGATATTTACTGACTACCTACTACACGAAAAGTCCTATACTTATTACTCAAGCAGATACAAAGATGAATAAGACTCAATCCTTCTTTCTTGGAGTTTATATGGGAAACAGGGTAAGGAAGAGTAGAGACAAGTAAATCATCCAACCAATAAACATTTTTAAATGCCTACTATGTGCCAGGCACTTAACTATAATAAAAACTAAAGTGAGAAAGTATATGACATTTACATAGTGGCAACTCTGAGAATTCGTATGTGGGAGAAAAAAATGTCTGACTCATGAGATCAAGAAATGTTCCATGGTGGATGTGGCATTTGAGTTGGACCTTTAAAGATGAGTAGGAATACAGCTATTAGAAATGGGGGAGGGGAAGTTTTTGATGAACTCTTTGTTTAGTTAATGTCTGTTTAATCATGTTCTGAAAATTATTTACTTTTTTTCATCAGCATGCTAATTGCAGGATCAATTCTAATTATTAAAAAATAATAAATTATTGTTGATTTATCATTGTTTCTTAGAACAAAATAACAACACAATAGCAATGGCAACAACAACAGTGAAAGATGGGTTTCATCTAAAATGGATATAAACTGATTTAGCAAACTGAACTTTTCCTAAAAAATCTGATTTATTTTTCTGACCTATACACAAATTCTTGAAGTGTAAAAAGCAAGATAGTATAATGCAAAGGACACTGGAATGAAAGTCAGGTATTTATTTGTCCAATGGGAAAGATACAAAAAAATGGTTAATACGTAATTGAAAACTATGGAAACATGAGGATATGGCAAAAGGTTAACACCAAATTGTCCTCAATGTCACCAGGCCTAGAAAGTCTACATTTCTATCTTGTAACAGAAGGGGTACATGTGACTTAAGTGCTAGAGTATCTCTTTGAAAAATCATTGTCCCCTAACCTGTTCTGGCCATATTTGTAGTATTGCACTCAGTTCTGGACCCTCTGCTTTACAGGAGGCAATGACAGACAGAAGTACACCCCAGAAAGAGAGTATAATGGCCATAGACCGTAGATTTAGAGCTAGAAAGGGTCAAGAGTTCTAACCCCCTCATTTTACCAATGAAAGGAATGCACAGAGAGGTATGATGAGAAAACTCAAAATGATGACTAGTTGAAAGAATTAGAGAAGAAGAAACCAAAAAGGATTATGATCATAGTTTTCAAGTATTTGAAGGGTTTTCATGTAGGCATGGATTATTTTGTAGCCATAATTTACTTTACTTGGCTCAAAAGAGTATAACTACTACCAATAAATAAAAGTAAAAGATGAGCAGTTTCTGCCTTAATATACATAAATCTTATTGACCTGGTCTAAGAATTAACTATTTTGCCTCTAAATGAATTTCTCATCACCAAAAATATTTAAGTGGAAAATATGTGGTCACTTCTTAGTTATGTTGTAAGTAGGATTCATAATTTCAAAGATGGCTCAATGACCACTGAGTCCCCTTGTAACTCAAAGGTTCTAAGAGGTCATAAGTGCTGGTCCCTTAGTATCAACACTGACAGTAAGTAGCTGTCTGATGTTGGGCAAACTATTTTGTCTTTCTGGGCTTAGTTTCCTCTTTTGTGAAGTGGTAAGGGTGGATTAATTTACCTTCCATCACTGACAATCTATGATCTGTGACTTTGAGACCTCTTCTAATTCTGACATCCTTTATTCTATTATTCCAAGGTCCTTTCAGCTCTGACATGCTATGGTTCTATATAGATTTTTCCCCCAGCAGCAAAGCACATGCCAGTGAAGAATGCTTATGTGTACTAAGGCATCTGGCAAGATTCCGGGACACATATGGTCATTAACACTACAGTCTTTGTATTAAACTGTAAGGTTTTTTTGTCATTTTATTTCCTCCAATTTCACGAGGCAGCTTTTATGATTTTCAGGGCAGATAATTTAGGAATTTGGGTAAAACACAACAAAACAGCAAAGACTTGACAGAACTACAAAAAGCAATGAGATCCATTTAATTCTGGGAATTTAGTCTTTTTTAGAATTAATAATAATATTATCATTTCACATTTGAAAAGTATTTTATGGTATATAAAGTGTTTTTCTCATGACATCCCTAGGAGTTGAGTGGCATAACTATCATCATCACCAGTTTTCAGTGGAGAAAACTGAGGCTGGCCTAGAGAAGTCAAGTGACTAGCTCAAGGTATTGCCTTGCTAATTAGTGCCACAGCTAGACTGAAACCCACATCTTTTGGCTCCAAATCAACGCTCTTCCCTTATGCCACTCAATAAAAATAAAATCAAGCAAACATTTGTAGCAATAGTATCTCTAGAAGGGGGAAAAAGATTCTTGCTCTCATGACAACTGGTAATACATTTGTCTTTTTACATATTCTGAAAAAATGTTTAATTCTTACCATTTATAGTAAGAATCTTAACACCTTAAGCAGGGGCTAGGGGTAGATGCAGGGATTCCTCTTCTTCCTCAATGATGCGTACTTGTGGATGTAGATTTTTTAGCTTTTTTTTTAATATTCATTGCTACTCCACACACAATAAAAGTGACTCATTCTTCCCTGAAATTAATGCAGAATTCTGTCCTGAATGGCTTGCAGTCGACACAAATGTGCCTCCATTGTGAAGAGCATAGAGATATACAAATAAAGCTTCTGTTAAAATACATATGTAATCAAAACAAATTGAATATCCACTCATTTCCACAGGGAATAGGAGCTAGAAAGATTAATGCAAGACAATGATATTTAATTAAAGCTTATTTACTTTATAGGTATTTTCTGAGCATTTTTTTCCTGGGTACACTAGGCATTAACATATTCCCAGAAAATCAAACACATCAAAGGTGAAGACACTAGTTATAATAAGAAAGCAAGACTCACATCAATACTGCCATAATCTGGCAGCATCATTCAAAATAAAGAGGTATTTTTTTTTAAATCAGGATGCACTTGATTTTCATGTTGTAGAGCAAGAGATCTTAAACTTTCTGAATGCAAAAATGTCCTTTTAACATAAAAAAATCTCGTTGACCCACACACATGATAGTCAGTGAATTATTAGTTTCTATTGTTCAAGAAAATGCATACAAAAAACTACTATGCATTAAGGATTTGAAATGAGTTTGCAATTTATAATCATAAAATATATGTATGTGTTTAAAAAATAAAAAACATAGATATGAGCAATATATTGTTTATTCATATTACAGAAGGTTTATTGACATATTATACATTTCCACAAGGATTCTTTTTCCCTTGTGTAACAACTCCAAGGATCCCTAGAGGTCCATGGCTCATTGAATGGGAACCACTGTTGTAGAGGGTTGTTTCCCCCCTAAGATTTACACATTGCTCAAAAAAATGTATGTGAACATTACTCTGGGGATGCTTATGTGAATCTCCTCAACTTTTTGGAATATGGGTTCCTTGTCTATAACTGAGGGGTTTACGTTAGATTCTTTCTAGGGACTTTTAGCACTAACATTTTAAGATACTATGTTTCTATAATTTTGCTCAATTAACTTTCCCTTTCTGTTTCTCATTTTTCTTTTCTATTAAAAAAAAGAGGATTGGAACTGGTGATACTTTAAAGTCTCTTCCAGCTCTAATATTCTATATTCTGTATTTCTTTGTTATGTCCATCATCGATACCAACACTCACCCACTCTCCTTTAGCCAAAATCCTGGTTACCTGTGACTCTTCCCTCTCCCTTATCAATTCTACCTTCACAATATCACTTCTTTCAGTTTTAGGCTTTCCATGTACTCTCATATCCCCTTCAATAATTTTCTGTTTCATAAGCTTCAGGAAACCAACCAGTTTTAGACTGAAAATCTCAGTATTATTTTCACATGTCTATTATGAGGAGGAAAAAACAGAGAGCTAGAACTAGAATGTGGAAATGAAAAACCAGCACTTTCAAGTTTAAACATATTTATCATAAAACTCTCAAGGAACTTAATTTCTAACTTATCATATAAAGTATGTTGTCAAATGGATTAAAAGTTATTTCTTCCTTTTCAAATAATCCTAGAGCACTTTATCTGGAGCTCTCTCATGTACCAATTACAGTCTCCCTTAAATCAGATTCATTTGTGATCATACCTCATTATTCCTGTTTTGTATTGTATTCCTGCATTATAAGTATTCCTGTATTGTAAGCTCCACAAGGGAAGGGACCGTGTCACTTTCCCTGTTTATATGCCTTGTATAGAGCCTAGTAACTTATACAATGTAGGAATCTAGTCCCCATGATGACAATAATTTTGTCACTTTTAGACCTCATGTAAATACTTCATGCTTCTGAGCTTTCTCTCATCTATCATACTGGACAACACTTAAGGGCCATTCCAACTTTGAAAGTCTATAAACCTATATTTTGATTCTTGAAACACACATACATCTCAAAAGGAGTATTTTCTATCAGAGCTGTAACTAACTATTCTTCAACCTAGGGCAAGTAGCACAAAAAATACCTTGGGCAAGCTTTATGAAATGGAATCTCAAATCAAGTTTTCAAAATAAATTCAGGAGAAAGAGAGACAGAGACAGAGAGACAGAGAGACAGAGACAAAGACAGAGACAGAGATAGAGACAGAGACAGAGAGACAGAGAGATCCCAGACAATCCCACATATTAGAGAGGAGACACCAGGCCACTAACAGAGAAATCTTCCATATGGGACCAAATCTAGTGTGGGAACATCAAGAGCAGGGGGAGGAAAGCACAATGTCTGATAGCTTCTTTATAGCTAATTGTTTACTAAGTAATTCCTAAGCTCAGTTGTTACTTTTCTGAACTTAAAGAACATCCAAAAAATTGGGCAATTCCATATAAATAGTAGATTTATAAAAGGATTTATAAGATTTATAAAATAAAAAGGAGATTGTACATGAAAATACAGATCTCTTATATTATGGATGACATGCTTTCCCTTTTAAATAGACAAAAAAAATTCAACATGCAACTTTCAAAGCTGTCCAACTTGTCTATGGATTCTGTTTTTCCACCTGAATTTTTTTTAAAAGAAAGATACTTCAATGACCCTCTTTTCTTATTCTTCTTTTTTTGCTACCCTATCCATTCCCCACTGCCTCTTTACCCTCCCTAAAGTGGAAAAATAAAAACAAATACCTTCTAATAAATACATATAGTTAAGCAAAAAAAATATTAAAAATCATGCATGACTTTGTCTGAAAATGTTTATTTTAATCTGTATCTTGAGCAATTACCTCTCTGTCAATAGGTAGGTAACATGTTTTACCATTAGTCTTCTGGAATTACAATTAATCATTGCTTTGATCAGAGTTCTTAAGTCGTTTATTGTTGTTGTTGCTGCTGTTTGTTGTTAATATTGCTGTTAGATCATAAACTAATCTAGGTGGTGCAGTGGATAGAATGCTGGGCCCGGAGTCTGGAAGATTTATCTTCTTAAGTTCAAATATGGGCTCAGACACTTACTACCTGTATGATCTTGGGCAAGTCCCTTAACTCTATTTGTCTCAGTTTCTTCATTTGTAAGAATGAGCTAGAGAAGAAAATGGCAAACTCCATTATGTTTTGTCAAAAAAATCCCAAATGGGATCACAAAAAATTGGACATAAATGAACAATAACAACGATAAACTAACCTGCCCTGCTCACTTTATTCTACATTAATTCACATAAATCTTCCCAGGTTTCTTTGAAACTGTTCCTTTCATAATTTCTTAGAGTGCAACAGTATTTCATATATATATAATATGTATATATATATATATGAATATAATTCATATAATCATTGTTAGATATTCCTCAATTGATAGGCATCCCTCCTTTGTTTATAATTATTTACTATAAGAAAAAGGTCTGCTATATATATATATTTTTTGCATACCAGTTCTTTTCCTCTTTTTTTATCTCTTTGTTTTATAAACCTAGTTACAGTACTGTTGGGTCAAAAATAATGCACAGTTTAGTGATTTAGAGGAATGATTCCAAATTGCTTTCCAGTCTGACTGGAGCAATTTACAGTTCCACCAATACTGTATTACTGTGCTTGTTAGTTCACTTGTTTCTATATAGCTGGACAAACACATATGCTGTCAACACTCTTTAAATTTTGGAGCCCTGGGGCAAATGCCCAGTCACCTAACCCTAGTTATAGCTGTGCTTTCTCTATCAATCAGTAATAAAAAGCAGTGAAGGGGAAAGGTTTAAGGAAAGTTAAGCTAGATTAAATCAATTTGATGTTGTTTTTAGGGAAAATATCACAGTATGCCATAATCAGCTAATATTCAAAATGCTGCCTGTTACTTTGATTCCTAATCATAACGACTAAAGTGTATTTTATAACACAATGCTCTAGTGCTTTCTAACTATTCAGCCCACACAGTGTACATAAAAGCCTAATGAGTGAAGATGTGTTAAACCAATTTGAATGCTTTTAAAACCAATGGGAGCATCCATTTATGTTGGCTTTCAAATAAAGACTGTATTTTTGTCATTGGAGAACAAAATAATTGCTAAGTTTATGTCATTTAACATGGGTTGTTGTTTTTTCCCCTCCACTCTACATTATAAATTTCTTTAACATACATAATCTTTATGTTCATTACAAAGAGTTAATAACTTAAGGTAACTCAAATGAAAGTACCATCATTATTGGTAAGTAGAAGCTAAGCATTGCCCCAACAGAAAAACACAAAGGATGGGCAATTATAATGGAATTCAAATACATACAAATATAAAAGGCTATGTTAGAAGATGATGTACACTTGTCTCAAAGAAGATTTTTTAATAATTTAAATAAATGGAATTATAAGATCATTTTAAGAAATGACTGTTAAAATTCCCATTTAGATTTAAGTTGCTTTATCCAATCTATGAATAACAACCAGATTTTGTTATTTTTCCCATGAAGCCATTTTTAAAAATAAATTTCAAGAGCTATAAATCACTTTGAACTTCTGTCCACCAAATCATTCACCTTTATTGTTACTAAGGAAATAATCCATCTTGAATGATTCCTCTCCAAACTTTTGCTTCTAGAGCATTTCTTTACTGTGGGAAGTTATGTCATGAACATTTTTTTCAAAAATTTATTCCTCTGAACTTGTCTTTCCCTCCAAGCTGGACTACCTCTCCTGTGAAAAATGGACACTGTAGTACATTAAGAATACAACATAATATGAAATGTATCATGGCAAGTTTTCTACACAAAATGGCTAACAAATTGCTTCTAGAATACTGGCTATAACTTTTGCGTACATAGAACTTTAAAAAGTTCTTTCCTTAAAATTCAACTATATGTGAGATAAATGATGCAAATATCACTATCCATACTCCATAAGATGAAAATTGAGGTTCAGAAAAGTCGAGGTAATGCAGCTGTTAAATGATAGATTGGGAATGAAATGCAGATTTCTTGATGATTATTATAGTGTTCTTTGCATTCTATTATGTTGCTGCTCATTATATATATGTATATTGCATATATATGCATATATATGTATATTGCATATATATATGCATATATATGTATGTATGTGTATATGTATACATATATACAACACATATATACATATATATTGTGTGTATATTTGTATATGAATATATTTCAAAGTTAGCTATGAACATCTTGGAATTTGGAACAAAGGATCACCTATAACCTGGATAGACTTTTTGACCTGGTAAGCTAGAAGACCAAATTCACATTGTTT
Source organism: Vombatus ursinus (assembly GCF_900497805.2). Lineage (NCBI taxonomy): Eukaryota > Metazoa > Chordata > Mammalia > Diprotodontia > Vombatidae > Vombatus > Vombatus ursinus. The sequence continues at coordinate 2,129,908 of NW_020947062.1, read as the reverse complement.
TGTATTTTGCACATTTAAAAAGGAATTTTCAAAAGGCAAAGTGTTGTGGGACTTGGCATCAGGGTGACTGAGTTCAGGTCCTACCTTTGACATTTAATAGCTGTATGATTATTAGAAAGTGACATACCCTAGCAGAATCCTAGGAGATTCTCTAAGACTGAAGTCTCAGAAAAGTTACTGATCCACATTGGAAGAGGGAATTTCCACACCAAGAATTGCTTAGATCAATGAAATCATGGGTCTGTACCAAATATGAAGAATTATTGTTTTGCAAGAAGTAAATTTACCAGTTTATTTTGTTATGTTCAAAGGAGGGGAAAAGACAATTGACCAGTCAGGATATTGGATTTTAACTGGGGATTACATGAACTACCCAAATACAAGATGTCTGAGCATAATCCTAGTATTCTTTCATCTGAATTACAAGCATACCTCACAGATAGCGTGGGTTTGCTGACTACCACAATTAAGTGAATATCACAATGAAGTGAGTCATATAAATTTTTTTGTTTCCCAGTATATATAAAAATTATATTCACACTATACTGTAGTTTATTAATTGTGCAAAAAAACCCCATAATTAAAAATGCTTTATTGCTTAAAATAAAGATAACCATCACTTGAGCTTTCAGTAAATTATAATCTTTTTGCTAAAGGTCTTGCCTCAATGTTGGTGGCTGCTGACTGATCAGGCAGATGATTACTGAAGGTTGGGGTGGCTGTGGCAATTTCTTAAAACAAGACAACAGTAAGTTTTCTGAAAAGATTGACTCTTCCTTTCATGAAAGATTTCCTGTAGCGTGTGATGCTGTTTGATAGCATTTTACCCACAAGTAGAACTTTCAAAATTAGAGTCCATCCTCTCAAATACTGCTGCTGCTTTATCATCCAGGCCCACCCCTAGTTTTACAGAGGGAAAAATTGAGAACCACATAGGAAAAGTGACTTGTCCAAGGCCACAAGGTAAGGGATAGAGACTTCAACTCAGATTCAGTACTCTTTCCTATATGAAACGCTACCTCATTATGCAAAATATAAGCATGGGGCAAAAGGAAAGAAAAATAAATTTTATTTAAGATTCTAGTTTTGTTTTTGTTTTTCTCTTAATAAAAAAATGGGTAGACATTGCCCCATGTTTCAGAAGACAGAATTCAGGAGAACTTTGGAAGTTTTCCCTTTCTAGGGAGAGAAGAAGCAGTGGGCATTCAGCATATTACAAAGGCAATTAACAACTTGCAAATACAGTAACTTTGGATTGTTTTATCACGTGCTTTTCAATTTACTATATCTAGAAAGAAACCGAATTTAGAATGCAATTATTGTACAGTAATTAACTTTGTCCAAATGAGGCCCTTTTAGAATTCTGCTTCTTCAGAGACGTGTCATTGAAAGCTAGGCCAGTATGAGCTGAAGTTTGTCTGCCTCCTCCCCACCCTCCATAAAGTTTTATGGTAGAACTGGTGAGTAAAAAAAAGTCCGATCTCATACAGTTGGGCTGTCTCCAAGAACTCTGTCACATTATGCAGAGTTTCAGTTTCCCAGTATTAGGATTGTAGTCCTTCTACTTTGTAGGGAGAATCTCAGTTCTGTAAATCAAATGCATTTTTGCTACTTGAAGTCAGCCTGCCACACTCAAGGAAATCTGCCTCTAGCCAGGCAGCCCAAAACAATTGGTGCAACAATTAAATGTATTTCTTCCCCTCCTTCCAAAATTAACATGGTTTTGCTTTAAAATTGCAAGGATGGGCTCTGGCCAGCATATAGTGGTTTGCAAAACCTCTGCTGGAAGAGAAGAGAGAGAACTACATGGGGGAATATAATTAAAGCACCCAGGTTCCTTTTCTTTACCTACATAATGTTGCTTTGGACCCTTTCCATCAATTCAACCCACTAGGCAAAACATGAAGCAGGATGAATGTATAAGAAACAGAGGGTGAGGAGGTTTTCACTAGGGTGGAGGTAGGGGTTCAGAGAGATGTATGGCAGGTGGTTTGAGTCAGAATCAAGGAGGTCACTGGCAACTGAAACCAAGATGCTTTTTATTGGTGTATAGGCTTAAAACAGGATATTTTGAAAGGCCTTCTCAAATATTTATTCCCTCCATTAGTTTCTCCATCTAATAAAGAAGCCTAATTTTGAAGTGAACACCAAACTCTGATATTCAGTGACCACCTAGAGTGCAAAGCTTAATATGTTTTCTTTAAAGATATAAATTCACGATCTCAACCCATACACAAAATCAGTCCAAAGAGGGACTTTTTCCCTTCCTCCTTCCTAACAAATCCTGTAGAAATTATAGAAACACCTACATAAGGATTTTCCTGAAAGAAAAGGAAAGAAGGGGGAGGGGGAAGAGAACCTCTGCAGATTTATATTGGCCCTGCCAATGACTTTCTGTTTAACTTGTAATCAAAACAACTCAAACCCAGTTACTGTTTGCATAACTGCCAAGCCTCTCAATTTCAGCAGTAGGCAGCAGGTTCTCAGTATGACAGCCTGTCTTTCAGATTTGTGTGGAATCTGCCAGGGCCCAAGTACAGAGGCAACTGGTAAATGAAATGCCAACAAGCAAGGACACTCACGTACCTTTACACTCTGCACATGAAGCCACATCACAGGCCAGATCATCCTAATGGATGCTTTACATGTCTTGGACTGCAAAGTAAAGTGTGCTTACCCTCACACCTGAGCAAGCCATTAGAGCTCTCGGACTTCTGGTGAATTCCTTAGTAGTATGTTCACAAATTAACTACCAAGTTTTCTTTGGGGAATTGAAAAGGGGGGGGGGGTTAATACTCTGGTAGATGAAATGAATACCTAAAAATCAAATAGATGGAAAGGAAATCACTTTTAAGTAAGTGTCTATTTGTCACCATATCAGCAGATAATATATTCAAGCTATCCCAGATTTGCTGTAAAGTGTAATTGAAAATTTAAAAAAAAAACCACAAACACACATTTAAATCTTGGATCCTCCAAAACTCATTGCAAAGATAAGCCTTCTATTCTCTTTTCCTTGGAATAGGAAAGCTCTTCAAAACCAGCAGTGCTGGACCTTTGATGGGGGTGGGTTGGGGCGATGCATACTTATATGATTATTGACACTTATTAATAGAATCTATTTTTAATGAATAAGCATTGTTTTGACTTCAACTTTGACTATCACTTGCTGATGTAATGACAAACACTAAGTTTAGGTAGTGCAAGTGGCAATTTTAATTATATACCCCAAGCATAACTAGTGATATTAATAACATCTAGCATAAATAACAGGATTTGACAGAATCACATAATTAAGGCAGGGAAAGGACTAAAGCTGGTAGCTCTAATAGACAAAAGAAATGATAGCATGATCTGCTGTTTCCACCATATTAGTGAACAAATAAAAAATAAATTAGTGAATGAAACAACAACAACAAAAATATCCCTTTCAGGGGACAAAATAAGGACCCAAAAACATGAACAATAAACGAATGTTTTCAGATGATGAGAAGCAAAATATTGACAGAGAAACTGAGCAGCCATCTCCATCTCTCAAGCTTCTGCAACAAGCATTTACATTGCTTTCTAATGGTGGCTCGTGTGCTATCTAACCTGAACAACAACAGGGAAAAAAAAACTAGCAAGATACTGGTATGATAACAACTCAAGGACTGTGTGTATTTCTGAGTGCACTCGCATGTGTTTAAGTGTGTATTAAGAAAATGAAAGAGGAAAATCTCAGTTCAGGGTAAAAGAAAGAACTGTTGAGCACATGTCTCACATTTGCCATAATTTGGCAAGCATTGCTTCAAAGACTTCAAAACTAAGAAGATGGAAAACTTTGATGTTCCTTCTGACAGGAGTTGGGTGCGTATGTATCATCTGTATTGTCGTATTTGTGTGATGTTCTCCATGCATGGGGCTTCATTTAACAGGAGTTGTATGTGTGTATGTGTGTGTGTGTGTGTGTGTGTGTGTGTGTGCTTCCCTTCCTCCCTCCCCAATGTTTTCTTTCTGTAAAGAAATAATAACAGTTCCTGAAGAAAATGAATTTTAAATGATTCTAAGGTTTTACAACTGGACAATTTCTTGAAATTGAACATCCAGTGGACATTTCTGGAGATGTAGCAATAAATTCTTGAAGAGCATTGAAAATTCCAGCAACCAAATTTTAATTAGCCAACGAGTAAATCCCTAGTAACTTTCCATTTTTCTGTTAGCAAATATGTTGTATCAGTCTAACCAGATTTCTGGGGGGGGAGGGGGGGGGGGGAGAGAGAGAGAGAGAGAGAGAGAGAGAGAGAGAGAGAGAGAGAGAGAGAGAAATCACTCATGGGCATAGGTTCTCTTATTTCTGCTATGTGCTGCCTGGGTGGCACAGGCCCATATTTTCCACTGAAATCTCCCCATTGCCACCTATCCAAGGTGTGCTGCCAGGCTCGGCAATGTTTTTGTGGTTGTTACTACAGCAGCTGATCAATTTGAAAACCCAAGTGATGGCCACCTTACAGACCTCATTTGTTTGCAGTTCCTTATTTCGATGCTAATTTCCATGGTGCCTTCATTTTGGAATTCTTAATTGGAAAAAAGAATTCCTCTCCCGTGTCCTTTCACAGGCTGAAAGGTTTGCCTGAATCCTGGGCAGACAGGTAAAATAAACCGTGCTCTTGCATCAGAAGAGACACGATCCCCTCCCTGAGGCCTACTTTGGTCAAAACATAAGAGGAGAACTAGATGCAAGTTAAAACATTGTGATTAGCAGGTGCAGAGAAGGGGGAATGGGTGGTTTTACAGGGGGAGACAAAATGTCAGGTTCATTTTACAAACTGTTCCTCTCAATAATTAATTTTAAGTCATTTTTACAAATTCAAAATGATCTGAGTTTCACTATTTTGTCCCAATAACTGGTGAAGTCCTTTTTGCTCAGAGAATTTCTTTTTCAGGTTTGAAAATAATGTGCAAGTTTACCTTGAAAAATGATTAATGGAGTTTTTTTTTCCGTGTACCACAGCTGTTTCCCACAATAGGAGAATAATTTGATGTTTTGTGTCCTTAAGCCATTTAATGGCAATTGATGAAGGGGGGTGATTAAAGGGTTAATATTCAAATCAGAAATTTGCAAGGCCTGCATAATAGAACTGCCACCCTGATAACAATAGGAATTTTTAACAATATCGAGCCTTGTTAGCAAGAGAGTTACAAGCATTGAGGGCAATCAGTGTGTCTTGTCAGTTTCTTTTTATCTACCATCTCCAACCGCCAAGGAACCGAAATGAAGCACTTTGGAATTATCAATTTCAGCCACATTTGCATAACAAAGCCCCCGAGGAGGAGGCATGATAAATGTGAAGGACCCCTCTTGGAAAAGGAACTGTCAACCGCGCCCCGAAAGATTCTCCGACCGAGCGCATACTCGGGGATTGTAGTCAGCGAAAATAAAATGAGCGCATTAAAGAAAGTCATTCTCTCAGAGAGAGAAATCTCCCCCTCTGCACAGAGAGAACTGGATGAAATGACATTATGCATATGAAAATGTCCAGAAAGATGTTTGATTTATGTATGCATTAGATGCAAATTCCATTACGGTACGCGCGCTGTTGTGTGATTTGGCTCTGAACACATCACTGCCCTGATCAAATCTGATCTCATTAATTCCGACAAGGAGAGAGAGAGGGAATTGAGAAGAATTTATGGCCTGGACACTTGAAAGAAGTAAATTGTAATTCTGTTTAAAGCTGTAGCAAACCTTTTAAACACCTTTTATTATAGGGGAAAAGCACTCACTTTTACAATACTGTAAGAACTCACTTAATCTTGTACAGGACTTCTGGTCCTCATTTAAAAAAAAAAGTCTCTGACCTTGTTTAGGAAAAAAAAAAGCAGGGGAAATGCCTGTCTTTGACTGAAATCCAGTAGGAGCATGACAATAAGGGAATCAAAGGGGACCTGGTGCCTACATGAATAATTGCAGACCTATCAGCTCCAAGGCATAAGGGTTTGGTTTTTATAAAATCTTTTAATATCTTCAAATAAATTACCAAATAGAGAATGAATATTTTAATGGGACTGGACAGGAGGTTTTCGTTTTTAAATGGTATAAATTGTGATACCAATAAAAATGGCAAGTAAAAGGTGATAGAACAAGAAGAGGGAAAAGTGAAGTGCCCGCTGAAATGAATATGACTTTCTTGCTAAACTGGAATCAATTTAAGGATTTTTCTCTACTCTCCCCCCACTCCGAAAAAAAAAAAAAAGATCTTATTTTTAAGTGTATTTCTAAAGGGAAAATCTCAGATTGTTTCTTCAGTTAATAATGATTCTTATCTTCCTTTGGCTCCAGAGCAAGACCTTAATAAGTCATTTCCTCCCTTCATGAAAGATAATCATCCTTCATGGGTGAGATATCCTGTATTTACATGATAGAGAGTGTAAAACTGAAAGTGTCTCAATATGTTATTGCATTGTATAATCACGGTTCCTCCCCCAGCATCCATGAACCCCTAGGGTGCTTCTTTGCTTCAGAGAGTTCCCTTTCTATAGGCATCTTTCATTTTAGTGAGACATTATTAACCATTTCCCCAATAGGGAGGGTAGGGAGATTCGCTGGGGGCTTGTGAGGGGTTTAGAGTAAAGACACGACTTGATTCTGAAAAATCTTAGTTGCTTATCATGTTTTATTTTAGATAGAAATGAAGATATTTCTGCCACATTCCCCATTGGAGCCTGCAGCTTCCCGGGTGATCGACTCTAAGGGAAGTCGTTGTTGGGTTTATCAAATGTTATCCAAATTGATGCTCAAAAACTTACCTGTTTGTCCAAATGAACAGTAACTCAGAACAAAGTGTTTTAAAATTAGGTGAACCCATTCATGTCACATTTTTTTTTTCAGAGACTTATCTCCCCTTGTTGCTACTCATTTCCACTATAACCCTGTTCCAACCCTGGAAAAGTCTATCTTGTGTACTATATCATTCTAACTGGCATGTCTGTATTCTTTCTATGACAAATCTATGCACACATATACATGGAGGTACATAAACAAGCTTAAAGTGCATTTTTCCATTGGTTTGCCCACATAACAAACACATAGCAAGAAAATTTGTTATATTGACCTCAGAAAAGTTTTCTTTTAAGAAAAGGGGGGGTAGATTTTATATTTTATTGATTGCAAAACTTTTTTTTTAAATCAGGTGTTTTTTTTCATGCACTTTTCTGATAACCATATATTTGAAGGGGCTGATTAAGGTGACAAATGCATGTTTTACATATAGAAATTTCAAATCTTTATGCTATAATCTTGATAAAATGTTTTACACATTTTGAATAGGATTGTCTTTAAATGAAAAAAAAATGTTACCTTGATGTCATGAAAGTGTCCTTTGGCAAGCCCTTTAACAAGTGAGTGAATGTATATAGGAAGGTTCACGGTGAAATACTTGTCTAGCTCAGTCAGATTCAATTAAATATAACCCCTCAAATGCACATCAAAGTGTATGTATTGATGCTGAAATGGAAATATAGTTCCTCTATATTAGCAGATCTATTGCCCAGGAGTATTCATGCTGTATTTCTAAAATAATGGATAGAGACATAGATAATCTTTGTACCATTCTTGGCCCCTTAAACATACACACATCCACAGGCATACATGCACACCCTTACATTCTTACACACATTCACATACACACTTTACTTTCCTGCAATGAATGGTTCAGGCTTCCTGATTAAGGTCATGCCTTTTGTTCATTACTGACCTAGCTAATGTGATTGAATGGGAACAATACCTTTGAACCCCTTGCCTCTGATCTGCATACTAATTGACTCTCTTGTCCTTGACAATGACCTTGCTAGCTATCTGACCCTCCTGGGATGGTTGGCCAGTTCTGAATGCAAAGTTCATCGCCAAATCAAATGCCTCCACCTCACCCGCCTTCCCACACCTCCTGCCTTGCAAAAAAAAAAAAAAAAAGCCTTTTGTAAAATGAGTCTGTGTACTTTTTTTTGCTACTACTCCCTGGCTCCCCCTGGAGCATTTTTTTTTAACAACTTAAAATGTTTGCCAGGGAGAAATAGGAAAACAGTTTCAACTAGTGAAGTCTCATGGATTTAAACTTGTCAGCCTTTAGACAGAAATCATTCCTAGGAACATTAACTGAATCAGGATTTCATAAATTGGTATAGGCTGTTTAGGACTTTAGCCTGAAGAAGGTTTTATTATAATTTGCTCTTCAAGTACTGATTGTAGGTTTCAGGATTTATCTTGAAGATATTTGAATTCTAGATGTGAATCATATCTAGATGTGGCTCAATGTCACAAAACGTTATGCCATATTACAGTCAGTAGGGAGATCTGAAGATAATAAAGTCAGAAAACTAAAGAACAGATTTTTCTAAGTTCACACATTTTCGTGGGCCTTTTTTACATGATTGAGGAAACAATGCAAGATAGTATTATTTAGGTAGGAACTAACACTTATAGATACATACATGCACATACACACAGATGACTCAAAAAACAACATTTAAGGAAGTTGTCATTCAATACAAAAATGTATTTAAATTTTTGTTGTATGTAGGGCGTTATACTAGGTGCTGGAGGGGTGGGGGGATGAGAGGGGATAAAAAGTTTAGATAAAAGTCATTCCCTACATGGAATTTATAATCTAATAAGAGGATTTGACACCATTATAAATCATAGGTCTAGTCCCCATCCTTGTCCCTTACAGATAACAATAGTATATAGTAGCATAAGGAGTTACAAAATAAAATGGCATGTGAGATAGAGAGTTAAAAAGTCCCTTACCAATTTGGGGTTGGTGGGAGGGGGGTGGACCAGTGAGAAGGGTGAAAGAGAATCAAGGAAGACACCTAGGAGAAAGTAGTATTTGAGCTGAGTTTTAAAGACATGGTAAGGTAACCAATCTATCTGAAGGGGGGGGCGGGAGCAACAAGGAGGTGGGGAGAGGCAGAAAAAGATTTCCTTCTCTGAGTATCAAAACCAGCTCTTCTAAAAAAAGACTGTATATAGGAAACAGATGAACCACAGTGTTACTATCTGACTTCATATTTTGCTATTCATCCATCCCTCATTTTTTTTTCTAGAGTGTTTCCTTGGAATTTACCTCATGAATATGTTGAAATAACTATTGTCTCCCAGCAATTAAAGAAGACTATTTGATGTAATAAAATAAAGCATATATGGGCATAAAAGCATATATAGGGTGTCACAGAAGTCTTGGTGAAGTATAGCTTAAAACCAAACTTGGACTTTTGGGACACCCTGTATATTACATAAAAAATATAAAGCATATATATTTGCATGTACATGCCTATATAAATACATCAAGAGTTATTATTATATCTTTGGGGAAAAGCAGTGTTAGGTGGAGCAGAAGACTCTAGATTTGAAATCAGAGGACCTAAACTTGAAACTCTTTATGCTTATAGATATATGATTCTGTGAAAATTATTTAATGTGTCAGTTTACTAATCTATAAAATGAGAATAAAAATGTTTGTACTATCTCACAGAAAAAAAAAATCTTGTTGAAGAAATTTCCAAAATGTGAGTTTATTATTCATTTTGATGATGCTTTATAAACCTTAAAGTTGTAAAGATCTAAAATTCATATTACTATTATGATGAGGACATAGGCCCACACAGGTTAAGTAACTTGTCTAAAGTGACCAAGGGAGTGTTTTACAAGAAATGAATATATAGGAGTAAAAAACATAGAAATGGTAATAACAATAGCTTACCTATGTATATACTGTATAAGTATTTATCAAGCACTGACTATATGCAAGAAACTGTGCAATGTGTCGGCCATATAAAATAAAAATGAAATGGTCCCTGCCACGTAGACATATAAAGTATATGCAAAATATATTGACTAAAACCAATTTGCACAGGGTTTAACAATTTAAGTACTTTAGCAACCATTATTTCATATAAATCTCACCAAAGCTCAATGAGGTGGGTAGTACAAGTAGTATTGGGTTCATTTTATAAATGAAGAAACTGAGGCTGAAAGAGGTAAAAGGACTTCTCTTGAGGTCACACAGAGAGTGAATGGAAAAGCTAGGAGTAAAGTCTAGTACACTCTCTATGTTGATAAAGCAATAGATGACTGAACACTAATTAGCTTCTCTTGCAGTCAGGCTATACGTCCGTGTCTATACGTCCATGGCTTGGAAAGACAAAACACCATGGCCAGAGAAGGCTTATGAAACATAAAATTTCAACATTCTTTAGTTTTAATTTAGTAAATGGACTATATTCTAAGAATTATTTTAAAGGGGAGGGGGAAAACCCTCTTGTCTCTAATCTGTCATGAATTTCACTTATGACCAACTTTTGACTTATTTCTTCTTCTTCAAAACCCTTGGCATCTCTCCAGGATTTCAGGATGTGGTTTACACTGAGAAGAACACAACACTAAAGATATGTGTAGATGATATACAAAACTTGCAAGCCTGTGTGGGTATGGCTGCCTCTTTCTGCCCCTAAAGAATAGTTCTGTGTGAAGCATTTAAGAAAAGAATTTCACATTTGTGTACAACTTGCTGGCCTGGAAGTTTCCAAAATATTTTACAAGCTGATATGGCATCAGAGTCACTATTTCATGAGCAGATATGGGGTCCCCAATGTATACCAGAACAATGATGTACACAAGAAGACCTTGGGTGAGGAAGTAAAGATGAATTTCTCTATTGGAAACTGCAAGGGGACTTTTTTTTTATTTTGAGATAGACAGATTATACTTATTATCAAACTCATACAATTTTTTTCAGAAATGTGCAACTGTGTGAAACTTGTCTGGTTTCAGTGAAACTTGTCTGGTATCAGCTTTAGGCACAGAATTTGGAAACATTTTGTTTTTTTTTTTAATCTGAACAAATTTAAACTAAAGAGCTCCTTGATTAAACTGGAAGCATGTTTGTTTGAAGAAACATGATTATCTGATTTCATTAACCTAAAAGCATTTGGTATATGTGGGGTGGTTATGGTAATATATTCACTCCCTTGGAGGATATATTTCATCCTTTCAACAAATATTTGTGAATGCCTCCTATGGCTCACTAAGAAAATATGGGGTGAAGGGGATGATAAGAAGAGGTCTGTGTAAGACCAGTTCTTTGCCCTCAAGAAGATTGTAATCAGCTTGGAGTGACAGTACTAACTCACACAAAAACCAGTTGGAGGGCAATTTAAAGAAAACATCATTGACCTAAAATCATCTTAATTGATAATAGAGCAAATGGAACTTCAGAGAAGAGCGAGCAATATAAGCTGGATTAGTCAGGGAAGACTTCATGGAGGAAATAAAACTTGAAATGAACCTTGAAGGATACAGAGAAACTTGCTACACTAGGTGGATTTTGTGGAAAGAAAAAGCACTTGACCTGGAATTTCACTTACTATGTTGGAGTTAGACGACTTGAGTTCAAACTTGAAGTTCAAACTTGAGTTCAAAGTCTGACTCAAACACTTAGTAGCTATGAACAAGTCCTTCCCTGAACCTCAGTTTCCCCATCTGTATATCAAAGTGTTCATTATTGCACTACCTACCTTACAAGTTTCTTTAAATAAAAAGAAAGCAAGCATTATTAAGCACCTACTGTATTTCAGGTACTCTATTAAGCACTTTACAAATATCATGTGATTTGATTTGGTTATTGTGAACAAATAGTTTAGCAAACTTGAAAACATAATGAAAGACTTTCCTTCACTACAACCCTGTGAGTATAGCACAATTAGCACCATCTCAATTTTACTAATGAGGAGGAGGCACTATGACATATAGGAGAGAGAGGTAGCTTTGTAGTCAAAGCAACCTGGGTTCAACTTCTGACACATACTCACTGTGTGACCTTAAGCAAGTTATTTGATCTCTCTGTACCCCAAACAACTCTGTGAGACTCTTAAGTTACAGACATTGCAGGCATTGTCCATCTGGATTGATAGGAGTTTCCATACCAAGATCTCCTCACTCTAATGAAATCACAATTCTAGACCCCTACTTTCCCTGTAAAAAAAAAATCTACTGAAGAAACAAGACCAGAAAAGCTGAGGGGTTGTCCCATGTTTACCCAACTAGTAGACGCCACAGCAGGGATCCAAATTCAGGTCTCCTAATTCCACAGGCAGTATTCAATCTACTACATCATTTTGATTTATTTCTATGCACCTTCAAATGATTCCAGATGAGACACTGGAATGCCATCAGCTATGCTCACTGGCAGGGTAATATTGTCTTTTAACACACTTGACCACTTATTATCATTTGATTTTGTGCAACTTTCTCACACTTCCTGAACCTCAGTTTCTTCATTTCTACAATTGGGACAATAACATTGGCTTAACCTATGTCACAGGTTCTTTGTGTAAGTGAAATATACTAATGTTCATAGAGTACCACATAGTCACAAAATTATTCAAATGTAAGTCCCATCTATGGATAAAACAGGAATTTATTTTGGTTGACTATACATGTTTGGAACAAAGAGTTTTTATTTTTCTTAATTTCTCAATTGGGAAATGGGTAGATGGAAGGGAGAGAAGGTAAATATTTGTAAAAATAAAATAAAATTTTTAAATTAAGTACATTATTGAGTCTAAATCCCATTATTAAGTCAAACATTGTTAGTCAATCACATTATACATATATATATGTGTGCATTTATATATATAATATATATGATTTACATTTGTAGAGCACTTCAAACTTCACAAAATGTTTTTACATACATTATCTCATTTTATCCCCTCAAGTGTGATACTTCTAACTAATCTACAGGCCTTTGCTTCTTGCATTTCTCAACTCTCAACCATATTTTCCAATATTTTTTTCCACCAAACCACAAAGGCAGGTGACCCAAAGTACAATGGAAAGATGCATGGTAGGTGTAAACAAGCATATTACCAATAATGGCACATATGTAGAGCATAACAAAAAAGATATCATGGAGGGTATGTATGACCAGAGGGCATATATGGACTTTAAAAGATCTAGATCATGAAATGCAAAATGGATAGTTTTGATTACATTAAATTGAAAAGTTTTTGCATAAACAAAGCCAATGCAACCAAGATTAGGAGGGAAGTAGAAAACTGGGAAAGAATTTTTACAACCAGTGTCTCTGATAAGGGCCTTATTTTTAAAATATATAGAGAACTAAGTCAAATTTGTAAGAATACAAATCATTCCCCAATTGATAAATGGTCAAAGGACATGAACAGGCAATTTTCAGATGAAGAAATTAAAACTATAGTCATATGAAAAAATGCTCTAGATCACTATTGACTAGAGAAATGCAAATCAAAACAACTTTGAGGTACCACAGTGCACCCATCAGGTTGGCTGACATGACAAAACAGGAAAATGATAAATGTTGGAGAAGATGTGGGAAAATTAATACATTGTTGGCAGAGTTGTGAATTGGTCCAACCATTTTGGAGAGCAATTTGGAATGATGCCCAAAGGGCTATAAAAATGTGCATATGTTTTAATCCAGTAATAGCACTTCTAGGGCTGTATCCCAAAGAGATCATAAAAATGGGAAAAGGACCCACATGTACAAAAATATTTATAGCAGCTGCTTCTGTGGTGTCAAAGAATTGGAAATTGAAGGAATGCCTATCAATTGGGGAATGGCTGAACAAGTTGTGGTATATGAATATAATGGAGTACTATTGTGCTATAAGAAATGATTAACAGTCAGACCAGAAAAACCTGGAAAGACCTGTATGGACTTATGGTCAGTGAAGTGAGCAGAACCAGGAGAACATTGTACACAGTAACAGCCACATTGTACAATGACTAATTTTGATAGACTTAGCTCTTCTCAGCAATTCAAGGATCTAAGACGTCTCCAAGAGTCACATGATGGAAAATGCTATCCACATCCAGAGAAAGAACTATGGAGTTGGAATGCAGATCGAAGCATACTATTAGCTCTTTTTTTTCCTTCTGTTTTGTTTTGTTTCTTTTTTCTTGTGGTTCCTTCTATTGGTTCTATTTCTTCTTTACAACATGACTAATGTGAAAATATGTTTAATAGGAATGAATAAGTGGAGCTTATATCAGATTGCATGCTGTGTTGGGGAGGGAGAGAAAATTTTAAACTCAAAAACTTATGGAAATGAACATTGAGAACTAAAAATAAATTAATAAAAAAAGAAAATAAATAAATTTAGGATCTCACAATAAAAAAAAAGATGTAGAAAAAGGACTCCAATACACTATGTACATCTTCTTTTGAAGATTTATAGCAGAATATATGCATACATACATGTGTATGTTTATGTATATATATATACATATACACACATACATACATATAAGTATTGCCTATTTGATAGATAGACAGACAGATAGATAGATAGATAGATAGATAGATAGATAGATAGATAGATAGATAGATAGATAGATAGATAGATAGATAGCTCAGGATGAGATGGCAAAGTAAATTGCCTACATCCATAAGATTATTGGTACATTGAAGTATCTTTTTTCTTTATCTTCTCTATGTCACATTCTAGTTTGTCAGTCCACAAAGTATATGTTTGACCAAGGAGGATTTTTTCAAGTTCTCCATAGGTTTACTACTTCATCATTTGTACCAGATGTTAGTATGTGAACAGCATGGTGATGTTTACTTATATTTGCCATAAATACCAAAACACAAAATAATCCAGTGGTTGATGCTCCTTCTGTTGCTTTTGAATTCATGAAAAATCTAGCCCCACCAGCTCAATTATTTAGTTTTCCAAGAATTTCTTCTATTTACCTGGAGTGAGTTTTTTGAGGGCTCAAACTTTAATTTTTATCTTTGTATTCCCAGTGCCTAGCATAATAATGGAACTAGGATTTAATAAATGCTTGTTTATTGAGTAATTTACACATATTCTTCATGAGTTTCATCTTCATTTATAAGGAGAATAGCAAAATGGGATATGGAAGGACTTCCCTAGTTATGTACCAATTAATTGGCCTTTGGACAATGATAATAATACTAGCTAGTACACACACACACATACACACACACACACACACACACACACCTCACACTTTTAGGTTTTCAAACTTCTTTACATTTGTTACCTCCTTTAATCTGCATAACTACCCTGTGACATACTTGATATTATTATCCACATGTTATAGAAGACATTGAGGCTGAGAGAGAATAAATGACTTAACCAGGTCCCAAAGCAAATGAGAGGATTTGAACTCCGATCTTCCTGACTTTGTCTAACACTCTATCCACTGCACTACTTTAAGATCACCCACAAAATTCCTATGAGTTACGTGCAAAAATTTGTCTTTGGTTTATTGAAGGCTCCTATTAAACTACAACAATAACAAAAGACAAGGAAATCAAAGAACAGATATATGTTACATGACTAGCTTATGGTTCATATAGGAAGGCGTTCGTAAAGTTGGCACTCACTGAGATTCTTTTAAGGATGTGATAAGTGGTATATTTTTGTACTATTTAGGACTTCATTGGCAAAAACAACATCAGCAGCAATAACAATTTATGCCGAGAAATCCAAGGATTTTGGAAATTATCTTTCATTAGTAAATGGTGAAGCATTTGATTTAATCTGAAAAGTCACACAAAACTACCACTAAAAAAAAAAAAAACCAACCACAAGTATTGTGTAGGACGGACTAGAATAAAAAAGAGAAAAGGGGCTGGCATGGTAATTAGGTGGTTTTTAAAATAATCATGGAACAAGGTGATTAGAGTCTGGCCCAGGGTGATCCCTAAGGTAAAGGAGGGAAAGAGCATAGGGGTTGACCTTGAGAGTTTGATAGAATAGACCTGAAATGAAGGGTTAGCTCCTGTCACTTACTAGCTTTTTGCAATTCACTTCCCTTCTGTGGGTCTTAGTTTCCCTTGAAAATGGGGGGATTAGATTATATCATTTCTAAGGCTTTTTCTTGTGATAACATTCTATATTACCAGGTCTCTGGCAGCTGTGTCTAAGGTTTCTACGTATCTGAAATAATTGTAAAAAAGAACAAAAAACAAAAACCAGGGATTACATCCCATACAGGCAGAATGACTAGGGCACTCTATCATAGATAAATTACTTAAAGTTGTGATTATGGCCTAATAAAGTCACTAAAAGAGGAAGCAAGTATAATTAAGCAATAATGACCCAGTCACAAGTCTTTAGAGGACATGTAATGAGATGTTAAAGGCTTAAGGCTTGACCCTCTAGTTGGCCATTACAGGCTGGTAAAGACAGATAAACAGATCGTTATTGCTACTATAAACCTTTGAAGCTAATTTAAAAACACTGCTGTTCATCAGGTTTCAGCCCTGCTTCTCCTACTCATAAATTGTATAAAATTACAGCGCAGTCACAGGTCTCATTTCTTTTTGCTTCATGGTCTCCTAGATCAAAGAACTTCAGAACTAGAAGGGACCTCAGAAATCATCTGTCCTAATTCCTCTTAGACAGAAGAAAACTGAGGCCAAGGGATGGGAAATGC
This sequence comes from Vombatus ursinus, assembly GCF_900497805.2. Lineage (NCBI taxonomy): Eukaryota > Metazoa > Chordata > Mammalia > Diprotodontia > Vombatidae > Vombatus > Vombatus ursinus. The sequence continues at coordinate 2,113,419 of NW_020947062.1, read as the reverse complement.
TTTGTCCCAAGTCATAAAAGCTGGTGGTGGCAGACTTGGGAATAGAAACCTGTTTCTTGACAGTAGTCCAGTCTTCCAAAAAATGCTATTTAGAAGCAGTAAAGGTTAAGCAGGGGTTAAGAACACTTAAATATAATGTATTAATTGGTTTCCTGGTTTCAAGGGCCTCTGCCTGAAGGGATTTAAACAAATGTATCTAAATATGAAAGGCCATGTGATACAGTAGAAAGAGTTGTATTTGGTAACAAGCATTTGAATTCTTGCTGGTAGTTATGGAATCTTAGACATCTTAATCTTAATCACTTTGGACCTCAGTTTCCACATTTGTAAAATGTGTGATGTAAAATGTGAATCATCAACTGGATGATCTCTAGGGTTTTTTCCATCTCTAAATCTATGATACTATGAAACATACAGATCCATTAGTAGGCTCATAATGACATCATTTCTAGCAGGTTGAGTTCTGTTATACCATAGTGAAACAAATAGATTTAATGCCAGTTGTGCTGGCAGGAGAGCATACATAGGTCTGGCTTGGTGAAGCTTGGGATTAAAAGTTCAGTACACCTTATGAACTAGAAGCATGCAACTGGGGAAATCTTTTGTATGTCTTCAAGCTGATTATCACATTAACAAATCATTTTGTCACATCTGCCTTGGGGTCATTGAGCAGAAGGGTGATCACTGGTATATTTTCTGTCTCTTATTATCAGCATTTTTACCTCTAAGCCTTTACTAGAATTGGTGCCCTGGACTGGAATCATATGAAGAAAAAGGATATGCCAATGGAAAGCACACTAGTCTTGGGGGTCAGAGGGTCTTTGCTCAAACTGGGTTACTGCCAATACATTGCTGTGTGATGTTAGGTAAGGGGTTGTGATCGTTTAGTATTTTACTTCCATGGGATCATAGAGATCTAAAGAGAGATCGAAGGGACCTTAGACATCAGGGTCTAACACCTTCACTTTACAGATGAGGAGACCGGGACCCATACATATTAAGTGACTTGCCCAATGTCAGTCAACAAGGATTTATTAAGTGCTTACTATGTGCCAGGCACTGTGCTGAGAATAATTAAGTATTATTGTTTAATTATACCTGCTTCCTCTTTTAGTGATTTTTATTAGACCATAAACCCAACTTTAAGTAATCTATCTACAATAAAGTGTCCTGGTCATTGTACCTGTATGGGATTTTTTTCCTTCTCATAACAGTTATTTCAGAAAAAACAAAAACCACAGACATAGCTGTAAGAGGCCTTAGAACAAAAAAACAAACAAACAAACAAAAAAAAAAAAAGAAAGAAAAACAAAACCAGGAACTTCCCTCAAGGAATATTTTAAAGGGGAAGGTAACATGTAAATAGCTAGATAAATATGAGATATATACAGAGTAAATGGAAGTTAACCTAAAAGTGGAAGGCATTACCAACTGAGAGGATCAGGAAAGGCTTCCTCTAGAAGTTGGAATAAGGGAAGGAAACAAACACATATTAAGCACTTACTATGTGCCAAGTTCTATGCTAAGCACCTGGGGTTACAAATATAAGCAAAAATGAAGACAGTCCCTGACCTCAAGGAGCTTACATTTTAGTGGGGACAGACAGTACATTAAATGGAATTGAAAAAAGGATGGAGAGAGGGTAGTGAAGTTACCTAGCTCAGGGACATGATTTTGAAGTTCAGAAAGTCAGGAACACAGCCAGGAAGGAAATAAAGGCAGGCTGATCTGGGCCCTTCCACAAAATGGTGACTCCAAGAAGAACTCGCCAGTGGGAGGAGCAGGCCCAGAAATTTGAGATAACTTTTAAAGCAAGTCAGGGAAACTAAGAGACAAAAGTGAAGAAGAAGAGCTTTCCAGGCAAGGGGGCAGCCAGTATGAAGGCATGGAAACAAAATATGTGGTGTCATTTTTGAGGAACCAAAAGTTGACCAGTGCAGTTGGACCAAAATATGTGTAGGGGGGTAAGTCAAGGGTGAGTGGTGTAAGAACGAGGGATCAAGGGTGAAACTGAGATATTGAATCTCCATATAGTCTGAAAGAACAATGATGTGTTCAGCAGAAATACAGAAGATAAGAAAATAGGTAGGTTTGAAGAGAAAAGATAATGAGTTCTGTTTTGGACACACTGAATTTGAGATTCTTAATTGACATCTACTTGTCTTTGGTCATGATGTGCCTAGGCATGCAATTAATTTCTCTTACCTCTCTACCACCCTATATGTTGGTTATAGTCTATCTTTTCCTTCATGGATCAACTCAGATCTCAACTTTTTCATATCTCACACATGAATCCTTCCCTGAACCTGCAGCTAAAATTGATCTATCCCTCAGATTTCTTTATGGCATTTTGCTTGGACCTCTCCATTGAAGTAATTACTATAACCAGTTACTTTACAGTTAAACCATTGTGTACTTGCTCTTGTCATTAGACTATAAACTCCTTGAGAGCAGAATCCTTGTCATATCTATCTTTATATTGTCTTTGATCATAGTGACTTAAAAAATGGGGCTTACTAAAAATAGTTCACATTTATTTAGAGCTTTAAGGTTGGCAAATCAATTTACAAGTATTACTTTTTTTTTATCCCTACAACATCCCCTAGAGACAAGTGCCACCCAAATTAACACACAATCCAAGTTGAGCCTAATCATCATTGAAAACATATGTCCCCTTAAAAAGAAAATAAGAGGGGGCATATGGGTCATTCCCACAATAGAAGCTACAGGTGAGTGGAATATTCAACTACCAAACATTTTCAAAAAGAGAATTGAAAGAAAGGTGAGTATGTATAATTATAAAAAAAAGTCCAAATAATAAATTAATTCACCCAAGTTCCTAGGGCAAGACCAAACTATTATTGTTGTTGATGATGACATTTTAAGAAATTTCATTCAGGATTAAAAGAAGGAAACTAGAAGGATCATTGAAAATAAGAAGAGAGGACAAAACACCAAAGGCCTCAAGGGGCTAAAGATTAAGGAGATTATAGGGGCCTTTTGCTGGCACTGGGTACAGCTGGTGCTGATCAGCAACTCTATTGCATATGCTTGTGATCAGTCACAAAGGATCAGGGGCTTTAGTTGCAATCCCAAGGCTAGGAGGAGTCTTGATACATATGGCTATAAAAAGCAGGAGCCTTGCCTTGGTAAAGACCAGAACACAGAACAGGAGAGCAATGACCACACCTCCCCCAGAATAACACCACCTTAGAAGAAAACTTGCAAACACCAAGAATTAGCTACAAAAACAGCAGCTCAAAAAAGCCTCAATCTTGGGACAGTACCTCCCAATCTCTAGGTGAGTAGAGCACAACTTTAACAAAAAGTTCAAAGTAAAAAAATATGCTAGAAATATGAACAAGGAAAAAGAAAGGAAGGAGGGAAGGAAGGAAGAATTTGAATATAAAAAAGAAATGAGAATAATGCAAGGAAATTTTGAAAAGAGAATGAATAGCTTAGTAAAATAGGCACAAAAATTAATAAAATAACATCTTAACAAGCAAAATTGGCTAAATGGTAAAAGAGACAAAATGCCCTGAAGAAAAGAGCCCTTTTAAAAGCAGAATAAACCAAATAGAAAAGACAATATGAAAATTCAATGAAGGTAAGAACTCTTTAAAAATCAGAATTGGCCAAATAGAAAAATAGGTACAAATTAAGAAAATAAATTCTTAAAAATTAGAATGGGGTAGGTGGAATTTAATGTTCCATGAGACTTCAAGAAGCAATAAAACAATGTCAAAAGAATTAAAAATTAAAGAAAAGGTAAAATATTCTCAGTGAAAAACAAATGACCTGGAAAATAGATCAAGAAGAGATAATTCAAGAATTACTAGGCTACCTGAAAGCTATGATCAAAGAAAGAGTCTAGACATCATATTTCAAGAAATTATCAAGGAAAACTGCCCTGACATTCTAGAACCAGAGGGTAAAATAGAAATTAAAAGGATCCACTCATCACTTTCTGAAAGAGATCTCAAACTGAAAACTCCAGCATTATAGGCAACTTCCAAAGCTCCTAGGTCAAAGAGAAAGTACTGCAAACAGCCAGAAGGAAACAATTTAAACATCATGGGGTCAAAGTCAGATCACTCAAGATTTAGCAGCTTTTACCTTAAAGGAGAATATGACATTCCAGAGGACAAAGGAGCTAGGATTATAGCCAAGAATAACCTACCCAGTGAAACTGAGTATAATCTTTAAGGGGAAAATTAACATATAATGAAATAAAGGATGTTCGAGTATTCCTGATGAAAAAATCAGAGTTGAATACAAAAGTTGACTTTCAAACACAAGACTCAAGAGAAGCATTAAAAGAGGGCAGCTAAGTGGCACAGTGGATAGAGCACTGGCCCTGAAGTCGGGAAGACCTGAGTTCAAATGTGTCCTCAGATCAAACACTTGACACTTACTAGCTGTGTGACCCTGGGGCAAGTCACTTAATCACAATTGCCTAAAAAAAAGAGAGAGAGAGAGAGAGAAGCATAAAAAAAGGTAGACATGAAAGAGAAATCATAAGGGATTCAATGGAGTTAAATTGTTTACATTCTTATATAGGAAGATGGTATATGTAACTTTTAAGAACTTTGTCATTATTATGGCAGTCAGAAGGCATCTACATAAATTGTTTAGCATGATTTTGCATGATTTGCATATGTTTTACATGATTTTGCATGTGTCATTAATATATTATTTGCTTTCTCAGTGGTTGTGGGAGGGAGGGAGAGAATCTGGATCTCAAAATTTAAAAACAAAAAAAATTAATATAAATAAATAATAAATTAGGAAAACACACACACACAAAAGTGAATAGATTAAAACTCTCTAAAATGAAAGAGAATGGGAGACTGCTTAAGAAAACCCTACAATGTGCTGTTAACAAGAAAGTACATCTAAAATAATGACACATACAAAATAAAAATGACAAGCTGGAACAAAATTTAGTAAGTGTTAGACAATTCCAGGCAAGCAAGAATTGTATCATGGGATCAGATAAAGGAGAAGCAAAACTTGACGATGTCTAAAGAAATAAACAAAGAGACTTAGTATATATGGCAATATTGAATAAAACAATATTATTAACAGATGTATATGCACTAAATAGCACAGTATATAAATTCATAAAGAGATAACAAATTGCAGGAGGGAAATACAAAAAGACATAGTAATAGAATAATCACAAGAAACTTTGGTATTCCTCTCTCAGTTCTGGATAAAATCTAAAAGAAAAGGAAAAAAAATTTTTGAATATATTATTGAAAAATTTATATCTAAAAAAAATGTGATATTTTCTTGGGAACCTTAAAGAATATTTACATTTCTTAGCAGAGGAAACTTTACAAAAATAAACTTCCAGGAAACAGAAATTTTAGATACATATTAAAAGAGAGAAATATTAAACATATCCTTTATAAAATATAGTGCAATAAAAATTGTTGGAGGCAGCTAGGTGGTGCAGTGAATATAGCACCAGTCCAGGAGTCAGGAGAACCTGAGTTCAAATTTGGCCTCAGATATATAGCACTCACTAGCTGTGTAACTCCGAGCAAGTCACTTAACCCTAATTGCTTTGCCAAAAAACAAAAAAAAAAGTCATCATTGCATGGAACACAAGCCAAAGACCAATATGGAGACTAATAATATCCTAAATGGTGAGTAGCTCAAAGAACTAATCTTGTAAAAATTAAGAATTGTATTAAAGATAATGATAATTAGACAATATATGAAAATGGTTAGGAGGTACCTAAGGCAGAGGAAAATTATATCTCTAAAAATATACATATACAAAATAGAAAAACAAATTTATTAAACTGAGTTTGTAATTTTAAAATTTTTAAAAAGTAAAAATAGAAATTAAATTAATTAATCCAAAATAAGCATAAACATATTAAATATTAGATAACTAGATAAAATTAAAGCAAAAATCCTATAGAAATAATAAATAAAACTAAACTTTTTTATATGACTAAAAAGATTGAGAAATCTTTAGCTAATCTGAGCAAAAGAGAAAGGAAACTCAAATTACTAAAATTTTAAAAGTACATGATTTTTACAAAGAACAGAAAGTAAAAAGAATTACCAGAACCCACTATATTCCAGTCAAATTAATAATTTATTTTTAAATACATTTAATAGATTTTTTACATGATAACCATTTTCTACCTTTCCATTGTTATTTGTACTTTCCTTGTTTCAAAGAAGGATTATTAAGTAAAAACATCCAATACATATGATATATCTGAAATTAATCAATAAAAAATCATTTATTAAGTGCTTTCCATTTACCAGATATATGGATAAATTAAGAGGTAGGTAAGAGAGATGAGGGAAAGAGAGAGACAGAGACAGAGAGAGACAGAGAGAGAAATATTAAGCTTTCATTAAGTACAATGTGCCAGGTCCTGTGCTAAGTGCTGGGGATATAAAACCAAGAAAGTCCTTTCTCTCAAAAGGCTTGTGAAGAAAGCTAATACATTAAAGGGGGTGATGAGAATAGGCAATGAGGGGTCCCATAATGAGAGCAAGGCAATCTGTTTGGAGGTCAAGTATAATGTAAAGTGTGCTGGGAGGGAAGTGTTTTATATTTCCTTTACCTGACAGCATAATCAGAATTATAAATATCTAATACCTGATTACATTTCTGCTTAATTGGAATTGTTCAGTGAATAGTAACTTTTGTTCCAGCCTCTCATATTTATTCGTGTTTCTTTATTTTAAAAAAAATCCAGCACTGAGCTTAGCATTTGGGGGTACAATAAAAGACAAAAACAGTCCCCACCCTTCAAGGAGCTCATACTCTAATGGAGAAGACAACAAGTTAATAGGTAGGTACACACAAGATATATAGAGATACTCAATAGCAGGTAATCTCAAAGGGAAAACTAACAGATGAGGGAACTGTGAAAAGCCTCTTGCAAGGCTTGGACTTGAGCTGACATTGAAAGAAAGTCAGAGAACCTCCAGTTGAAGGGTCAATACTTTTGTGGAGTACAGAGTCAGAACTATTATCCATTATGAAGTGTCATGCTCTCTGAAGCAACCTTTCCTCGAGTGACTATTACTACTTCTTAGCTGCTTCATCTTCTAATGATTCAGTTTCTCTAATCCCTGCTGAATACAATGCTACTGATTTAATCTTTCATATGAATTGGTCCATAGAGCTGGTAGGGAGATATAGAGAGGTTTCTCACAAGAGTTTTTTCTCCTGAGGTCTTGGCTACAGCCCTCTGAACTAGAATTCTATAACCCTTAAACTGGTTTGATATATAATTCACTCATCATCAGACTAACTGATATTTATATTCATAGGTCTAGAAGTATGTCTGACTCCTTCAGAAAAACACAAATTCTGCCTTTGTGGCATCATCTGACTTCAGCCAATGGTCAAAGCATTATGATACTCTCAAAATTATTAAAGATTTATTCACACATAATATACTATTTTGATTGATGCAATCAAGGTGTCTGAGCATTTTAAGATTATATTAATTAGGGTGGAGGTAGAACCTTTATACTTCTCAGAATCCTGCTAATTTTTTCTTAACTTTCAGTGAATAATTTATTATATTCGTATAGTGCCATTTGTTTAGCTATTCCCCAGTGGTATGCACCTACTTTATTTCCAGTTATTTCCTACCACAAGAAGTGCTGCTTTACTAACACATTTGATTAAAGAGAAAAGAGAACACAATCAAATTTTCAAAATAAGAAATGAAAATATGAAATCACAACAGAAAAAAATAAAAAGAATTATCAGAACCTACTATATGCATATTTATATTCCAGCACAACTGCTATTTAATCAGAAATAAAGGATTAGATATAAAACAAAAAATAACTAAAGTAACATACTGTAAAAAAGAGATATTCAATAAACCAATTTCAAAAAAGGAAATTGAATGAATTACCAAAGTGGGAGGGGAAAAAAATCACTGGTCCAGATGGATTTGCAAGAGCATTCTATCAAACTTTTAAAGAAGGATAAATTCCTACATTACTTAAATTGTTTTATTAATTGAGAAATAAAATATTATTAAACTCCTTTTATGATACATATGTAGTTCTGATTTGTAAACTAAGGAAAAGTAAAGCAAACAAAAATGATAGAACTATGTTATTAATGAATATAAATTTTAATTTAAAAATATTACAGCAATTTTCAACAAAATTATCCTTTGTGATTCACTTGTATTGATGCAAGGATAATTAGCATAATTCAGCACATTAAAAACAAAATAGCATAAACTACATTATTATATCAATAGATGCAGAAAACATCTTTGACAAAAAAGCCTCACTAATTTATCAAGGGAGAAAGACAGGAAAGAAGAAAGGAAGGAAGGAAGGAAAAAGCATTATAAAGAATAGGCATTGAAGGACCTTTTTTCTTTAACATAATAAAAAAGTAAAACCAAAGGCTATGATAAAAAGCAGTAAAAACCTGAAGCTTTCCAAATAAATACCAAAATAAAGCAAGGATTTCTCCTTTCCCTACTGTTATTAAACAGTTATATAAATGTTGAAAATAGCAATTAGACAAAAGAAATAAATTAAAGACATAAATACAGGAAAAAATGATGGGCATGGGTCCAGTCCCAGCATAGTCCCAGGATGGGAGCTGCTTCCAGAGCTCTAGGCCCACAAATGGAGAGGGGAATTGAGCAGCTTATCAGAGGTGGATTGCAGGGATCTCTTTGCTGATGCTGAGGCAGGATTCTCTTGTTTTGCCCATGCTTGGACCTGGGTCACAGTTCTGGTTGACAGTCCTGGAACAAGGAGGAGTGCTGGCGTGGTGGAACTGGTGGTGGTGGTGGTGGACAGGGAATTCACTTCACAGTTCCAAAGCAAAAATTAGTGTTTGTGGTCACTCAAAGACCAGAGTATAGGCCAGGAAAGGAGTAAAAACCTTTCTTTTGATCATAACACCTTGGAAGAACTGAAAATTTACAGGTCCCTCGAAGTATCTCTGAAAATAGTTGCACAAATCTCTTGAAGTTTGGGACAGTACATTCTCCACACTGGAAGCAGACCCCTACCTTAACAAAGTGTTTAAAAGTCAAATAATTGGCTGGAATCATGAGCAAAGAGCACAAAAAAAGTCAGACCATAGAATTTTACTTTGGTGACAAAGAAGATCAAAACATACAACCAGATGACAACAAAGTCAAAGCTCCTACATTCAAAGCCTCCAAGAAAAATATGAATCAGTCCCAGGCCATGGAAGAGCTCTAAAAGGATTTTGAGAAGCAAGTAAGAGAAGTAGGGGAAAAACTGGAAAGAGAAATGAGAGTGATGCAAAAAAATCATGAAAAACAAGTCAACAGCTTGCTAAAGGAGACCCAAAAAAATACTGAAGAAAATAACACATTAAAAAAATAGCCTAACCCAAATGGCAAAAGAGGTCCAAAAAGCCAATGAGGAGAAGAATGCTTTAAAAAGAAGAATTGGCCAAATGGAAAAGGAAGTCCAAAAGCTCACTGAAGAAAATACTTCCTTAAAAATTAGAATAGAGCAATTGGAAACTAGGGACTTTGGGAGATTTTAAAAACAAAACCAAAAGAATGAAAAGATAGAAGACAATGTGAAAAAACTCACTGGAGAAACAACTGACCTGGAAAATAGATCCAGGAGAGAGAATTTAAAAATTATTGGACTATCTGAAAGCCATGATCAAAAAAAGAGCCTAGACATCATCTTTCAAGAAATTTTCAAGGAAAACTACCCTGATATTCTAGAACCAGAGGGTAAAATAGAAATGGAAAGAATCCACTGATCACCTTTTGAAAGAAATCCCCAAAGGAAAACTCCTAGGAATAATATAGCCAAATTCCAGATTTCCCAGGTCAAGGAGAAAATATTGCAAGCAGCCAGAAAGAAACAATTCAAGTATTGTGGAAACACAATCAGGATAACACAAGATTTAGCTGCTTCTACATTAAGGGACCACTGGGCATGGAATGTAATATTCCGGAGGACAAAGGAGACAGGATTAAAACCAAAAATCACTTACTGAGTTTTGCTGGGTATAATCCTTCAGGGGAAAAATGGACATTCAATGAAATAGAATTCTTGATGAAAAGACCAGAACTGAATAGAAAATCTGACTTTCAAATACAAGACTCAAGAGAAGCATGAAAAGGTAAACAGGAGAGAGAAATCATAAGGGACTTATTAAAGTTGAACTGTTTATATTCCTACATGGAAAGATGATAGTTGTAACTCATGAGACCTTTGTCAGTATTAGAGTAGTTAGAGGTAAAATATGCATATATAGATTGATAGATAGAGGGCAAAGGGTGAGTTGAAGATGAAGGGGTGATATCTAAAAAATAAAATTAAGGAGTGAGAGAGGATTATACTGGGAGAAGGAGAAAGGGAGAGGTAGAATGGGGTAAATTATTTCACACAAAATAGACAAGAAAAAGCTTTTACAATGGAGGGGAAGTGGGGGAAGGTGAGAGGGATTGAATGAATTTTATTCTCATCATATTTGGCTTAAGGAGGGAATAACACACACACTCAATTAGGTATGGAAATCTATTTTACCCTGTAGGAAAATAGGAGAGAAGTGGATAAGAGAAGGGGAGGATGATAGAAAAGAGGGCAGATTGGTGAGAAGATAATCAGAAGCAAACACTTCTGAGGAGGACAAGGTCAAAAGACAGAATAGAATAAATGGGGGTGGGATAGGATGAAGGGAAATATAGTTAGTTTTTCACATTATGACTACTATGGAAGTGTTTTGCATGACTACACATATATAACCTGTATCGAGTTGCTTGCCATCTGAATTAGGGTGGGTGGGGAGGGAGGAAGGGAGAGAATTTGGAACCCAAAGCTTTAAAAGCAAATGTTAAAAAATTGTTTTTACATGCAACTGAGAAATAAGATGTACAAGCAATGGGGTATAGAAATCTATCCTGCCCTATAGGAAAATAGAAGGGGAAGAGGATAAGAGAAGGAGGGATGAGAGAAGAGAGGGTATATTAGGGTAGGGGTATTCAGAATGCATGCTATCTTGAAGAGGGGGAGGGGAAAGATGGGGAGAAAATTTGGAACTCAAAATCTTGTGGAAATGAATATTGAAAACTAAAAATTAATAAAAAAAACAAAAAGAACCTATTCTTTAAGAAAAAAAACTCTTATAAGAACAAAATGAACACAGTAGCATAAAAATGGATGTAACTAAGAACTGGTCCAACCATTCTGGAAAGTAATTTTGAAGTATGTTAATAAAGTGACTGAAGTAGCTATGCTCTTTGACTCAGTTGTTCCATTGCTTGGCATAATCCCTAAGGAGATCAAAAAAAAAAAAGCTCTTATATCCAGAAAAAAAATATTCATAGTAGCACCTCTCTCTTATTGTAACAAGCAACTGAAAAAAAAAAAAAGTACATATGAAACACTTGGGGAATGGTTAAACAAGTTGTGGTACATGGGATATTACTGGAATAGTAAGCAGGAGTGTGCTGAAGCCAGCTTGAACCAGCTCTGGAGAATTGATTGTTAAATTTTCAGTGTGAACACAGTGTGAAAATACCACAAGGCAGGGTTTGATTTATTATCGTCCTATCTAGATTTAAGAAAATGACAAAAAAAAGTTGATAATGCAGATTAAACTTAAGTTATGCCATGTACATTTACTTTCTTAGTGCTGATTGTTAAACATTTCTAGCATATCCCTGACCATAATACATCATGAATATGATAATTATAAAAAATCATAGCAAAATTTGTGAATTGATGCAAAAGTATGTATGTAGAAACAAGAACAAACATCTGCAATGATTATTATGATGTAAAGTGAAAGAACACCAACAAAACAATTTGAACAATGATATAAAATCATACTTACCAAGCTTATTCCCAAAGAAGATGTAAAAGAAAACATCTCCACTCTACTCCTTAACAGACTAGGTGACCATAGGTATGGAATTCTGAGAAATACATAGATAAGTAAAAGAAATCAATAAAACTTATTATTTAAAAATGAATTTTTCCCCTAGCTACAGTTGTAAAAAGTATCTGATCTCATTCTCTTCTATTTTTAATGGCATGACTTTTTTTATATTCAGATTGCCTATCCTCAACTTACAAAACCAAGAATCAAAAAAAAATGGATGGTTACTATAAAAATTACAAATATCCCTATTCACTAGATGATAAAAAAGAAAGATCTTAAACACTAAAGAAAATGAACAATCCAAAAATAAACTACCATGAGGTGAGAGAAAATATTTTCCAGATGAGATTACAAGTGAAATCTATAAAATTTGTAAGGAGAAATTATTATATATACTAACAAAATATTATCAAAAATTTAAAAAAAATAAATTATACCAAACATTTTATGGGATAAATATGGACTTAAAGTCTTAACTAAGGAGAGATAAAACAGAGAAAGAGAATAAAAATCAGTATCATTAATAAATATCAATATCAATGCAAAAGATTTAAATAAAACCCCCAGCAAAAAAAAACTATAATAATAATTCAAATTCCTAAAATAAGTGGCAGGTCTAGGTTCCCAGAGACAGAGCACCTCCCCATATTTATATTCAAGGTCCTAGTAGTAATTGTTTTGAGGAAAAATATACTCTTCCACCTCACCATAACCAGACACCCACAATTATGACACAATTATGACATCTTAAAAATAGCCATTTACTTAGCAACAATGCAAAAGAAATAGTAATCAAAGTGCATGAACTCATATTAAGGTAAATGTATAAATCACAACTCACACATAAACCTGGGTCATAATCTCCCATCAATTCTCTAAATATTTGTGGAAGAAAATCAGAAATCACTTAGCCGAAGCTAAGAGCTAAGAAATGCCCGATTGTAAATCTCTACCTATTGGAAATAAGCTGCTTATTAGAAACCTCAAACTGGATGTCCTGAGACATTTTAACATCAAAATGTCCACAACCAAACTCATTATCTTTCCCTTAAAACCTTCACTTTGCCCTAACTATCCAATCATTGTTAAGATTGCCACCATCCTCCCAGTCACCCAGGCTTATCAGCCTCAAGTCCTCATTCTCACCCCCATATCCAATCTGTGACTAAGTCCTATAGATTCTACCTTCTCAACATCTGTCAGATACACCCCATTATCATTATTAACACTTCCATCATTTTGATGTTAACCCTAAACACCTCATGCTTGAATTATTGCAATAGTCTTCTGCTTGGTTTCCCTGCCTCAAAAAAAGTCTCTCCCCACTCTAGTCCATCCTCCCTTAGCTATCAAAGTGATCTTCCTAAAGCACAGTTCACTCAATGTCAATCTCCTTCTGCCTCCTCCTATTGCATAAACTACAGTTGTCTCTTCCACATCATGACTTTCCCCATGGTGGTTTTGATATATCACAGGTTGACATAAGGAATTAAATAGGAAAATTGGGGGAGTTTTGTGTAAGCTTCAAACAGCACAGAAAGGCCAGGAGATGACACAGAAAAAGTTTAGAGATTCAGAAATGCATAAAATACATGTATAGTACTGTTACTTAACATTAACCTACATACAGCCTATTACCAAATACTTAACCCAAATTTTACAATAAGGTGCTGTAAGTACCCCATAAAAGAAAAAAAGAAAAAAAATTCAGACCTTCTCTGATATGAAAGGAGGGTCAAAAAATTTATGTGGATTTTCTAGATCATGGGGGCACTGTACCCCTAAACTCTGTGATGTGGAAGGGATAACTGTACAGTGGTTCTCTATTTCCTCCAGGATCAAATATAAAATTCTTTTTGGCTTTTAAATCCCTTCTCAAATCTATCCTGCCCTACAGGAAAATTGAAGGGGAAGAGGATAAGAGAAGAGGGGAAGAGATGGAAGGGAGGGCAGATTAGGAGAAGAGGTATTCAGAATGCATGCCATTTAGGAGTGGGGGGAGGGATGAGATGGGGAGAAAATTTGGAACTCAAAATCTTGTGGAAGTGAATGTTGAAAACTAAAAATAAATTAACTAATTTTAAAAAAAGAAAAAAAAATAAATTTCCTCTCAACCTGAAACCCTCCTAACTTTTTTTTTCTTCTTACCCTTTAATCACCTCAATGTACCCCCATGATACAGTGATACTGGACTCTTCTATTCTTTACACAACAGACTCTATTTCCCAACTCTATGAATTTTTACTGACTCTTCTTCATGCCTGGAATACTCTTTCTCCTCATGTCTACTTCATTGCTTCCTTCAAGTCTAAGCTTAAATCTCAACTTCTACAATAAGCTTTTCCCTGTCCCCCTTAACGCTAGTGCCTTCCTTTTGTGATTTCTTCCAACTTATTTTGTATCCGTCTTGCCATATATAGTTTGTTTTGTTTTTTGTTCTTACTTTTCCATGAGATTGTGAGTTCCTTGGGGTCAGGAGATGTTTTTATCTTTCTTTGTCTCTCCAGGATTTATCACAGTACCTGGTATATAATAAACACTTAATAACTACTTGTTGATTGTTGATTGACTGAAACACTCTGTCAAGTGGCTCCTGCAAGCTGGAATCATTCCAATAGTTCAGATTTTCTATCCCTTGATGTGTCTTCAGTCTTCACTCTAAAATCTTATGACTAGCATCCTATATAAGGTTCTTACATCTTCAGAGGCTTAGAGAGCCTATAATTACTTGGTGACTCACATTTTATTGAAATAACTGACTAAATTTTACCCATGAAATCACCAGAGATTTTAATACCATATTTTAATATCCATAGTTATATGATTTCTCATTTTGTGAGTTTTAACCTTTTCAACCACAAAACAGTTTGATGTGGGATCATAATGCTCTGTAATTCAAAAATCTTCAAAATGGTCCTCAAGCCCATTTTATGTACTTGAACTCCATTTTTTGTTCTCATATTTTTTCTAGTTTCTTTTAATTAATTAAATTTTATTTTTCAACATTCACTTCCACAAGATTTTGAGTTCCAAATTTTCTCCCCATCTCTCCCCTACCCCCACCCCAAAATGCTGTGCATTCTGAATACCCCATCCCCCAATATGCCCTTCTTTCTATCACCTTCCCCTTTTCTTATCTCTTTCCCCTTCTATTTTCCTGTAGGGCAGGATAGATTTCTATACCCCATTGCCTGTATATCTTATTTCCCAGTTGCATGTAAAAACAATTTTTAACACATGTTTTTAAAACTTTGAGTTCCAAATTCTCTCCCTTCCTCCCTCTTCACCCATCCTCATTGAGAAGGCAAGCAACTCAATACAGGTTATACATGTGTAGTTATGCAAAACACTTCCATAGTAGTCACATTGAGGAAAACTACCTATATTTCCCTCCATCCTATCCCACCCCCCTGTTTATTCTGTTCTCTCCTTTAATCCTGTTCCTCCTAGAAAGGTTTTGCTTCTGATAACCCCCTCCCCCAATCTGCCCCCCTTTTTGTAACCCTTGTGAGACCTTTATCCCTTTCCTCTCAATTTTCCTGTAGGTTAAGATAGATTTCCAAACCCAATTGAGCATGTATGTCATTCCCTCCTTAAGCCAAATACAATGAGAGTAAGATTCACTCATTCTCTCTCACTTTCCCCCTCTTCTCCTCCACTGTAAAAACTTTTTCTTGCCTCTTTTATGTGAGATAATTAATCACATTCTACCTTTCTCTCTCTCCTTCTCCCAGTACAATCCTCTCTCACTCCTTAATTTTAATTTTTAGATATCATCCCTTCATATTCAACTTACCCTGTGCCCTCTGTCTATATGTATTTCCTCCAACTACCTTAATACTAAGAAAAGTATCGTGTTACAAATATTATCTTTCCATGTAGGTATGTAAACAGTTCAACTTTAATAAGTCCCTTATAATTTCTCTTTCCTGTTTACCTTTTCATGCCTCTCTTGAGTCTTATATTTGAAAGTCAAATTTTCTATTCATCTCCAGTCTTTTCATCAAGAATGCTTGAAAGTCCTCTATTTCATTGAATATCTATTTTTTCCCCTGAAGGATTGTACTCAGTTTTGCTGGGCAGGTGATTCTTGGTTTTAATCCAACTCCTTTGACCTCCAGAATATGATATTCCAAGCCTTATGATTCCTTAATGTAGAAGCTGCTAAATCTTGTGTTATCCTGATTTTGTTTCCTCAATACTTGAATTGTTTCTTTTTAGATGCTTGTAATATTTTTTCCTTGACCTGGGAACTCTGGAATTTGGCTATAATATTATTAGGAGTTTTTCTTTGGGGATCTCTTTCAAGAGGTGATCGGTAGATTCTTTCCATTTCTATTTTACCCTCTGGTTTTAGAATATCAGGGCAGTTTTCTTTGATAATTTCTCAAAAGATGGTCTCTAGGCTCTTTTTTTTTAAAACTAGGCAATGGGGTTAAGTAACTTGCCCAGGGTCACACAGCTAGTGTCAAGTGTCTGAGGCCTGATTTGAATTCAGGTCCTCCTGACTCCAGGACCAGTGCTTTATTCACTGGGCCATCTGGCTGCATCTAGACTCCTTTTTTGATCATGGCTTTCAGAGAGTCTAGTATTTTTTAAATTATCTATCCTGGATCCATTTTCCAGGTCGGTTGTCTTTCCAATGAGATATTTTACATTGTCTTTGATTTTTTCATTCCTTTGGTTTTGTTTTATAATTTCTTGCTGTCTCATAGAGTCATTAGCTTCCATTTGCTCCATTCTAATTTTTTAGGACTTATTTTCTTCAGTGAGCTTTTGGATTTCTTTTTCCATTTGGCCAATTCTGCTTTTTAAGGTATTCTTCTCCTCACTGGCTTTTTGCACCTCTTTTGCCATTTGAGTTAGTCTATTTTTTAAGCTGCTATTGTCTTCAGTATTTTTTGGGGTCTCCTTTAGCAAACTGTTGACTCACTTTTTCATGATTTTCTTGCATCACTCTCATTTCTCTTCCCAATTTTTCTTCTACCTCTATTACTTGATTTTCAAAATCCTTTTCTGAGATCTTCCATGGTTTGAGACTAATTCTTATTTTTTCTTGGAGGCTTTGGATGTAGGAGCTTTGACTCTGTTGTCTTCTTCTGGTTGTATGTTTGATCTTCTTTGTCACCAAAGAAAGATTCTATAGTCTGAGTTTTTTTGTTTTGTTTTGTTTTCTGCTGTTTGTTCATGTTCCCAGCCAATTACTTGACTTTTTAACTCTTTGCTAATGTAGGGCTCTGCTTCCAGTGTGGAGGGTTTACTGTCCCAATCTTCAAGGGTTTTTTCCAGCTGTTTTCAGATAAACTTTTAGGGACCTATAAATTTTCAATTTTTCCAAGGTGGTATGATCAAAGCAGAGGTGTTTACTCCTTTCCTGACCTGTGCTCTTCTCTGTGAGTGACCACAAGCTTAAAGCTGTAAGGAGAATTCATTCCCTCTCCACTGCTGCCAAAAACTCCATCACAAGCTCCGCCATGCCAGCACTCCTCCTCACCCCAGGACGGCAACCCAGATCCAAGCATGAGTAAAGCAAGGGAATCCTGCCTCAGCACCAGCAGAAAGATACCTGCAATCCCCCTCTGATCACTCTTCAAGCCTCACTGTTCAAGATCTCTGGGAGCAGTCATTGCTGCTGCCCTGGAGCTACACTAGGGCCAGGGCTGGACCATACTCCTCTCTCACCCAGGTCCAACAGACCCTTCCCACTGACCTTCTAAGTTGTCTTTGACATTTGTAGGTTGAGAAGTCTGGAAACTGCCACAGCTTCCTGTGATTCAGTCCCTTGAGGCCTGCTCTATGTTTGCTGAGGCCTGGTCTTTGCCAGTGGGGCCCACATTGAACTTCACTCCTCTCCCAGCCCAGTGCAACAGACCTTTCCCATAAACCATCTAGGTTGTCTTGGGCTGGAAATTTGTTTCATTCTGTCTTTTTGTAGATTCTGCTGCTCTAGGATTTGTTTAGAGCCATTTTTTACAGGTATTTGGAGAGGTTTGGGAGAGAGCTCAAGCAAGTCATTCCTTTTACTCTGCCATCTTGGCTCCACCCCCTCTAGTTTTTTAATAAATAATTTTTTTCTCTGCTCCTTCAAACCATTATATCATTCACATATAAGTGAAAAATCCTTCTGCTTTGTTAAAGGTATTTTGAATTGTAATATTTATGTGACAATTCATTTTCTGTTCAAAACTTCTCAAATTACATCAAGTAGTTGCATTTCTTCATTTGTGTACTTTAATAGTTGTCATTAAACCGAAGCTCTTTTCCTATCCCTTTTGGATGATAAAATGTTCATCTATAACAACAGCAACATGTGCAACCTTTGACAGTTGATATAATTAATTTTATTCACATAGAAATATTTTTTCTGCCCCATTTGAGGATTAAGTTATTTCATATGAATGGAATTGTATCTTAAAGGAAAAGTACATCATCATATTAACATTTTTAATAATTGATAACAATAAAACCCATGCTTTAATTCCTTATCAGTTCAGTTGCAAATGATTTTGTCTTAAAGATAATTGTGAAAGGAAAATAGCAGAGCAGAAAAATTAGGCTTTCCTGAAATGTTTCAGTATTCTCTGAATCAATAATACAAGTTTGGGGAGTGTGTTATCATCTTTTTCTATGAGTAATGAGGTAAAATTTCCTCTTAGTTTTCTTTGAAAGTAGTAAAGAAAATCCCATTAATCATCTTTCAGTACATAGACCATCCATAGTTTAACATCAAGGCCCAATAGTGCAACTACTAGGCCCGAGTGGCTGGGGCATTGAATCCACTCCCTTCTCCACTAACAAACCCATCTCCTTTCAATCCAGACCCACAGTCTTAATTGGATTCAGCTTTGGGGAACCTGGTTTCTAATGAAAGCAGGATTAAGGTTCCTTTTCTTATAATTTTTAGCTTGTTAAGTCTACCACCTGGGCCTCTCAAGGACAAATTATTTATAGCTTTACTATGGCTCATGTCTAGCATCTCCCAAAAGAAGATAATAGAAAGGTACTCAGTGTACAATATGAGTGAGGTACAATATGATTAAGACCTAAGCAGGGTCTGGATCAGGCCCAAGGATGTGATACAGTAGGTGTTTTAATGATATTTGCAGTAACCTCATTAGCTTAGTTTTAAGGTTATACTGTTTTAAGTGTGTTATCTCAAGGATACAAGGGAGATAGAATAGAAGGAAATGAATGAGAATCCTTGGTCCTTAGGACTGACATACAGGATCCACTAATCACTAAAAAGAAATTAAGAACGAGGAAGATTGGAACAAGATAGCCAAAGGTTGAACCTATACACTGATATGCCAGCACAGAAAGATTGTATATGTGGAATTGTAAGAGATTTCAAAAGCCCTTTGTCTTCATTTGTAAACAAACCTGAGGTAAAGAGAAGATAAGTAAGTAACTTGCCCAAGGTCACACAAATCATAAGCAACAGATACTCCCCATCTCCTGATTGAAGCTTGTACAGAGCAGGTGAAGGGCTATGCTAATGGCAGTCAATGATATAAAAAACAGGGTAAATAGAATCGGAAGTGAGACATTGAGAGCTAATGTTTGAGTGACATTTGGGGAGATTTGAAAAAGGAGAGAAGGCTGTTAGTGTCTAGTAATGGGAAGAAGTAGGATGCAACAGAACATAAGGTCTTGTAAACAAAAGGGCAGTTGAACTTGAGCTATGGACTCTCAGCAAGCCCATCTGGTCCCCCATAGGTATTATTCAGAGCTGTGAGCTCAAAATACTGAGATATCTAGGTTTTTCCTACTGTATCACCCTACATGTCTGGTTGGAAACAACTTAAGGAGTATCTGGAAATAATAGAAGGATGTTACAGTGTTAGGACTGGGAGGGATGCTAGAATTGCAGAACACAAAACATCAGAGCTATAATGGGCCTTAGAATCATAAAACCATAGAATGTCAGAGTTAGGAAGAACTATAAAAATCAGAGTCCAGGGATTCTTAATCTATTTTGTGTCCTAGATGCTTTTAATTGAAGGAAATTCTAAATGTTAGAGCTAGTAAAAAAAAAACAGATATAGTTGTTTTTTCCCAGTCATCATACTCAAAGGGTCTGTGAAACTAAGGTCATGGTCCCCTGATCCAGTCCAAATCCTTCCTTTAAAGATAAGAAAATTGTGATCTAGAAAATTAAAGTAACCATTTTTGTTGTCCAAAGTAACAAAGTTTATTATCATATCTGGGCATAGGACCAGGCCTCCTGACTTCTATTCCAGAGCTCTTTGTTCTGCACTGGGCTAAGGTAGCCTTTGGCCAGTTGCCAGTCATATATGGCCTTGGACACAGTAGGCATTCAGTAAATCTTATTGATTTTTAATTTGAATAATATCAACCTTATGTCATGGTCATGGTTTTGGTTGACATTCTATTTCTTCCACACGAACATAGGATTAATAAGTTTTCCCTAGCTTACAGAATGATTTTCTTATCTTCATACATTTATTTGGATAGCACTTATTATAATAACTCCATATGAAGTAATGGAATAGAAGTCACAACACATTAAAAGATAAGTGGAGATGGATGTATATAATAGAAGATAGATAGATAGATAGATAGATAGATAGATAGATATTCAAACATAGAAATGCTGCTGAGAGAAAGGCTTCTACTATAGAAGTATCTGCCACTCCCTGGTCTCTACCCAGACATGCAATCCTGGACCAGGTTCACTGATAGGGGTACCATCCTTTGGCTCATTATCAAATGTACCCCATCATCTTGAGGATAATGTTAATTGTAGTAAAAGTTATGTCTCATATCTAAGGATCCCCAAAGGGGAAAGTAAAAGAGATACAATATGAATCATTTATATGAGAAGCAGTTTCCCCCCACACTCTTAAAAAAAAGAATGCTAAGCAGAAGAGAATCACTCAATAAGTTAATAGAATAATTTAAACAGGATTAACAAGCTACAGTACCTCTAGAACGTAAAAGTGGTTTTACAATATTGAGAATTAGGCTTTTCACATTTTTTCTTGGCACTGGGCTGGTCACACTTAGTACTTGTCTGATACTGAAATGGCCATACTGGGTCAGCTCCCTCCCCCCCAACCTTTTAATTTGGTTATTAGCTGCCCTTTTTGATGCAGTTGTTTCCTTCGATATCAGCCATTTCCACCTCCAGGAACACTACAATTGGCAGGCACTCATAGGCCTCCTAGAACATTTTCATACTTTTCAGGACTCAAGCTTGCCACTTGAAAAAACCCATCTCAAGACTGGTGCTTAGTCACTCACTTGTGGAAAGAAACAAAAAGGAAAAAGTCCAAAGTAGGCTCAGGCTTAACTAGGAAGGACCTGGGCTCAGTCAGACCTAAATGGAGTTAGGGAGGAGAAGTGGGGCTAGCCACCCTCCCCTATTCAACTTTATGAAGGCAGCTCAAAGCCCTACTCATAACTCAAAGCCAAAAGGAAGAGAGAAAGACTGAGGAATATGCCTTCTCTTTTGTATATCCACTGAGTAAGACCCAAATGTCAACAGGGAAATTTTCATTATCTTAACATCACAAACCCCTGAGTCATTAACTCTTCTGGCTTAATAGCCATCTCCCGGGGCAAACCTCACAGTGATAATACCTAGTTTCTGGAAGCAGGCCCTCCTCAAGCTTCTACATGGTCAGCTGAAACCAGGAACGGAGATTTGGCATGCTCCTTGGAGGGAGAGGGTATTTTAACATATATTTTATAGTATCTTCTGTATTTATATCACCTTTATTTACAACTATATTCTTCCCCTTCCTTTTCTCCTACTAGAAAGGTTATTGCTTATGTAATGGTAACTGTGATTGGAAGTGTTTGGCCCTCTGTCTTCCTTTCTCAATTCTTTTGCAGCCCTGGATCCCACCCTGAGGGGTTGGGGCTCCTTGAATCTATAGTGGAAAATAAGGGTTAACTAGTTTTGTCTTAATATCAGTATTTAAAACCTAGAATAACAGTAATGAAATATACACACATACACACACCCATGCAGGAGTGCCAGTGTGTGCAAATGCACACACACAGACACACACACACACACACACATACACACAGACACTTTAAAGAAACTGATAAGCTTTGGAACAAATATACACAGTTCACTGGAGGGAGAGAGGGACATGAAATGTGAGAGACGAAACTTCATCATTATCATTCTCAGCAAACACAGAAAGCTAGTGTCTCCTAAGTTAGCCCCAGGTGGCTTGAACATGGTTTAGCCCCTTATAGTAGCAGCAACAGCAGCAATTGTGGCAGCTGGTTCTCAGAAGCTTTGCCTTGCTTTCTTGCTCTTTAGGTTACGGTTGACCTGTAATTGAAGCATTTGGGCCCAAAAGCTCTGGGGAGGTGGGAGGTAGGGGGACCTGCAACAGCTTCCCTAGTTTACATCCTTGCTTCAGTGGAAATCCTACTAACTTTGTGATCCTTACCACCCCTCTGATTCAATAGCCTTTATCTCCCTCTGATTTCATCCCATTGAGTGAGAGATCTATTGTTCTTCTATTCTCTCTTAGGGAGAAGAGGGACTGCCCAGTGAGCCTCATTTCCAGGTAAAGTATAATGAAGGACAAAAAAAAAAGCACAGGGTGTGGGGTGGGCTGTGTGTGTGTAAGTGGTGGGGGGGGGGAGTTTAGTCAGATTAATTGGCATTAAAATTAACTAACATCAAGACTGTCTGAGAACATATACAATGTTCCAAACCCATAGTCCCTCACCTCTTCAGAGGAGAGAGGAAAGCAGATAATTTTAAAAAATTATTGAGAAATTTGGATTCATGAATTGAATCACAGCTCTCTATTAATACTTTAAAGTTTAGGGGAAAGCCATTTATATGATTAAGACCTTAAACAATGGAAAATAATCTCCTGTTTCTTAATAAATATGTAATGACCTTGGAAAACTACTCACTATATTAGCCAATGTCCATTAATGATCCAACATACATGGAGCAGGGAAGGAAAAATACTGGTCTAGATTAAAGTCTTGCCCCAGTGCAGCTAATTTCACTGCAAGAAGATGGAAAGGGGGTCGATATCTAAATATGCAAAGAGATGTATAATTCAACTGTGTTGTCACCCACCACATAAAGAGGGTGCTTTTAGGAAAAAAAAAAAGAAAGGAAAAGAAAGGAACTGAGAATAAGAAAAAAGTTTCTGACTTTCGTTAACCTTCTCTTATAGTTCAGGTTATTTCTTTAATGCATTTATCTGCTTTAAAATTGTCTCCTTAGCCTCTCAAGGGAAACCAATATAATACACCATCACATTTCTCACAGGAGAAAAAAGAACACTTACTCTTAATAGGTGGCAATTTTGCCAGATGTTATTGACATAGTAAGTGCGAAATTTCAGTGATACTAAATGCAAAGTGCAGCAGATTAGAGAACAATGGAACAAAGTGCAAAATGAAGTTTCAAAAGCAGCAGTGTCAAAGTCAGAGAAGGTGTGAAAAAATTACATTTTAACAACACTATTAAGAACAAGTTTACTAATTACTGTATCTGGCACAAATTTCAAAGTAAATTCCAAAGACTCTGGGAAAGTTTTAAAAGTGTTATTTTTCTTTGTCATCAGCATTTCTTTGTTTCGCATTATGCACTGTGGCAGAGACAGCACATAGTAAGGACTAACTGGATCAGACCTCCAGTTCTCACATGTGCTGCTTAACCATTGCCTGAAGTGGCATCTCTGCTATTCTGTCCTCCTTGATAGAAGAAACGTAAGTGGTGTGTCTTAAAATAAAGCCTAAAGATGCTATTCATTGACAATCAACAATTCATTTGTTCTCTCTAGACCTCAGTTTCCTCCATTTTAAGATGGAACAGTTGGCTGTATGGCCTCTCTAATGTCTCTTCTAGCTGTGATGTCCTATGCCTCTGGTCACATTTTAGAAACTCAACTACTAAGAAAATTTTGCATGTATGTCTCCAAATTCCTTTTCAGCCTGTGTGTATGTAAAATATAGGAGAGATTAGTATAGAATAGGATAGTGTAACACAATGCAGCATAATGAAATGTAACAATATAATGTAACATAATGTAACATGACAATAACATAATATGGCGAAACATAACAATACAAACTATAACATGACATATAACATAATAATACAACATAAATTATTATTAGTAAATGCTTGTTGACTGATTGAAAAGATACACTATGTTCACAGATAGGAAGATAAAGAATATATACAAAACAATACATATCAACTGAAGCCTGACAGCATATGTTCCACCCCTCTTTACCTTTACAAAGAAGAATAGGAGAAGAACAGAAAATTTTAATAATATATTGAACAATTCAGAAATATTAGATCTGATTTGATTTGTAGAGGTAGAAATAACAGGAATGTATGTCAATGAAATCAATAAATAAGCATTACTTAGGACCTTCTCTATGCTAGGGACTCTGGAGGGCCCCAGAGATATTAAGGCAAAAATGAAACAGTCCCTTACTTCAAGGATCTTATATTCTATCAGGAAAACAAGATGTACATTAGCAAGAATATACAAAATAAATATGAAGTGATTTGGGGAAGACTGAGAGGGTACTAGCAGGGAGGAGGATCAAGGAAGACTTCTTTAGAAAGGGGCACTTGAGCTAATCTTTGAAAGAAGTTAAGTAATAATAATAGCTCTCCGTTATAATGTGCTTTAAGGTTGGCAAAGCATTTTAAATACTTACCTCATTGGATCTTTTGGTTTGTTTGTTTTGCTTTGCTTTGTTTTTTTAGAGGTTAGCTCTCTACCTCTCCCAGGCTGGATGTGTAGTGGCCAACCTCAGGTTCCATCCCACTATTGATCATCAAGGAAGCTTTGACCTCATCTGTTTCTAACCTGGCTCCATTCTCCCTTTCTTAGGCAGGCCTACTACAATTAGAGCTTCCACACTCAATAAATTCACCAGTTTCAGCCTCCCAAGTAGCAGGGATTATAGGTCCATGCCCAGCATTTCATTTGATTCTAAGAGATAAAGGCTAGAAGAAAGTCCATTCCAGGCATGGGGAACAATGAAGTGTGGTGGGAGATGGCATGTAATGTTTGAGGAACAGCAAGTGGGCAGACTTGGCTAGATATAGAATGTGAGAAGGGGGAAAATGCATACTAAGTACAATGGGGGAGTATGAGCATTCACAGTATACTCAGATGATGCAATTCCGATTTCTAAGTGGCTAGAAAGTCAACTTCTAGAAAGACATGATGATGTGTAAAGTGCCTTGCTCCTTGCTAAGAGACTAGTCAGCTCGCAAACATTAAAAATTGCAGAACAGTTACTGATCTGCATTGTTACAAGGAATTTCTTTTGTTGAAATTCAGAATACCATTAAAACCACATATATAGATATATACATACATATATACACACACATATATATACACATAAATGCATATATACATGTGTGTGCACATATTCTCTGTCTCCTCTGTTTATATATATAATTATATGCTCATGTATATATGGATTTGTGTGTATATATGTACATAAACCTATATCTATATATCATATCTTTGTAGATATGGAGAAGTATATCCTGGCAGTTTATGCATACATCAATGCATTTACTTCAGTAATTCAAGGATGTGTGATTTCATGTATGTGGCTACTCTTTGTACTGGTTCAAACTACAATTCCTATAAACCCTTTTTTCCTATGTACATGTGTGTATGTGTGTATGTACATGTACACACACTGGTTATGAAAATAGCCTCCATGGATACATGCCAGGAACACTTTGTAACTTAAAGTCTTAAAATGATGCATTGTGGACTGAGAGGTTAAATGACTTTCCCATAGTCACACAGCTACTTCATATAAAAGCCAGTATTGATTTTCCTAAAGAGGAAAGAGAGATAGACAGAGAGAGAGAGAGAGAGAGACAGAGACAGAGACAAAGACAGAGACAAAGACAGAGACACAGAGACAGAGACAGAGAAACAGAGAGAGACAGAGACAGAGAGAATAGCTTTTGCACCAGAATCTGTTGTAGAGACTGAAGGACATGATTTCTTTGAAGAATTCAACAAAAATCACAGATCCATTGAAGAACCAAAGAAGAATGTATGTATATACAAACATCACTGTATCTATGCATCTTTAGATTAGATATCTATGTCTACATACATATAACTGTATTGATGCACTCTCAGATTCAATATCTATATGTATACGCATAGTTGTACTTATGCTTCCTATATGTATATATAGATGTATATATGTATATTTACATCTATATATATATGTATATGTACATATATATGTCACTGTATTTATGCAGCATCAGGTCATAAACAGCTCTGGATACTTTAGAAGAGTAGTGAACCTTAAAAGTTATGTAGTCCACTTGCTGCTGAGTGACTGAGTGTCTAATATATTGCCTTCTACCCATGGTCATTCAGCTTCTACCAAAAAAACTCTAGTCCAGTTCCCTTACTAAGTGACTGGTTACAGCTAACCACAAATAATTCATTCTCATTTTTCACACTGTGCTGACTGAGAAAACATCCTGTCTACATTGCTATTGTAATTATCAGTGGCAATAATTAATAACATGCCAATCTTCCACCCTAGGTCATGTACTGGATTTTATTCCAGAAAACAGAGTTGCACACTTGGACTTCCTAACCTTGTAACTTGCAGAGATGCTCCAAACTTAGATCATTTTGAATTCTTCCTGTGTTTCTCCCATCTCACAACACGGTTTTTGTGTTGATCTTGAAATCTTACCCACCATCCTTCCTTCTATACTTCCCAAAAAATTGCTCTAATTGTCAATGTCACTTCTTTTTTATATTGAATACTATGAATACTATAGTATTCATCTGATGCACAAGTTTTGAAAATGTATTAATACAACTAGAATCATTTAACAAAGAATTCTAAAGCTAGAAGTATCCTTAGAACATGCAGTGTTAGAAATGGAATACAATTTAAAGATAAACTTGCCAGTCATTGTGGCACACATCTGTAGTCCTCCTCCTAGGGAGGCTGACACTGGTGGATTACTTCAGCTTGGGAGTTCTGAGCTGCAGGAAGGCTAAAAAACAATCTAGTATCCGCACTAACTCCCACACCAATGTGGTGAGCCACATGAGAACTGGACAGCCCTGAAGTTACTTAAGGAGTTGAGAACTGGCCCAGAGTGGAAAAAGGGAGGAGGTCAAAGCTTCACTGCTGATCAGTAGTGGAACTGGGCTTGTGGGCTTGTGAATGTCCACAAGATAGGGAGCCTCATTTCAAAACAATGACAACAACAACAACCAACTCTTTCTTCCATTTGATAGAGGGGGAAACTGCAGCTCTGAAAGTGGAATTGTCATTCCAAAGATCATACAGATTCAATGACAGAATCTAGACTACCCAGATCTTCTCACTCCCAGATGTTATATATAAGAATACTGCAAATTTAAAACACAATGCCTCTGAAAGTCATTGAAAATATTTCATTTGTACACAACAAGAAATGAAAGGAATATATGATTGACTTTAACTTCAAAGAATTGGGTTGGTGGTGGATGTGGGAAAATGAGAAACACCAACTCCCTACAAAACTTTCCTTACCCAGGCTTTGACTTCCTTACCTAAACAGAAACAGGCCTCATCCCTAAGTGAACATACTCTAGCCTCAGACAATCCAGGGATATCTCAGAGGAAGCTCCTTCAATGACTGGCTTCAGAGAGGACTGGAGATGGGGTCGGGATGCGGGAATTTAGATTCAGAGGCTGTCAGCAGGAACACCAAAGCTCACCTCAGTTGCAAGGGCAGAAAAGATGGAGGGAGTTGATCCCCTTAATCAGCCATAACTCAGATCATGTTGGGCTTTATAGATGAGAACCACTGCCTTGAGTATTGCTTGGAGGCAAACAGGGAGCCAGAGTGACCTACATAGCTCTTGCAGAACGTGCTTGAAATGACTCATGGTCTTACTAGCTGAAGATTGAGTGGTCTTCATTTGTCAAGCCTGTAATTCTGCAAATGGTCACAGTGAAATATGAATGATTTCACTCAATCACTTCCCTGGCTGCAGAAAAGAAATATAGGTTAAGATAGGCTAATTCACCTTTCAAATTTTGCAGGGAATTCTCAGTGTAACATCATGCATTGGTTAAATCTTACATGTCTGAGATTTTACTGACTCACTTTTAGAAGAGGATGTCTGGGTTAGTGGAAAGGACACTGAAACAGGAGCTAGGAGATCTGTGTTCCAGTCCCAGCTTCAAGGCTTAAATTATTACATCATTCCTGAGCCACATCTATGAAATAGAGATTATAGTACTTGGACTATCAAGTTTAGAAAATTGTTGGGAGAAAGGTGCTTTCTAAATTGCAAAATATCACAGCAAAATGAACTATTATTAACATTTTATATAAATATGTGTATATATAAAAATCAACGATTTTGTCAGTATATTTACTGCCTTCACTGATGTAGATTTCCACTTCTCTAGATGACCTCCATTAGTTGCTGTGGTTAAAAAAAAATCCTCTGTAATACATTATGGTTCAAAAGCTGTTCTATCTATGTATTGTTATATCTATTTATCAATCTATCTTGTCTCAGTAATCTAGGATATATATATATATACACACATATATATAACACATATTCACACACATATTCATATCATATATATACATGACTATGTACATATGAAAGAGAGAAGAGGGAAGATAAACTAGACTCAGAATCAGAAAAACCTGGATTCTTGATTTACAACTCAGGCTTTGCAACTTACTAGCTATGTGACCATAGGTAAGGCATTTCACCTAAGGTCAGTCTCATTTCTTTATGTCTAGAGGAGATAATAGTTTCTTCATCCCAGAACTACTGTGAGTATCAAATAAAGCAAAGCACATGGTCAATTCAACAGAAATTATTAGCATTTTTACTCAGCTCTAGGACCAACAATCTGATTTGATCCAAAGACTGTGGGTCAAAGGATCATAGGTTTAGAGCTATCAGAGATCTTGGAGGTCACTGACACCAGCTCTTTTATATTAGAGAGGAAAAAAAAAACTGAGGTCCAGAGAAATTGACTTGCCCAAGGTCATATAGCTAGTAAGGGACAGAACTGGGATTTCATAGGGTCATAGATCTAGAGCTGGAAGGGGGCTCAGATACCATTTAGATCAACCTCCTCATTTTACAGTTGAAAAAAGGGAGGTTCAAGGAAG
Source organism: Vombatus ursinus (assembly GCF_900497805.2). Classification (NCBI taxonomy): domain Eukaryota; kingdom Metazoa; phylum Chordata; class Mammalia; order Diprotodontia; family Vombatidae; genus Vombatus; species Vombatus ursinus. Next base: position 2,084,335 of record NW_020947062.1, on the reverse strand, counting down.
ACTTGCCTAAATAAATACGGGTGGTAAGTAGCTGATATGAAATTTGAGTTCCTGAACAAGACATTCCATTTCCCTACCTGGGGCATTTTTATTTGCTGTCCCCTGATGTCTGGAATATTTTTCCTACTTATCTCTACTTCCTGGATTCTGTTTTCCTTCAACTCCCAGCTAAAACTCACCTTCTAAAGGAAGGTTTTCTCCTTCCCCCTTAATTTTAGTGCCTTCCCTCTATTTATTACTTCCTATTTATCCTGTGCAGCTAGGAGGCACAGAGTATAGAGTATGGGCCCTGAAGTCAGGAAGACTCATCTTCCTGAGTTCAAATTTGTCTTCAGACCCTAGTTGGATAACCCAGGACAAATCACTTAACTCTGTTTGCCTCAATTCCTCATCTGTAAAATAAGTTGGAGAAGGAAATGGCAAACCACTCCAGTATCTTTGCCAAGAAGACCTCACAAAGGGGGTCACAGAGTCAGAAATGACCAAACAGCAATTTTTAAGGAGGCAGCTAGGTGGCTCAGTAGATAAAGCATTGGGCCTGCTGGAATCAGGAAGACCTGAGTTCAAATCAGGCATCAGGCACTTACTAGCCATGTAACCCTGGGCAAGTCATTTAACTTCTGTTTGGCTTCATCCACTGGAGAATGAAATGGCAAACCACCCTATATCTTTGCCAAGAAAACTGCATAGACAGTGTGGTCCATGGAGCTACAAAGAGTAGGATGTAACTGAACAACAGCAAAATTTTTTTTTACCTTTATATAGATTGCACATAGTTGCCTATTGTCTCTGATAGATTATGAGCTGCTTGAGGGCAGAGATTGTCTTTTGCCTTTCTTTGTATTCCCAATGCTTACCTCAGAGTAGGCATATAGTAGGCACTTACTAAATGATTATTGACAGACTAACCATTGAGCTCAGGTCCTCTGACTATAGGTTCATTGTTCTTTTCACTGCACAACACTGCCTCTCAAATATTTGATACTTGAGTCAAATTGACCACTTTGAGTCTATACTGATAGGATTAATGTCCTTAATGATAAAGTACCATTTTCCCAACTACAAGAAGAAATGGAGTGTGATTTCTTTTCTGTGGAAGCAGCTCAGTTTCACAAGTGAGACAAGCCATCCACAGTAATTAAGCCTCACTTAGTATTAATCTTCTGACTCTGAACATACCAATGGCTGCTCCAGTCACATGGACTATATTACCCAGCTGAATATTTCTTCATGACTTTCTCCAGGCACTTTCCTTTAAAATAAATTTATCACACTCATCTATCTCTTCTTTTCTACATCATAACTGTGTTTTACTCTATCATATCATTTTTTAACCAGAAATAACATTAGTTCAAGTTCAAAAGTATACTGAGCAATTTGACGCAAGGCCAAACATTAGAAATAGTTTTAAAAAATAGTAAAAGATAGATTTGTCCGGAGGCCCATTTTTGTTAGAGAATAAAACCTTGACTGTCTAATTTTATGTGTAAAATTGTCCAGCTCCCTGTACAATTATAGCTACAGCTCTATACCAGGTCTTCTTGCCTTCATTCTCTCTATTCTCCTTTCTATCTTCCATCATGCTACTAGATTCATTTTCTTTGTCAAGAGACCTGGTCTTGTTCTTCCTCCTGGTCCTTGCCTTTCTTCCTGGTACTTGTCCTGGTCTTGTCTGGCTCAAAATCTTTCAGTGGTTGCCTGCTGCCTACTAAGCAAGTTCAAACTTGTTCACTGGCATTCAGGGCACTTTATCATCAATAACCATTCTATAGTTCTGTCCTTATCTCATATTACAGTCCTTCATGTACTCCATACTCCCTCAAGAACAAACCCTGTGCTTTCCTATCTCCCTGCCTTTCTTTATTATTGCTGTTCCCTATTCCTGTAATGCTTTCCCTCCTTGCCTCATCTTTCCTGTTGAAATCGTACCCACTGTTAAAAGTCAGCTCAAGTGCCACCTTTTCTAGGAAGCTTTCCTGATCTCTCTGTCAGTAGTAAGAGGAGGTGAAATGTGAATAGTGTTTCAAGCTTTAAAGAACACTTCACATTTATTATCTCATATGACCCTCACAATAACCCCATATGATTAGGAACTATAAAAAAAAAATGAGCCTCAAAGTAGTTAAGTGACTTTTTCTGAATTAGGCAACTAGTAAGTGACTGAGATAGGATTCTATCCCAAATCTTCCTGACTTCAAGACCTGTCCAGCAATGTATCTAATATACAATATAGCCTCTGTAGTAACCAACAGGCTATCCTCCCACATATACATGCACCTGAAAGTCAATAGTGTGGTATTTTTAGCACTTCTTTCATTGCTCAATTAAAAATGATCTTATTCTATTTTATGATAAATGCTATATACTCTATGTCAGAATAATGTTCTTACATGCATAAAAAATATATTGGAATACATGGAAGCCAAAAGTTAGTGAAAATAAAGGTGTGTTTTTCTCATCCAAGTTCATGGACCCCCTGTAATCCATCTATGAAATCCTTGGAGGTCCATGAACCCCACATTAAGAATCCTTCTTCTGGAAGGAAGGTATAGTTATCAGTTGTTAACACTGCAGATGTGAAGAAGTTTGAAAACTGAGAAAAGACCAGTGGATTTAGCAATAAAGAGATCATGGCAGACCTTGGAAAGATGCCAGTTCACAAGAGGCCAAAAAATGAGAAAATGAAGGTAATTAGTTTAGGTAGCTTTTCTTTCTAGGAGCTTGACTATGAAAGAAGAGAGAGAAATTTGGTCAATAGTTTGATGGGATGGTGGTGGCAAACGAAGGGTTTTTTAGTTAGTTTGTTTTTTGGGAGGGGCAAGTATAGCATTAAGAGTGGGAATGATCTGGTTGTACCTGAAGGTAGCAGGGAAGGAGATTGGATAAGAAGAAATTGAGAATTAGGAAGAGGGAGTGGTCAAAAGACCTAGTGGAGACAAATAGATTAGCTTTGGCAAGGAAAAAGCCTGGAGCAAAATAGTAGAAGTTGGGTGATGTTGTTGAGGTGATTAGAAACACAGAGTTAGGGTGGATATGTAGCTCACAAATGGGTTTCTCTTTTTAAAAATGAATTCTGAGGAAAAGTGCTTTACTAAGAGGAAGGGCGTATTAACAGTAAAGATGAGGAGAGGAGAGGAGAGGTGAAGAGGGAAGAGGAGAGGGGAGGAGTGGGGAGGGAAAATAGAAAGGGGAAGATAAGGCGGGGAGCAATGTAGACATGATCAGGGAAAAGTAAAAGAATTTGCATGAAGCAGTGAGGGCCCAGTTGAAATTGGGTTACAAAAATTGTTAGTGGACTCAGCATAGTTATATGACATCCTGCAGTCGAGTTAAGGAGCACATTAAGCAGGAGTGGAGAAGACGAATTGTGGAAGTAGTTCAGGCCTGGGTTTTAGAAAAGAATGAGCAAGGAGAAGAGTGACTGACAGTTGGAGTGAGGATGGAGAATAGATTTCAGTGGGGTGCCACACAAAGGCACGGGAAAGTACAGGAAGTTATAATCAAATGGGAAAATGTCAGAAATATAGTTTAGGGAGGTAGAACACTTGTATATAATGAAGAGATTAAGCGTATGACCTCCCTATGTGGGAACTGATGAGATTTGAAAAGCCAGGGTATTTGAGAGAAAATACACAGATAAGTTTTAAGTCTTCAAGTACAAGGGCAGTGTTTGGAATGGATAGAAAGACTGTGTCTGAGGTATTGAAATTGGGAAGGAAGAAAAATAACCTGGGGACTGGTAACCACCAGGATCTGTTTAGGCTTATACATCAGAGGGAATCTCAAAGATGGATGGGTCACTAAATCAAAATAGAAGTGAGAGAAGAGAAAAGTAACAATGAGGAGCAAGGAGCATCCTTATTTCATCATCAGTCCCCATTAGTATGTTAGGCCTGACAGAAGGAACAACTACAATTGAAAAAAGTGGCCAGAGATAGTCTCCAGGGACTAAATAAATGTCTGTGATTCCAGTCAGATGGAAGAAGTGTGAAAGAGTGATTTGCTTAAACAGAACAAGAGTTCTACAGGGCACAATGGAATGGAAGAGCAGAGTTGGATAGGAGCCTAAGAGGGCTGACATGGATGTCTGTGAGTAGGCAGGGACCAGAGATGACCACTTCTTGCCACTCATATGACCTCCTGGCTGCAGCAGGTCTTTCTCAGAAGGCAGGCTCTGCATTTAGGGGCAATGACTAGTGATGAAGAGCCTTGCCCTATTCTTTTCGGGTGGGACAGCTTTTGTCACACAGGATGGTCAATTGTGGATGGATTATGATCTGTATCAAAGCTTCCATTCCATTATCTTTTCCCCAAAGCCTATCCTTTTTCCGAATTTCCCTTTCACTGTGAAGAGCACCACCATTCCTCAAGATCACTTTCACCCAAATTTGACCATTTTAGTCATATCTTTATCTTCTCACTTCCCCTCATTCTATATCCACGTATCCAATCCTTTGGCAAATCTCATCATATCTACATCCACTTTTCTCAAATCTGTTCCCTTCTTTCTACTTACTTAATTATTTGCCATCATATTAGCTTCATAGTATTTGCCATCATAGTAGCTTCCTAATTGTTGTTCGTGCTTCAAGTCTTTTTTTTTCACTTGAATGTATTCTCCATATACTTGCCAAAGAGATCTTCCTACCATGTCAGTTCCCTATACTACAAATTTCAATAGCTCTCGACTCAAAATAATATTTCATCTTTAGCTCATCCTTTTAAAAATTCTATTATATGTAAGTTTTATTATGTATGTAATTGTTAGTATAATTATAAATGTACTATTTTATGACATGTATATTTTATTTACTGCTTTATGATGTATGTAATTATTAGGGTAATGATACATAATTTATAAATAAGTGATGATGATGACGTTCAGTTGTTTCAGTCAAATTGGAGAGTGAGATAATAATGTTTTCAGTAAAAGGCAAAATAAATAGAAAAAGTGTGTAGCCTCCCAAAGATTTTACTTGGGTAACATGGATTGTATAGAACATATACAGAGATCCTCTGCTTACCAGTTGACCATGTGGGAGCTTTAGGGCTGCTTCCAGCCATGCGATGACCCAGTGCCAAAATGGTTTGTCATTTTAGTATGATATGGCAAGTCTTTTGTCATCATATTGTTGTCCTATGCCGTCCTATGATAGCTGCAAGGGAGTGGTGTTTTATGTCTGCTAAAAAAAAAAAAGAAATAGTTTCTAGCTTGGGTCTCTTTGCAGCTCTGCAATTGGCAACATTTTCAGTAAGGGGTGGAGAAAGATAGTGCATCATGGTAATCCCACCCAGGTGGTAGCTAGTGCTGAGAGCTGTAACTAGGTAACCCCTTTGCCTGGGTTCCTGGCAGCTGATGCCTCTCTTATGTTTTCTTTCTTAAGTAGATGACCTTGTAAATTGGTTAAAAAAAAATCTGCAAGAACAGTGGAGGAGACATAGTCCACTAGAATGATTGGTTGTGGCAGTGCCAATAGTTGAAGTAGCCTGGGGGAAAAGAAATCTTCTGTATCAGGCAGAGTGGCCACAGGAAGACAGATTGGCTTTGAACAGTGTCATTTCAAAGTCATATGCAGAATGGTTAACTAATGAAACAAATATTAGGCTCCCCAAAAAATTGTATCCCTTGTAAAGTTGATTGTCTGTTTTAGTTATTCTGTTAATACACATATTTTTGTTTAGAATTCTTTTTGTGTGTGTGAATGTAAGAATAAATTGTCCATTCCATACTAATTCATTGGACACCTTGGTCACTCTCCCCTATTTTTAGAAAACCCTAGACTTTTGAGTCATAATATCTATCTTATTATCATCATCTCTGGGGAATAGGTTGGGGGGTTGTTAATAAGTCAATAAGTATGACAAAAAGAAGCTTCTCCTCTTACCAGTTATGCTCCAGAACTGAACCCATGGCAGAGCACAAAACAGGGAGGGACACTGTATTTCTGTCACTATTGGCTTTGCCCAACTGTCACGCCATGCAATATTTTGAAGGACAGCACTTAGAATTAATTTAAATGTGGCAAGATGTGATTATTAATAAAAATCAACTGAAAAAAATCAAGAAGATCTATTGGATATATTAAACAGAGGCATCTGGCAGGTGTTGGGACCAGTTGCTCACTTAACTCCTACCCAACACTTAGAATCCAAGATTCCTAAAATTTCTATACAGTAGAGTTTTATTCTTGGAAAGCTTGAATTATAGACTAGATTATCTCTGAGGTTACTTCAAATTGAAATTCTATAATCTTAAATATTGTATGATTCTTAGTCTTTATATTAGGGATTTTTGCATGGGGAGGGAGATTGGACTAGGTTACCTCTAAGGACCCTGTCAATTATAAGATTCCATCATTTTCATTTATGTCCTATTGTTTTTTGACTCAGAGCATAAAGGGCTGATATTTTATCTTAGAATGTGGCCTGGAAGAAGGTTCTTTCCACTTTTACAGTTGCTTTCATCTTTTATATAGGGTTTATTGCTCAGAAAATGCCTCTTTACCAATCTGCTACTCTTTCATCTTGATCAGACAGAATTTTCCCTGGACTCTGTATTGAATCCCGACATTTCTATCTTCTTGATTTCCCTCATTTCCCTGGGGTTCACCCTTCAATCTTCTTAAAAATAAAGCTTTACAAGGTAAGTTTTATCTTCTACACTTTTCTTAATGATTCTCGAAGACCTTTCCCTAAATTATACTGGAGTTTGGCATGGCCTGCACTTCATCGGTCAATTTATTGAGTACTTATTGTGCACCTGACTCTATATTAGGCACTTCTACAAAAAGAAGGGAAAGAAACAATAAGGAGACAGTATGTTATGGTGCCAAGTTCATTTGATTTCAAATTAAAGTGTAAGAATCAAACCTGTATGACTGAAAGAAAGGTGGAATGCTTCATAGAAATAAGGATTTTTGAAGAGGGTTGTTCTAGTGGATGAGTCCTTTTCTGGATATGCTGAGTCTGAGAAGCTAAAAGAACGCCCTGCTGGAAATGTTCAACAAGCAGGTGGTAAAGTAGAACTAGAATTCAGTCAAGGGGTTAGGGCTGCTTATGTCAATTTGTGAACTATTTGCATAAAGATGAGTATTGAACCATTATATTGTAATGAGATCACTAAGAGAAATAGTGTAAATGTGAAAAAAAAAAAAAAGAGAGAGCACCGGATGGAGCTTAGTGGATGCCCGTGCTTAATGGATGGGTGAATCATGATGACTTGAAGTAGGAGACAAGGAAGGTGTAGTCACATGGTTTGGAGCCAAACTAAGAGAGAATCATAGAAACTAAGGGAGGAAGAGTATACAGGAGAGGGGGGAAGGGTGTAGTGTACATTATTAAGAAGAGATTAAGAAGAATGCATCCTATGAGAAAGGCTTGGCTTTAGAAATTAAGAGATCATTGTTAACCTTAGAAAGAACAGTTTCAGTAAAGTAGTGGGATTTGAAGTTCAGTTGCAAGACATCGAGAAACGAGTGGGAAGTGAGAAAAAATGGAATCCACAAATATAGATGATTTTTTCTAGGAGTTGGGATAGAAAAAAGAAAAGATATATAATATGATATATTTTTCAGCAGCATTTGAGCAGAAGAGAGGACAGATGGTAGGAGTGACCCTGGAGTTTAGCAAACATACATGACTTGTCATAGGATAAGAGGTGAAAGGATTCAAGGGTAAAGTATGTTGTATAATAGTAAATGGGAGACTCGTAGAGTCAAGACTGTAACGGAAAGAAAATAAGGTCAGTCTAGGAATCATGAACTGGGAGAAAAAGGAAATCTAGAAGGACAAAAGATTGTGAACAGGACAAAGAATAGGCTTAACAGCAGTGAGACAGGAGAGATTAAGAGTAGGAGATTCTGGGAATTAAAAACCTCTAAGTAATAAGAAGAATTATAGCAGCTAACATTTATTCATATAGAATTTTAAGTTCTACAAAGCATGTTACAGATATCATTTCATTTTTATCACCACAATTATCCCAACTTTACAGAAAAGTGAAGTGAGGCAGAGATTAAATAACTTGTCCAGTGTCACATAGCTATTAAACATCTGAGGCAGGATTTGAACTGAGATTTTCCTGATTCTAAGACCTATCATCTATCCACTGAGCCAATTAGTTGACTCTTTGACTTAAATGAAGTGGGTTTTTTTTGTTGTTTTTTTTTGGTACAATTAATTCTTAAATTAATTTTGTATAATTAATTCTTAAATTCTTAAATTTGACAACTAAATTCTTAAATGCTGAAAAATAAATGTCTTAACTATTTGGTAAGAAGGAATTCATAGATTTTTTTTTAAGTTAGGATATACATTGTGGAATTTCCTATAACTGATTTTGATTAATGATAAAAAAAAAATCACCTTAAGATGCTCTTTTGGTTCTGTTTGTTTCACCCTGTATAATTTTATACAAATCTTTCCATATATCTCTGAATTCTTCATATCCATGCTTGCTTACTGAAAATTAATGGATTTTTATAGGCATTATGCAATTGATGTGTATCTACTTTTTGATTCTTTGCAATGAATATGCCTATGAATATTTGACCTTTATTTCCTTTTTAACTTCCTTAGAGGTACATGACAGTAATGAGATTTCTGTGTCAGTGGGTATGGACATTTTAGTTTCTTTCTTGGCATAATCCCAAATTGCTTTCCAGAATTGTTGAATAAATTAGCAGTTTGACCAATAGCATATTAGTGTGACTGTCTTTGAACACCGGCCAATCTTGTTTTTTGATCACGTTTCCTAAATTTTAGGACATAAAATGGGAATTTAGAGTTGTTTAATTTGCATTTCTCTTACAATTATTGAATTGGAACATTTTTTTCTAATCAGTATAGTTTATACTTTTCTTGAAAGTTATTTGATCATATCCTTTCACTTATCTATTCAGGAATGGTGTTGATGTTATATCAATTTCATGTATGTGTGTGTAACTTTTTTGCAGCTCTTTTTAAAAATTAATTAATTTTTAGTTTTCAACATTCACATCCATAAGCTTTTGAGTTTTAAATTTTCTCCCCCTCCTTTTTGACCTCCTTCCCCAAGATGGCATGCAATCTGATATAGGCTCTACATATACATTCCTATTAAACATATTTTCTCATTACTCATATTGTAAAGAAGAATTAGAACCAATAGGAGGAACCACAGAAAAAGAAGAAACAAAACAAAACAGAAGAAAAGAAAGAGCAAATAGTATGCTTTGATCTGCATTCCAGCTCCATAGTTCTTTCTCTGGATGTGGATAGCATTTTCCATCATGAGACTTTTGGAGATGTCTTAGACTTTGCATTGCTGAGAAGAGCTAAATCTATCAAAGTTAGTCATTGTACAATGTGACTGTTACTGTGTACAAGGTTCTCTAGGTTCTGCTTACTTCACTCAGCCTCTTTCCATACAAATCTTTCCAAGTTTTTCTGAAGTCTGGTTGCTCATCATTTCTTAGGGCATAATAGTATTCCATTACATTCATATACCACAACTTTTTCAGCCATTCCCCAATTGATGGGCATCCTCTCAATTTCCAACTCTTTGCCACCACAGAAAGAGCTGTTATAAATATTTTTTGCATATGTGGGTCCTTTTCCCACTTTTATGATCTCTTTGGGATACAGACCTAGAAGTGGTATTGCTGGGTCAAAGGGTATGCTTATTTTTAGAGGCCTTTGGGAAAAGCTCCAAATTCCTCTCCAGAATGGTTGGATCAGTTTATAACTCCACCAACAATGCATTAGTATTCCAATTTTCCCACATCTTCTCCAACATTTATCATTTTCCTGTTTTGTCATGTTGGCCATTCTGATAGGTGTGATGTGGTACCTCAGAGTTGTTTTGATTTGCATTTCTCTAATCAATAGTGATTTAGAGCATTTTTTCATATGACTATAGATAACTTCAATTTCTTCATCTGAAAATTGCCTATTCATATCCTTTGACCATTTATCAATTGGGAAATGACTTGTATTCTTATAAATTTTACCTAGTTCTGTATATATTTTAGAAATGAGGCCTTTATCAGAGACACTGGTTATAAAAGTTCTTCCCCAGTTTTCTACTTCTCTCCTAATCTAGGTTGCATTGTCTTTGGTTGTGTAATAACTTTTCAATTTAATGTAATCAAAATTATCCATTTTGCATTTCATAATGTCCTCTACCTCTTATTTGGTCATAAATTCTTCCATTCTCCATAAATCTGACAGATAAACTATTCCTTGCTCTCCCAGTTTGCTTAGAATATCAGCCTTTATATCTAAATTGTGTGCCCATTTTGACTTTATTTTGGTATATGGTGTAAGATGTTGGTCTATGCATACTTTCTGCCATGCTATTTTCCAGTTTTCCCAGCAGTTTTTGTCAAATAGTGAGTTTTTATCCCAGAAGCTGGGGTCTTTGGGTTTATCAAATAGTAGATTACCATAGTCATTTACTACTGTATCTTGTGTACCAAACTTACTCAACTGATCCACCACTTTATTTCTTAGCCAGTAGTAAGTAGTTTTGATGATTACTGCTTTATAATATAATATAAGATCTGGTATGGGTAGGCCACCTTTCCTAGCATTTCTTTTCATTAGTTCCCTTGATAATCTAGAAATTTTGTTCCTCCAGATGAATCTTATTATTTTTTTCTAGCTCTATAAAATAATTTTTGATAGTTTGCTTTGTATGGCACTGAATAAGTAAATTAACTTAGGTAGAATTGTCATTTTTATTATATTAGCTCAGCCTTCCCATGGGCAACTGATGTTTTTTTCCAAATATTTAGATCTGACTTAATTTTTGTTAAAAGTGTTTTGTAATTGTGTTCATATAGTTCCTGGCTTTGTCTTGGCAGGTAGATTCCCAAATATTCCTCAATGTTTTATAATGTCTACACTAACTTTAAATGGAATTTCTCTTTCTTATATATATAACTTTTACCAATGATATTTGATATAAATATTTTTTTTCTCTAGAGTTTCTCTTCTTATCTATCTCCAGTGATTTTGTTTTGGCAAAAATTTTAAATTTTTTTGCTGAATTTGTCCTACATAATCTTTTCAATCCCTTGTTGGTTAAGAATTTTACTCTTAGTGGGAATAGCATTCCATACTTCAAATTATACCATAAAACAATAACCATCAAAACTATTCAAACTGGCTAAAAACCAGAAAAGTAGATCAGTGAATCAGATTAGAAAAGGAAACATCAAAAGCAATTGAACTCAGTAACTCAATGCTCTGTAAATTCAAGAACATAAGTTACATGGGAAAGACCTTCTTTTATTTGAAAAATTCTGTGGAGGAAACTGAAAAATGGTTTGGCAGAAATTTGGCTTAGAGAAACATATTAACAGCAAAAGCACAAAATGATTACAGGAGATAAATATTAAAGTTCATACCATTTTTAAAAAGAAAAAGAGAAGAAAGCCATATTGAATACTTTTTACAACTATAGCTAGGAGGAAAACTCTTAACCAAACAAGGAATAGTGGAGATTATATGAAGCAAAATAGGGAAATGCAATTACATATTAGAAAATGTAAAAGCTTCTACAGAGACAAAATTATGAAATGAAATGAGAAGAGAAACTACAGATCAAGAAAAAAAATATATTTATACCAAATATTATGGAGAGAAGTCTATTATCCACAATATATAGAAAAATCCCTCCAGCATACAACCACAAAAACTAAAATAGTTAATTTTGATTATATGGAATTGAACAATGATAGCATAAACAAAATTGGCATAGCAAGGGTCAAAATGGAAACTGCCAACTGAGTGAGGAAAATTGTAACAAATATCTTTGAAAAGGGGTAGATATCTAATATATATTACAAACTAAAATAAATACATAAGATAAAAATCCATTCCCCAATAGATAAGTAGTTTAAAAAGCAGAATGAACACTTCTCAAGTTTAATTTTTTTTAAAAAAAAAGGTCTTTAAAACTGCTAATAACTATTTGAAATATTGATCAAAATATCTCATAACATGAGGAATGAAAATTAAAATAACTCTAAAGTTTCACCTCACACCCAGAAAATTGACAATGATGGCAAAATGTAAGAATAGTCTTTGTAGAAAGAATTGTGGAAAGACAGGAGTATTTTTGGTAGAGCTGTAAATTGGCCCATGTCCTCTGGAAAGAAATTTGGAACTGTTCTGAGAAAGTGACTAACATGGCCAAATTCTATGACCCGAAGGTCACACAAATAAATATACAATATATTCCAAGAAAATTTAAGATGAAAAAGAAAGGTCCCATAAATAGCAAAAAATATGTACAGCAATACTGTTTGCAATGAAATAAAGAGATGTGCATTGATTGGGGAGCAGCTAATCAAAATATTGCTCATCAATGTGATAGAAAATTATTATATGTAAGAAAGGAAATATATGATGAATATAAAAACATTACACAAAATGACTTCAATAATGTAAATGGAAACAAAAACAACAAAATAATTAAAGCCTGAAAGTTTCGAAACAGTGTTGACTAAGCTTGGCCCCAAATAATAAATTTAAGAATGTATTTCCATTCATTCTTTAGAGAGGTAGATAACTATGGGTATGAAACACTGTATATAAAATAACAGACTTAGTTGATGTGTTAATTAGTTCTGCTGAACTGTTGTTTCTCTCTCTTTTTTTATTCTTTGTTTATTAGGTATTACTCTCTAGGAGAAGGAAAGGGAAAGAAATAGGAAAATGCAAGTAATATATGTGTGTGAGGGACTGTCTGATGTTGGCAGTTGCCAGTTGGG